>NC_058417.1:32183455-32285285 GCF_002201575.2 Neomonachus schauinslandi | reverse complement strand
AAAGAACTAAAATCCAACCAAGTAGAAATCAAAAAGGCTATTAATGAGGTGCAATCAAAAATGGGGGCGCTAACTGCTAGAATAAATGAGGCAGAAGAGAGATTCAGTAATATAGAATATGAAATGATGGAAAATAAAGAAGCTGAGAAAAAGAGAGATAAACAACTATTAGATCACGAGGGCAGAATTCGAGAGATAAGCGATACCATAAGACGAAACAACATTAGAATAATTGGGATCCCAGAAGAAGAAGAAAGAGAGAGAGGGGCAGAAGGTATAATGGAGCAAATTATAGCAGAGAACTTCCCTAATTTGGGGAAGGAAACAGGCATCAAAATCCAAGAAGCACAGAGAACCCCTCTCAAAATCAATAAAAATAGGTCAACACCCCGACATCTAATAGTAAAACTTACGAGTCTCATAGACAAAGAGACAATCCTGAAAGCAGCTCGGGAGAAGAGATATGTAACCTACAAGGGTAGAAACATTAGATTGGCAACAGACCTATCCACAGAGACCTGGCAGGCCAGAAAGGACTGGCAGGATATATTCAGAGCACTAAATGAGAAAAATATGCAGCCAAGAATACTGTATCCAGCTAGGCTGTCATTGAAAATAGAAGGAGAGATAAAAAGCTTCCAGGACAAACAAAAACTAAAGGAATTTGCAAACACAAAACCAGCCCTACAGGAAATCTTGAAAGGAGTCCTCTAAGCAAAGAGAGACCCCAAAAGCAACATAGACCAGAAAGGAACACAGACAATATACGGTAACAGTCACCTTACAGGCAATACAATGGCACTAAATTCCTATCTTTCAATAGTTACCCTGAATGTAAATGGGCTCAATGCCCCAATCAAAAGACACAGGCTATCAGACTGGATTAAAAAACAAGACCCATCGATATGCTGTCTGCAAGAGACTCATTTTAGACCCAAAGACAGCCCCAGATTGAAAGTGAGGGTGTGGAAAACCATTTACCATGCTAATGGACACCAAAAGAAAGCTGGGGTGGCAATCCTTATATCAGACACATTAGATTTTAAACCAAAGACTGTAATAAGAGATGAGGAAGACACTATATCCTACTTAAAGGATCTATCCAACAAGAAGATCTAACAATTGTAAATATCTATGCCCCTAACATGGGAGCAGCCAATTATATAAGCCAATTAATAACAAAAGCAAAGAAACACATCAACAACAATACAATAATAGTGGGGGACTTTAACACCCCCCTCACTGAAATGGACAGATCATCTAAGCAAAAGATCCACAAGGAAATAAAGACTTTAAATGACACACTGGACCAAATGGACTTTACAGACATATTCAGAACATTCCACCCCAAAGCAACGGAATACACATTCTTCTCTAGTGCCCATGGAATATTCTCCAGAATCGATCACATCCTAGGTCATAAATCAGGTCTCAACCGGTACCAAAAGATTGGAATCATTCCCTGCCTATTTTCAGACCACAATGCTTTGAAACTAGAGCTCAATCACAAGACAAAAGTCAGAAAGAACTCAAATACATGGAGGCTAAAGAGCATCCTACTGAAGAACGAATGGG
Organism: Neomonachus schauinslandi; assembly: GCF_002201575.2. Lineage (NCBI taxonomy): Eukaryota > Metazoa > Chordata > Mammalia > Carnivora > Phocidae > Neomonachus > Neomonachus schauinslandi. Next base: position 32,283,710 of record NC_058417.1, on the reverse strand, counting down.
TCAACCAGGAAATTAAAGAAGAATTAAAAAAATACATGGAAACCAATGAAAATGAAAACACAACTATTCAAAATCTTTTGGATGCAGCAAAGGCAGTCCTAAGAGGAAAGTATATAGCAATACAAGCCTTTCTCAAGAAGCAAGAAAGGTCTCAAGTACACAACCTAACCCTACACCTAAAGGAGCTGGAGAAAGAACAGCAAATAAAGCCTAAACCCAGCAGGAGAAGAGAAATCATAAAGATCAGAGCAGAAATCAATGAAATAGAAACTAAAAGAACAGTAGAACAGATCAACAAAACTAGGAGCTGGTTCTTTGAAAGAATTAACAAGATTGATAAACCCCTGGCCAGCCTTATCAAAAAGAGAAGAGAAATGACCCACATCAACAAAATCATGACTGAAAGAGGAGAGATCACAACCAACACCAAAGAAATACAAACAATTATAAGAACATATTATGAGCAACTCTATGCCAGCAAATTAAATAACCTGGAAGAAATGGATGCATTCCTAGAGATGTACCAACTACCAAAACTGAACCAGGATGAAATAGAAAACCTGAACAGACCTATAACCACAAAGGAAATTGAAGCAGTCATCAAAAATCTCCCAAAAAACAAAAGCCCAGGGCCAGATGGCTTCCCAGGGGAATTCTACCAAACATTTCAAGAAGAATTAATACCTATTCTTCTGAAACTGTTCCAAAAAATAGAAATGGAAGGAAAACTTCCAAACCCATTTTATGAGGCCAGCATTACCTTGATCCCAAAACCAGACAAAGACCCCATCCAAAAGGAGAATTACAGACCAATATCCCTGATGAACATGGATGCAAAAATTCTCACCAAAATACTAGCCAATAGGATCCAACAGTACATTAAAAGGATTATTCACCACGACCAAGTGGGATTTATCCCTGGGCTGCAAGGTTGGTTCAACATCCGCAAATCAATCAATGTGATACAATACATTAACAAAAGAAAGAACAAGAATCATATGATCCTCTCGATAGATGCAGAAAAAGCATTTGACAAAGTACAGCATCCTTTCTTGATCAAAACTCTTCAGAGTATAGGCATAGAGGGTACATACCTCAATATCATAAAAGCCATCTATGAAAAACCTACAGCGAATATCATTCTCAATGGGGAAAAACTGAGAGCTTTCCCCCTAAGGTCAGGAATGCGGCAGGGATGTCCACTATCACCACTGCTATTCAACATAGTATTGGAAGTCCTAGCCACAGCAATCAGACAACAAAAAGAAATCAAAGGCATCCAAATTGGCAAGGAAGAAGTCAAACTCTCACTCTTTGCAGATGATATGATACTTTCTGTGGAAAACCCAAAAGACTCCACCCCAAAACTGCTAGAACTCATACAGGAATTCAGTCAAGTGGCAGGATATAAAATCAATGCACAGAAGTCAGTGGCATTCCTATACACCAACAACAAGACAGAAGAAAGAGAAATTAAGGAGTCGATCCCATTTACAATTGCACCCAAAACCATAAGATACCTAGGAATAAATCTAACCAAAGAGACAAAGGATCTGTACTCAGAAAACTATAAAATACTCATGAAAGAAATGGAGGAAGACACAAAGAAATGGAAAAATGTTCCATGCTCATGGATTGGAAGAACACATATTGTGAAGATGTCAATGCTACCTAGAGCAATCTACACATTCAATGCAATCCCCATCAAAATACCATCCACTTTTTTCAAAGAAATGGAACAAAGAATCCTAAAATTTGTATGGAACCAGAAAAGACCCCGCATAGCCAGAGGAATGTTGAAAAAGAAAAGCAAAGCCGGAGGCATCACAATTCCGGACTTCCAGCTCTATTACAAAGCTGTCATCATCAAGACAGCATGGTACTGGCACAAAAACAGACACATAGATCAATGGAACAGAATAGAGAGCCCAGAAATGGACCCTCAACTCTATGGTCAACTCATCTTTGACAAAGCAGGAAAGAATGTCCAATGGAACAAAGACAGTGTCTTCAACAAATGGTGTTGGGAAAATTGGATAGCCACATGCAGAAGAATGAAACTGCACCATTTCCTTACACCACACACAAAAATAGACTCCAAATGGTTGAAAGACCTCAATGTGAGACAGGAGTCCCTCAAAATCCTAAAGGAGAACACAGGCAGCAACCTCTTTGACCTCAGCCGAAGCAACTTCTTCCTAGAAACATCGCCAAAGGCAAGGGAGGCAAGGGCAAAAATCAACTATTGGGACTTCATCAAGATGAAAAGCTTTTGCAAAGCAAAGGAAACAGTCAACAAAACCAAAAGACAACCGACAGAATGGGAGAAGATATTTACAAATGACATATCAGATAAAGGGCTAGTATCCAAAATCTATAAAGAACTCATCAAACTCAACACCCAAAGAACAAAGAATCCAATCAAGAAATGGGCAGAAGACATGAACAGACATTTTTCCAAAGAAGACATCCAAATGGCCAACAGACACATGAAAAAGTGCTCAATATCGCTCGGCATCAGGGAGATCCAAATCAAAACCTCAATGAGATACCTCCTCACACCATTCAGAATGGCTAAAATGAACAAGTCAGGAAACGACAGATGTTGGCGGGGATGCGGAGAAAGGGGAACCCTCCTACACTGTTGGTGGGCATGCAAGCTGGTGCAGCCACTCTGGAAAACTGTATGGAGGTTCCTCAAAAAGTTGAAGATAGAGCTACCATATGATCCAGCAATTGCACTACTGGGTATTTACCCCAAAGATACAAAAGTAGGGATCCGAAGGGGTCCGTGCACCCCGATGTTTATAGCAGCAATGTCCACAATAGCCAAACTGTGGAAAGAGCCAAGATGTCCATCGACAGATGAATGGATAAAGAAGAAGTGGTATATATATACAATGGAATATTATGCAGCCATCAAAAGGAATGAGATCTTGCCATTTGCAACGACGTGGATGGAACTGGAGTGTATTATGTTGAGTGAAATAAGTCAAACAGAGAAAGACATGTATCATATGACCTCTGATATGAGGAATTCTTAATCTCAGGAAACAAACTGAGGGTTGCTGGAGTGGGGTGTGGGGTGGGAAGGATGGGGTGACTGGGTGATAGACACTGGGGAGGGTATGTGCTCTGGTAAGCGCTGTGAATTGTGCAAGACTGTTGAATCTCAGATCTGTATCTCTGAAACAAATAATGCAATATATGTTAAGAAAAAAAAAAAAGAAGAAGAAGGTAGCGGGAGGGGAAGAATGAAGCGGGGGAAATCGGAGGGGTAGACGAACCATGAGAGACGATGGACTCTGAAAAACAAACAGGGTTCTAGAGGGGAGGGGGTTGGGAGGATGGGTTAGCCTGGTGGTGGGTATTGAGGAGGGCACATTCTGCATGGAGCACTGGGTGTTATGCACAAACAATGAATCATGGAACACTTCATCTAAAACTAATGATGTAATGTATGGGGATTAACATAAGAATAAAAAAAATAGTGAATAGTGAAATTATGACATAGTCGTACTATGGAACACTGTCTAGCCTTATAAAAAAAGGAAATAGGTCCAAATATATGAATCTGGAAAGACACACATTGCTAAGAAAAGAAAGATCATGGAAATATTTTCACAAAAAAAAAAAAAAAGAGCTAAAACTTAGAAGAATGGTAGTTTCAAGTACAGGGGAGGATGTGGAGCTGTGGTATATATATATAAGAAGCTGTAGAGAGAAAATAAATAAAATTTTCAGTTCAGGTTCGATAATTTTGTAGATTTTGCACATATGCAATGACATACAGACAGCCCCTCTTACGATGACAACCGAAGTTACGATGACGGTTCGATTTGTGATTTTTTCAGCTTTACGGTAGTGCAAAAGCAATATGTATTCAGTAGAAACTGTACTTCTAGTTCCAAATCTGGATCTTTTCCTGGGCTAATGATATGCAGTAGGGTACTCTCTCACGATGCCAGGCAGTGACAGCGAGCTGCCTCTTTCAGTCTGCCCGATCACAAAGGCAAACAACCTGTAACTTATGGCCATCCTGTACCCGCACAACCATTCTGTTTTTCAGTTTCAGTACAGTATTAATGAATTACATGAGATAGTCGACACTTAGTATAAAATAGGCTTTGCATTAGATGATTTTGCCCACGTGTAGGCTAATGTAAGTGTTCTGAGCACGATTGAGGTAGGCTAGGCTAAGCTATGATGTTTTTTAGGTTAAGGGCGTGGAATGCATTTTCAACTTGACAATATTTTCAACTTACAATGGGTTTGTTGTGGCGTGACACCGTGGTAAGTTGAGGAAGATCTGTACATGTACACCTCCGTTTTTTGTCAATTCACAGATGATAGCAATGAACCTTTAATGGTTGTAAGGACAAGTGGCTTTGAAAATGTGCTAAAGGTAGAATGATATGACTTATTTTTTATACCAATATACATGGGAGAGTAAAAGTATGCCTGAATGTACGTCTATAGACAAATCTTTCTAGTAATCTGTTAAACAGCAAATGACTTTTTAATTAATTGTCTTACTGCTTAAATAAAAATCAAATTATCTTGCTCGAAACTATGTACTTATTTATGTTTCTGTCTATTCATCTATAAATACAACTCTATATTATAACCACATATGCTTATCTACATGTAGGAATAGAATAATGAGACACTTTTAACTGTGTTACTCTATAATTTTTGCATTGTTTTCATTTTCCTACAAAAATCATGTATTTGGTAATTCAACATATATCCAATATGAAAATATCAATTAATTGGTATTTTTTAGTTGAATAAATAATCTGTACTTTAGAGGCACCTGGGTGGCACAGTCTGTTAAGCGTCAGACTCTTGATTTTGGCTCAGGTCACGATCTCATGGTCATGAGATCAAGCCCCGCCTCCAGCTCTGCACTCAGCTGGGAGTCTGCTTGAGATTCTCTCTCTCCTTCTCTGCCCCTGCCCCACCCAGCTCTGTGTACCTGCACACTCATGGACTCTCTCTCTCTCTCTAAAATAAATAAATACATCTTAAATAATCTGTACTTTACATTGCAAAGTAAAAGCTATAATGAGATACAGATAAAGGAAATTTGGAGCAAATATTCAAGCATTTGATACCTAGTTTCTACTAGTCTTCTTTTGCATCTGGGTATTTCCAATATATCATGCTAATCTGTGGTCTCTCCAACTCTCTAAATGTGATTTGACTTAGTCGCTCTGATCCTGCTCTAAGACTTATTTTTCAACTTTAAACCAGCTCATCTGTTTGATTCTGGGCTTGTTTTATTTATTCTATTTCAGACAACTCCCCTAAGCTTCAGTTAGCTTCCTGTCACTCCCCACCTCTATCTCTTCCTGGTCAGGTCACTAAGCCTCATTTTCATTATCTGTGAAATGGAAATAATAATGCTTCCTCCAAGTGCTGGAAGGAACTTTAATTGATAAATGCAGGGGTGTTGTAAACTAATTTTCACATTAAGGAATTAGGAAAGAAGACTCGGAAGGATACAAAAGAGGAACCTCAAGCACCATTGTTGAAATTTAGACAAATTACTTAGCAAAATGGTATCTAGTCTTTTTACAAATGTCCATATATCACAGTGACATCAGCATTTTTATTCAAAAATCCCCCAACTACACAAAAAGGTGAAATATAATTACAGTTGTAAAACAGTGTCATCTTAAATTTTTCCCTACTTATTGGAAATTTGATTTAGGGGAAGGGAGGGTGGGTAGCAACAGAAATTTTTCTAAGGGAGCCAGTCATTAAAAAAACATTGTTAACAATTGTTCTGGCCTACTTCTCATATTCTCACTTGGCTTCTTGCCCAGATTTGCACAAATCACTAATAATGCTCAAAATAATTAATGAATATAGAGAAAAGGGAAGGGGGGGGGCAAAAAAGGAAAAGTGAACTCAGGGGGAAAAAAATAACATCAGTTTTTAATTACTGGGGCATTAATGAAGACAGTGAATCAAACAGTTTGTTCTCCAAGTGTTATCATGCAAAACACAATAAACTTGAAAGTTCCTGAAATAACACTTCACAGCAAGTAAAGGAAAATGTCCTATAACAGTCCTTGAAAGAAGAAATGCATTAGTATTTTGCTTTATGATTCCTGGTTGCAGGTTCTAATCTAATCTCCATAGAAATGGAATTCCAATTGGGCCTCAGAGATATCTTACAAGCACACTATAATCCCAACTTGAGAGAGAAATTCAAGTTAACTGAAATTCAGTTTATTCTCACGGGAACAGTTAGGCTGAACTACTAGGAGGGACCAAATTCAAGTTCTTAAAAGTGGCCTGGATGAATTCTAAAATAAACCCAAAGAGCTAATATTAGAATATGAAGAAACAGTTTGTTCTCCCGTCCTCTCTCCCTCCCCCTCCCCCCTCCCACACTTCTGTCTCTTTTCTCACTATTTCTACCCTCATCAGCCTCTTCCATCTCTCTTTTCATTTTCTTTCACAAATAGGAAATGATTGGGCACCTGGGTGGCTCAGTTGGTTAAGCGACTGCCTTCGGCTCAGGTCATGATCCTGGAGTCCCTGGATCGGGTCCCGCATCGGGCTCCCTGCTCAGCGGGGAGTCTGCTTCTCCCTCTGACCCTCCCCACTCTCATGTGCTCTCTCTCATTCTCTCTCTCTCAAATAAATAAATAAAATCTTAAAAAAAAAACAAATAGGAAATGATTATGAAGATGCAAAAGACAAAAATGACTCTAAGCTACACAAAGATTCAGGCATCTTTAGACACAATAAAATACATATTTAATGACAACTATAACAGAGAGACTCTGTAATATATCCATGGAAACACAGTTTTTATTTTTATTTCAACAAAGTCCTTTTGATTAGTCAGGAATAAACATTTTTTTCTTAAATGTTGATGATCTAATTTTTTTAGTTTTCTTTTTTTTTTCCTTTTAACTAAAGTGCAATAAGATTTTTAAACTCATTTAATTGTATTTGGACACATTGTCTGATTTGACAGTTCCCTTTCAACTATGTGTTAGAAATTTTGTTTTCCATTTCAAAACATTTGACAGTAGAAGTTTTTTCTTCTTTTTTTCCTACACAATTGTGGATATAGTAATTCAGTCAACTTGAGTACACATATTACATTAGTGAGATTTGAAAATTTTTCTGTGTACTAAGAATTATTTTATAACTTTATTTAGCACTTCAGGAGTCAGAGTGGGGATGGGTCTGACATTTAATATGGGCAGGTTTTTGAAAAGCTAGTAGCTCAGTTTCTCCAGCTGTGAAATAATTTGATAGTGAAGACTAAATGCTAAGAGATAAATGGAGCTCCCAAAACAGTGTTTAGCTGTGGGAGACACCCCTTTGAATGATCATCCACCTCAGCCAATGCTCTCTTCTGAGAGCAGTTCTAAAGACACAAAGGTGGTCTTCCAGATGCCATTTCTGTACCACCTGGTCTTGTTCTTGGATGAAACTACTGGATGTGTAGCTTTGATCTGGGCCAATCAGATTCTCTTAGAAAATGGCCCTAAGAATAGGAGGACACAGACCTTAGGAGCCACTCAATCTAAATCATGTTACAAGAAAATTCTTAAACAAGAAGAAAGAAGAGTTCTTGCTGCTGAGGTTTCCAGAGCTGGCATAGTTCCTTGTCTCCTGATTCTGTCTCTGATCTCATGATAAACCACAGTTATCCTGCCCTATTAATATTTATGCATTTTTTTTCTCTTTTTTGCTCGAACTAGGAAGAGGTTCAGGTCCTTTTAAAAGAACATTAACACATAAATATGTACAGAAGAGTGTGTTGTATAGATAGACCTTCAGGGAAATGTGGGCTACTTAGAATTGGAGACAATTATGTGAAAGGTGAATAGACTATCTTCTATGTTACTGGAAGAAAACTAGTGACCTAGAAACAGCCCATTACAGGTATCGCTGGAGGATGATGCTCTCTGAGACTTGGCCCCATAGAAGACACTGAGAGACAAATGCCATTCTTGCAGAATTGGATGGCTGCTCCTGATTTGTAGAATATGACTGCTGAATCAGTGTTCTGTTGACTTCTTTAGCAGTTCAAATCACTGAAAACCAAACACAGAAATTTATTCGTTTAGGTTATTTGCTTACTGTAGCTTAATTCATGAGCTATCCATGATTATAATGTATGTATTGTGTTTCTAGTCAACTGGAAATGGACTTTAGGAGATAAGATTTAGAATTTCTAGGAAACACTCAAAGAATTTAAGAACAGTTATATGGTCCAACTCTACCCAATATCCCTTAAACACTTTACCTAGAGCCACTCTTGCTAAAGGAAATACCAAACCAATGGATGCCTCACCCTTCATTGTCACTTATTATGGGACTCTTTTTAAAATCAAATTCAGCTGCAAATATGATAGTAATATCAGAATAAAAACAAAAGAACTTACATCAGGAATTTACATCAACATGGATGGGACTGGAGGAGATTATGTTAAGTCAAATAAGTCAAGCAGAGAAAGTCAATTATCATATGGTTTCACTTATTTGTGGAACATAAAGAATAGCATGGAGGACATTAGGAGAAGGAAGGGAAAAATGAAGGGGGGAAATCAGGGGAGAGATGAACCATGAGAGACTATGGACTCTGAGAAATAAACTGAGGGTTTTAGAGGGGAGGGGGGTGAGGGGATGGGATAAGTAAGCCCGTATTAAGGAGGGCACGTACTGCATGGAGCACTGGGTGTTACACAAAAACAATGAATTGTGGATCACCACATCAAAAACTAATGGTGTATTGTATGGTGATTAACATAATAAAATAAAATTTAAAAAAAGAATTTACCAAAGGATATCATGAAAATCTGTTGGAGGTGGTGGTGGTAAAGTTAAAATCTGTACTTGCAGATTTAAAAGTTCTCAACCAAGAATTGAACAGAAAGAAAACTGCATATAATGTCTTAGTTTGGACAGTCAGCTGTGTTTGTAACCCTTTTAACAGTTTGCTAATGCAAATATGGACATTGTGCTTGATTGCTCCCAGTGTTATTGAATGGTTAGATCACCCTTGCCCAATACAGGGAAAGGTATTCAAAAATTTCAGAAGACAAACATGTTTGATTGTGTCTGTCATGTGTTTTCTGTTCACTCAGCTTCCAAGTATTCTGGGAAGAAGGGTAACCAGGTCTTTTAAAAGGCTTTGCCTGGTTCTTCTGGCTGTTTTTTTAGGCCAGGCATATTAGAAAGAGCATCAGTTGAAATAAGATAACTGATCTACCACCAGAAATAAAGTACTGGGTATACAGGACCCATAAGGCCGCAGTTCATCACAAGCAAAAAGGCAACAAAGGAGGCTTGGTATTCAGTTTGGAAAATGGCTTAACCCATCTAACATGCAATGAATTAGGAAGTCAACTCATTTCTTCCCACAAGCTAGATCTATCTTATTACCATATCCAACTCTACCAACCCAGTACAAGCAATCATCATTTTTTCCCTGGAGGACTGCAGTGCCTCCAAACCAGTCTCTGTTCCCATGTTTCTCTACTATAAACAATTATTAAGGAGAAATCAGAGAGATTACAGAAACACATAAATCTAACCATGACAACCGTCTGCCCCATTTCACTAGCTTATTATTGCATTGAGAATAAATCCAAATTTCTCTTAAAAAAAAATTTCATGCCCCCACCCATCCCATCTATTTCTCCTTTTACACAGGTAAGCTGTTCCTGAGTCACATGATCATTTTTCTGTAATTTTAATTTTTATATAGCTTTATTACATTTACATGTATCCTGATCTATATCTGTACCAGTGTGTGTGCATGTACACATATTTTGAATAGGCAAGATATAGACTGGGGAACAATATTCTCAATACATTTATTTGGAAAAGACTTGTTTCTAGATAATATAAGGAATTCCTACAAATGAAAAGTAAATGAATAAAAAGATGACCAACCCAATTTAAAAAACCAAAAAAACAAAAGGCAAAAGACTGAAGCAGACACTTGTTAAAAAATATATGCAAATGTCAATAAGCAAATGAAAAGTTGTTAAACAGCTTTGGTCCTCAGGGAAATTTCCTCAGTGTGATAGAATAGATTAATAACAACAACAATTTTAATAACTTACCTGTTCTAAATATCTGGATGTTTTGTATATGCCATGTGTTAGCCATGGCCCTAACAAGTCCAAGATTAGGGAAAGCTTATAACAGCTTGGGCAGGGGGCAAAATGAAATGGTACAGGAAGTTGGCTCCAACAAAAGACTGAAGTTGAAGAATGCCATGTGAGTTATATCAACTTGCTATCTGAGAGAATTCATTTCAGTAAAGTTTACAATGACCTCATTTTCCTGTCCCTCTAAAGCAGATTTTAAGTGCAAGCTTCTGTTTGGTGCTGGGAATAAAAAGATGAATAAAACTCTGTCTTCCCTGAGTTCACAGTAAAGTACAGAAAACAGCTACTTAAACTGATCATCATAACATAGTATGGAAGTGCTTAAAACAAAAGTATCTATGAAGTGCTATGGGTCCACAGAGGAAAGAACTGACCTTATGTGGGGTGAGTCTAGAAATACTTTGCAGAAGAGAAAACATTTGAACTGAATTGAATGATAAGTAGGCATTGTGCAGAGAAAGACAAAACAAGGGAGCATTAAGGCAGTGGAACCAGCATCTCAAAGCACAGATGTATGAAAAAGTATGAGACAGTGGAGGAAAGCCAAAGACGCTATTATAGTAGAATATAAACATTTTGAGTAAAGTGGAAAACATTGCAGTAAGTGGAACTGAAACCGTAGGTATTATAAGAAGAGTTAAACGGATTTGTAGCATCTGGACTGTATTTTCCAGCTAGCGAAGAACCTCTAATAGTTTCGGTGTTTGGAAATACTTTGGCAAAATGTATGACTTTGAAAGTTCTTGTGATAGGCAGAATAATAACTTTCTTCCTACCTAAAGATGTTCATCCTAATCCCAGAACTTGTGAATGTGTTACCTTACGTGGCAAAAAGGACTCTGCAGATGTGATTAATTTAAGGATCGTGAAATGGGAACATTATCCTGGATTATCCAGACAGGCCCAGTGTAATCACAAGAGTCCTTAAAAGTGGAAGCAGGAGGCAGGAGAGACAGAAGAGATTTGACTTACAGAGCTGGATGTTGGCCTGATGAGACATGAGGAAGACACAATCCACCGCTGCTGGATTTAAAGATGGAGGAAGAGAGCCAAGGGCCATGGAGGGTGAACAGAATTTAGATGCTGGAAAAGCCAAGAAAGCAGAGTCTTCCCTAGAGCCTCCAGAAGGAATGTGGCCCTACTGACACATTGATTCTAGCTCAGTAAGACCGAGTTTAGATTTATGACCTCCAGAACTGTAAGAGGACAGATTTTGCTGTTTTAAGCCACTAAGTTTGTAGTGATGTATTACAGCAGCCATACAAATCAAACACAGACCTCACATGACGATGAAAGGCTCCTGAGGATGAGCATTGCCCTCTGTGGTTTCTTCTTAGATATGGCTCTTTCCATCTTTCAGACTCTGGCTAAAAATAGGATCTTGAACACTGCTCAGAGTGGTGCTTACTATACTACAGTAAACTTAAGAAGAACACAGTGTTTGAAGCCAGAGAAACTTGAATTATGGTCTCAGATCTGTCAGTCACTTACTCTATAAGCTTGGGATAAGTACTGCAAAGATTGACCCTCACTCAGCTTTCTCATCCACAAAATAGGGAGGGTAACACATTGCTCATTGAGTTGCTATGGGGATTGGCTAACTAAGGTTTCTAAAGATTCTACAGTATTTGAGTATACATGCTTAGCACATGCTCATTCTCACTTCACCGTTCTCACACCACAGTGAAATCTTAATATATCTGAACATACATATGCAGTCCAGGCTGTTAATTCAGATACCAAGTGATTGATGCAAATAGCAAAACTAGCAGTGAGGACCTGGGAAGAACATTCTGGAATTTGATGGTAATAATACATCAAAAGAAAGTATTTGTGCACTTTCACAAATAAACACACACATACACACACTTACACCCAGGAACACACAAATAAAGTCCATGATTGACTGGATTTGGGCATTTTTCTTCTGGATATGTACTGTCTTAGAGATAGATGAAAGATTACTTGCCCCTCTGCCAGAGCTCTGCAAACCCACTCAGATGTGTGGGATGAATATGCACAAGGCAGTCCTAGTGAGATTCACCAGACAAATCTAAATTCTTCCTTGAGGAGTCTGGAATTTTTTTTTTTAATTGTGCTCACCCAACAGGCTTTTATTTTTAGTTTTGTTAACAATATCTTGGACAACAGTCTGGGTTTTTAATTAAAAATCTCAAATTGGTGTCCCAGTTGAGCAGCTTAGTTTTATACCACTGAACAAAAAACTGGCGGCATTCTTTTATCCCCAAAGAATTTATCTCCATAGTGTGCCCAGCATGCATATACCAAATTACATTTTTCAAGGAGGGGTGCTTTGTTTTTATCTCTTTCAGACCTAAATAGAAAATTTGTCACCAACCCATTGAATGGCCTATGGATCTTAGGGAGGCAAAATACCTTAACATTGTTATGCTAAAGACTATCAAATATTTGATTGGTGGGCCATTCCAATAATAGCCCAAATAAAAGCAAGAAAATAAAAAGAAACATCACATGTAATATGTTGATATTTCTTTTTATTTTTATTTATTTTTATTTTTTTTAATTTTTTTTAATTTTTTTTTTAGATTTTTTATTTATTTGAGAGAGAGAGAGACAGAGATAGTGAGAGAGAGAGCACAAGTGGGGAGGAGAGGGAGAAGCAGGCTCCCCACAGAGCAGGGAGCCCGATGCAAGGCTCGATCCCAGGACCCTGGGATCATGACCTGAGCCGAAGGCAGACGCTTAACCGACTGAGCCAGGCACTCTAACCCTATGTTGATATTTCTTGAAGTACTTCCTCAAAAATTTTCTGTTTCACAACAAATTAAGATAAGCATTTCTTCCCCTGTTTTACAAATGAAAAAATTTAAAAATCTAAGTTTCAAGGCCAATATATATTGGCCTAAATTATATAAATGGCAAAGCAAGAATTTTACCCCAAATGTGCTTTCTAATTAAGGACTCAATTCTCACCCACATGCACAAAGACAAAAGCCATTCTAGGGGCACCTGGGTGGCTCAGAAGTTAAGCGTCCGACTCTTGGTTTTGTCTCAGGTCATGAATTGAGTCGTGAGATGGAGCCCTGTGTCAGGCTCTGTGCTCAGCATGGAGTCGGCTTGAGATTCTCCCTCTTCCTCTGCCCCTCCCCGTGCTCGTGTGCATACACTCATGCTCTCTAAATAAATAAATAAATAAATAAAATCTTTAAGAAAAAGACAAAAGCCATTCTGTTAACTTTTTGATCAACACTTTCTTTGATTATAAATTTATATGTTGCAAAGATTGTTTTCCCTAAGTTAGCATTTATTTCTCCTAACAAAAATAATGCATTTTTATATGTTAATCAGTATTCACTTATACACCATAATTTAGAGTTCAAAGAGATCTGAATAATAGTGCTTGCACTGAGAGTAACTATATAAACAATAGGAAAATCAAATAAACTTTTCAGGCATTGTAATTCCAATGTAAAACATGGGGACTGAGCTATGTGCCTTGAATTCATTTTGTTTTTTAAACACAATGGGACACCTGGGTGGCTCAGTCAGTTAAGCATCTGGCTTTGGCTCAGGTCAGGATCCCAGAGTCCTGGGATTGAGTCCCGCATTGGGCTCCTTGCTCATTGGAGAATCTGCTTCTCCCTCTCCCTCTACCTGCCACTCCCCTTGCTTGTGCTTGCGCACGCTCTCTCTCTGGCAAATAAATAAAATTTTTAAAACAAAAAAATAAATAAAAATAAACAGGAAACATTCCATGATGCTAAATCCCTGAAACTTTTTATTGTCCATCTACTAATCATAGGATTAAGACATATTTGATTTTTTCCCCTCTGATTCTTATATTTTAAGTGAAGCCTTCTATGGACCCAGTAACTGTTTTCATTTTTTTTTTAAAGATTTTATTTATTTATTTGACAGAGAGAGAGCACAAGTAGGCAGAGTGGTAGACAGAGGGAGAAGGAGAAGCAGACTCCCCACCGAGCAGGGAGCCTGATGTGGGGCTCGATCCCAGAACTCTGGGATCATGATCTGAGCCGAAGGCAGACGCTTAACGACTGAGCCACCCAGGCGCCCCTGTTTTCATTTTTATAGGCATCTTGTTAAGCATTATAATATGAATGCTATGTTGCTTACACTATTTTTTGCAGGTGAAATTAGTGTTTTCAAAAAGCTTTTTCCAACAGCAATTGCTGTAAATTAGTAGTAGTAGTTGATTTATTCAGAGTAGATACAAAAGATATTCTCTACTACCAGTACCTTACAGTAGTTACAAGAAACACATTTTACATTGTAAGGAAAAAATATAGAAATTATTACAAAAAATAAAGTGTCTATGGCTAAAAGATGGACTGATGCCTCTTGGAAAAGAGATCATTATTTTCATTTGTCTATATCAAAAATTCACACATGATTTTTTTATTCAAGTATAATTAACATACAGTTAGATTAGTTTCAGGTATACAATATAATGATTCAATAATTCTATCCATTTCTCAGTGCTCATCAAGATAAGTTGCACATGTATTTTTATCTCCCTGTCTCACTTTAGATTTGATCCAGCATCATTCATTTTTATCACAACATCACTCATACTCATACATACCTTAAGGTCCACCTTTGAAATTCAACCTCAGTAGTAGAGCCCTCTTCTTAGCTAGTTTGGAACCACAGTACTCCCACCACTAACACTGTACATTGAGTACCCTGAGAAGGGTACTCGATATACCCATCTCAGCATTCTGTTTTCTCATTTATTAGCCACCTACTATGAGCCAGGAACTTTATATGCATTGTCTCATTCAATCATGGAAGTAAAATTGGTTGAAAGCAGAACATATTTTAGATGTAGATAGATAAGTCAGTCACTCCTGTCTGCTTATTAGCTTCCTGATTTGTTAAGAGAGTAACAATAGGATTAGTTGCAAACATCAAGGCTAGTTGCAAGTCAGATTGTCAATAAATAGATGATGATCACCTGCCACTTAATGCTTTCTTGGTATATTATCTGAAGCTTTCCTGAGACCTTAATCGTTATAGTTTGAAATAGTACTCTCTCATTCCTTCTTCCTTGCTTATACCAAATGTGGAAATCACTGTTCCCTCCAGCTTCAGACCTCTCAGGGAACTCCTCTTGCCAGTAACCTCTAATTCTTTTATAAAATTCTTTGACTCCCAGATGGCTGACAGTATGTTCCTTCTAATTTCTTTCTCCCTGCAGATCTGCTAGGATTTCTTAATTGGGCAGGGTGGATTCATATTTTATGCATCAAGAATTTACCCATAATTATAATAAAATGTAAAGAAGGTTGACTAAATTCTTATCTCCTCAAATCCCTGCCTTCCCTTATATTTCTGCTCAGGTTAATTTTTTGAAATGCCTTTATGATCATGGCTTTAAATGTGTCCATATCTATTATAGTTTCAATGATATTAAGTTCCTCAGCTTAGTAGAAAAGTCCATTTATGATGAAGTCCTTGTGATTATTTCTAACTTCATTTCTTGTCACTTTCTTTCTTGCAGGCTTCATTTCAGACTTATGTTGCTTTATGCCGGTGCATATTTACACATATCATCCCATCTACTAAGAATATCCTTCACTGCCTTTTTTTACCATTTAACTCCCACTTAACTTTTAAGAAAGACTTCATTCCATCAAGTCTAAATTACATTTTGTAAAAGCATTTTGTGTGTTCCACAGTTCAGTATGCTTTTTATACTGTGCAAAACTGAGTCATTGACTTATGACCTGTATCTTTCATGAGGCCATGGGACCTTATAGGTGAGAATATATCTGAGAATATATCTCAGTCATAATTTTATCCTGATTATTTAGGAAGGAATCAGATTATAGATTGATTCTGGTCAGATCCTGACTCTCATCCTTCTGTATAAAACATCTGTTTCCATTTGAATATCTTATAGATACCTCTAACTCAATTTGTACAAAACTGAGATTTGCTTCCCTTATAAAACATTATTCTCTCTATATATCCATCCTTTTTATAAATAACCACAGCAACCACTCAGTTTTCTAAGATAGAGACTTTGAAATTGTTCTTAACACTTCTCTGCCCTCACCATACCCTACCCCTTGCCAATATGTCACCTTTCATGTGTTCTCAAATCTCCAGTGTCAAAGTCTGTCCATCTGTACTGCCACTGCTTTAGGATCCATTTCTAGTGGTTGTATTTAGTCTTCTCTTCTCCAACTGATATTTCATAGAACTGATCCATTCTCCAACTGGATCTGTATCCAGATCCAACCGGAGTGATAGTTCTAATTATCAGATTATGCCCATCCTACATCCCCAAAACATTCTGATGATCTACCTACCATTGTCTTTGGAAAAAATTCAGATTGCTTATTGTGGCTAGTGAGGACATTCACCACCTAGAACACATTTCCTTCTTTAAGTACATTTTTATCTACTTCATGTATCAAATTATTATCAAGTCAAAAATTCCTTGCAGTTTCCCCAAATGCCATGTATTCTTTCACTTCCAGATGTTTATCTATGCAGATCTATCTGCCTGCAAATCTTTCCCCTCCTCTCTCCGCTTCACTAATTAATGTTCTTTCTTCATATTCAGTTAGATATCACTCCCTTCTAGAAATCTTCCTTGGTCACTATGACTGTGTTATTCCCCATAATGGTGGACCAGAGACTACCTGCATTTGTTCAAAAACAAATATTTAAGATCTTTGTGAACAGTTGTTAAACTATTAGTAGCTTGAAATTGGCCATGGTGGAAATATTTACAACATGGAAATTAACAAATATGACAAAATCAGGTTTGTTTTTACAAAATCAGTTTTTTTAATTTTTCCCCCAGAGAACCAGTTTATCAGCACATTGGTGTCTCTAATTAGAGTGAGTATACATGCTTCGCTGCTTACCTTTATTACAGCATTATATACACTATATTGCTATTGTCTGTTCATTAGCTTGCCTTCCCATGAGTTGTAAGATAGTTGAAGTTAAGAATAGTTTCTGTTTATTTTATCACTGACATCTTGCACATAGCAGATACCAATTATACTCTGCTCCCACCCCCCCCAAAAAAATATTGTCCCTGATCCAATGCCAACAGGTATACCAATTATAATGGGTGTTAAGTGAAAAGAGCTTTGTAGACAAAATCACAGAAGAATGAATTACTTTCTAATATGGCATTTCTGGAGCTTATTGTTTTGTCCTAGATTTCAAAGAGCTTTATCTTACAAAAGCTGGGAGCAGAAAAATTAGCTTTAGTGAAAAACAGCTTCAATACTCCTTCACTCACTCAGGAATGAGAAAATGCAGTACAATGTATATTCTTTACCTGTTGGGTAGTATAGTTGTTATTAGCAGAAAGGTATTCCCTTACTTTATGTTTCTAGACATCTTCCTAATTTTGGGTAATTATTAGGGGGATTAAAATATAGTAAAGCCAACCATAATACTATAGGAGTTCAGAAATCAATTTCATTAAGTGCCAGTTCATATATTAAAGGGGTAAACGTGGGGCACCTGGGTGGCTCAGATGGTTAAACATCTGCCTTTGGCTCAGGTCATGATCCCAGGGTCCTGGGATCGAGCTCCACATTGGGCTCCTGGCTCAGCGGGGAGCCTGCTTCTCCCTCTCCCTCTGACTCTCCCCTTGCTCATGCTCTCTCTCTGTATCTCTGTGTCTCAAATGAATAAAATATTTAAAAAAATAAATAAATAAATAAAGGGGTAAACGAATGATTGGGCTGAATTCACTGTAGAAGACAGCGGTTCATCATATATTTCCAAATTTATTTTATCTGAAGACACATTATTATAGGTTTATACTGATAGGAAAGCAAATAAAACTGTTAGACTGAAATAGATTGTTTTGCTTTCAGCCCAATGATGGTCTATTTAATTTATACCTAAGAAGCTGTTATTTAGTAAGTGTGGGAAAACTTTGATGAGATACTATTTTTCACAGAAGAAAGAACCAATAGTGCAGCCTATAGGTTTAACAGTAAGTAATATAAGAATGAGAGTAGGCCGTCAGATATCTTCTTACAACATTCTTGATGTCAGTAAAACAGAACAAAGTATGATTTAAAAAAAACTATTCTTTACACATGTTTAATTTAGAATTCTATTTTAGCTTTATAGACCTCATCCTGGACATCTAGGAAATATACTGTTTTAGCTCTTATTAAGAATTTTAATATGTTTATTAGAGATCTTCTGGTTTATGATTGGCATCTTATTCAAATAACTGAACAAAGAAGAATATTAACTCAATTAAAAGAAGAAAAATAGATCAGTTTAGACATGGCTGTGTCTTAAGTCCTCAGATGGGAGGTCTGGTCTCTATGACATAATGGACCTAAAGGAAGGGGAGCATCTTTCTGATTAGCTCTGGAAAACCAATTCAAATTCTGATTGCCATGATTTGGGTCATGTCACCATCTATGAACCAATCACTTTGTCCAAGGAATGGCAAACTTTTTCATTTGCTTATGCTTGTGACTGGGTATATATGTCAAAACATAGAACACATTTCTTTCTGTACATTAAATACTTTAAATATCTCAACCAAACAAATTAGAATAATCCTGTGTTCAACTTAAAAATATCCCCATTCTTCCAAAAGAGACCTACCTAAACCTGCCTGTAGATACTGCATCCAGATCCAAATCAGTAAGAATAGGTTTTGACTTCTTCATTGTCAGAAAGAGGCTAAATGATAAAATCATTTGTGCCCAGTATATATGTCTGACAAAAATGAAATGGAATCAGAGCAACTTTACTAAGATCTCTCATTAGAAAAAGGGAGAAGTAGAAACAGCATTAAACATTCACTGATCTATAACATATATAGCATTTCTTCTTGGAAAAGAAGAGTAAACACTTTTTCTTTACTGATAATGTGTTTTTAATCAGCCAGTTCATTCACTTCATGTTCTTGAGAGGATAAATTTCCTCCTTGCCACATTTTTGTAAGGCTTTGGGGGCCAGCATGGATTCTGGAGCCCATTTCTTTTTACTGAGAATTTAAGGCCTTGTGGAATATCTTAGGTTATCATTATATCCAGCACCTGAACACATTGTGGGCTAATAACTAAATTTTAAAAATAGCCTCAAATCCTTGGGGTGCCTAGGTGGCACGGTCGGTTAGGAATCTGACTCTTGGTTTTGGCTTAGGTCATGATCTCAGGGTTGTTTGATCAAGCACAACGTGGGGTTCTGTGCTCAGTGCGGAGTCTGCTTAAGACTGTCTCTCCCTCTATCCCTCTCCCCAGCTTTCTCTTTCTCTGAAATAAATAAATAAATAAATAAATAAACCTTTAAAAAAAATGTCCTCAAATCCATTGTCAACAGATCACGAAAACAGATTTCACCATTGTGGTTTATTGTTGCCTTGCACTGAGCTGCAGTGTTCAGCCCAGCTTCCCAGACTTTCAAAATAACTGGTCCATCTTGGCTTTGGCTTTTGAAACAATAGTTTCAGGGGGCACCTGAGTGTCTCAGTTGGTTAAGTGTCTGCCTTCAGCTCAGGTCATGATCCCAGAGTCCTGGGATTGAGTCCCGCATCGGGCTCCCTGGTCATCAGGGAGTCTGCTTTTCCCTCTGCCCCTCTCCCCTGCTTGTGCATGCACGCTCTGTCTCTCTCAGAAATAAATAAATAAAATCTTAAAAAAAAAGAAACAGTAGTTTCAGGTATATATTACCTAATATAGGGGGCCTTGTATGCTCCTTCAACCCAGGATGCATCAAATACAATGGCTCTTTAAATTTTGGATAATGGTTTAATTTAAATGGCAGGATACACCTAACAGGAGACTTTTTGGAAATGTAGAAGTTCCATTTTTGTATCCTCTGTGTCTTCTAAATCTTTCTCCCATTGGTATTAGCTTGGAAACAGAGATTTTTGTTCTTGTTTTGTTTTGTTTGTTGTTTTTCAGCCCAGCAGTCTGCATGATTTTATGACTTGCTCCATCTTGATTGTGGATTGAAGGAACATAGGACCTCTCATAACAACACATGCTGTGTTTACTTTTTGCTTTCCAACATGTCATCTGAGACTGTAACTTTCTCTTTTTTGATGGAATTTTACAAAAGGACATTACAGAAAGACTCCAACATTCTGAAAGATTTTACCAAGTCCCTTAACTCTCCAGTATCGATGGTACCTGATATTTTTCACAGAGACAGTGGACAATATTTTAACCATCACCTTGAATACAATAGTAACTGAGTCAGGGGGCTCCTCACTACACTACCCTTTTTCAGTTTAGCCACTTTCAGTACTAGAACTATTACTAGCAATAAATGACTTCTAGGCACTAATTGCTTAACAAAGTAGGAGTCATTAAATTTACAGAATTTAACAGAAATTTACAGAAATCCAACTCAATGTAGTTAATGAAATAAAACTTTATTAAATTATATAATTGTAAAGTCCTGTGGCAGATTTTCTTCAGGCATAGCAGAACCAAGATTCTGCCCCATTTCACCACTGGGTTCTGTTCTTCCCAGCATTGTCTTCATTTTGTGCGAGTATTTCTTGTATAACTAATGGTAAAGATGTACAAGTAGCTTATAGTTTATATTCTTTCTATGGCTTAAAATCCCAGCAAAAGTGGAGTGGTTTTCCCACTAATGTTAACAAAAGTCCTAGGGGAGGTGCTAATTCATGCCGATCATTGAACCATTACTCTCTTCAGAGGAATATAAGATTCCAATTACCCAGCTGCCACTGGAGGGCACAAATGAGGATTTACTCTAGCCCTACTCAAAACAAAGGTATTTTATAGGATTATTATGAAATTAAGGAAGCATTGGTTTTTAAATAAAAGGTATATTGTCAAAAAGAAAAGAAAAAAAGAATAGGAATGAAAAAAAGGAAGGGAGGGAGGGAGGGAAAGAGGGAAGGAGGGAAGGAACTTTACATACTGAAACTAGAACTCTGCATCATCTTTGAGATTTTCATGTTTCATTGTTTCATGGAGAGCTAAACATCATGATAAGGGTCAGATTATGTTCATTGTAGGGAGGTAGACAAGGAGGCATAAAGTTATGAAAGGAGAGAATATGGATCATTTTAAAGTTGGCCTAGGTAAAGGAGATGCTACATTGAGGCTAGCAGATGGATACTATCATCTGTATTTTCTCTGTGAGATGAATTTAAAAGTCCATTCCTGTACCAATAATCTTATTTTTACTAGCTATTAACTACAATTTACAGATTTTTGACATCCAGACCATAATATCTTAAAAAATAAAGAAAAAAAAAAGAAGAAAACAAGAATAATACAATATACAAATAAATATGTAATGGATTAAATTCCTTTCTTGAGGCATTTCTCATTTTTCAAACAGTATCTCTCTTGAGAGATAAACATGACTGAGTAATAAAATGAAAATAAATTGACAAACACTTGTCTCCATGAAAAATACTTCTTTCCTCCTTGGCTTCCTTCTCCACCAACACCCTCCACCCCCAGCAAATTTTGTAGGTTTGCGCCTACATAAATACTCTGCTTTTAATTTATGGTTTAAAGGAGGGAGTGAACCTAAAAAAAGCAAAGAAAATAAAACAACATAACACAAGCAGTTTTCAAAATTTCTAAAAGTTTAGAAACATGTAGATTATGTATTTATTGATGTCCTTAGCCCAATATATAAAATTAGCAAGTGTCACCTCAGTGGTAATCATTTCTAAGTTTTTTCTCTATCACCATGTTACTGAAGTCCTAATCTGTAGTGATATTCTCTAACTTTTTATTTCTCTCCGTGAAAAATTAATATTGGATTGAATATTATATTTCTAAGAGAGAGCTACTTCATATGTTTATCTTTTAATAAATATTATACTTGCTCTCTTAACTTCTGATTTAAAAAATCTTTGAATTGGGTAAGCCTTACACACCCCTAACTTTAAACCATTGTCCAATTACTTTTTGTATGAATATAAAAATAATTTATGCCCTTACAGAAATGAGGAATAAATAAAAATGTTCAAGCACAAAAATAAAGTTAATCTATAATTCTTTCCCTTATGTGAGTTATACCTTTTTTCATATCTTATTGCTATGGCTAGAATAAGAAGCATGCCAATATCATATTTATTTTATTATAAGATTGATATATTTTTGATAAATAAAATTTTAGGTGGTAATGTCAGTGTCCCCTCAAATAATACCTATGCATACTCTTGTCATATTACTTGATATTAATAAATGTTTTGATTAATTTCTCTGTATTAAATTATTATTATTACACCATATATTAGTATGATGTCTGTTTAAACCATTACATAAAGCAAGTTCTGGTAAGAATTCTTTGTTATGTGCTAGTCTAAAAGGGGGATCTTGAGAAAGACTGCAATAATGTACTGCAGAAAGATCATGGGTTTAAAACCAGAAATTCTGGTATCAGATCTCTTTAGATGATTCTTACTGTGTGCCTATGAGCAAGTTGATTAAATACTCTGAACCCATGTTTTCTCATCTATAAAATAATGTTTATACTCCTTATTTTTTACCATTTGTCTTGTGAACTAATCATAATAGTATATGTAAGACACCTGTCACATCATAAATTCTAAATAAATACTAATTTCTTCTTTCTTTTCAAATAATTTTGAATTACAATTTAAGAAAATTGAATATAACTCATGAGCTTAAGAAATTGTTAGTTGTTGAATTTTTGAGTGTGCATGTTTTCAAATTTCCCTTTACATGTAGAAAGAAAGAAAGGGGGGAGGGAGGGAGGGAAGAAAAGAAGGGAGGGAGGGAGGAAAGGAAGGAGGGAGTAAAGGAAGGAAGGAGGGAAGGAAGGAAGGAGGAAAGGAAGGAAGAAAAATGGAGGGAGGGAAGAAGGAAGGGAGGGAGGGAAGAAGGGAAATTGTGTTAGGGTTTTTCAGAGAAACAGAACCAGTAGGTAGGTAGGTAGGTAGGTGGGTGGGTGGTTAGGTAGGTAGGTATATAATTGGCTTGTTGTGATTAAGGAAGCTGAGAAGTCTCAAAATCTGCAGTCAGCTAGTTGTAGACCCAGAAGATGTAATTTCAGTCCCAATCTGAAGGTCTAAGAACCAGGAGAGCCAATGATAATAAATTCTAGTCCAAAAGCTGGCAGAATTGAAACCCAGGAAGAACCAGTGTTTCCATTCCACTCTCATGACAGAAAAAAAAAGACCAATGTTCTACCTCAAGGCAGCCAGTCAGGAGGAGTTCCCCTCTTACTCAGGGGAGGATCAGCCTTTTTGTTTTATTCAGACCTTCAACTAATTGAATGGGGGCCACTCACATTAAGGAGAGCAACCTGCTTTACACAATCTACCAATTCAAATGTTAATCTCATCAAATACAGACACCTAGAATAATGTTGACCAGAATATCTGGGTACCCATGGTCCAATCAAATTAACACACAAAATTAATCATCACAAGAATAGAAATGGCATGCTTAATTTTTTTTTTTTTTTTTAGAGATTTTATTTATTCATTTGACAGAGAGATAGACAGAAGAGCACAAGCAGAGGGAGTGGCAGAGGGAGAGGGAGAAGCAGGCTCTGCACTGAGCAGGGAACCCTGATGCGGGACTCGATCCCAGGACCCTGAGATCATGACCTGAGCCGAAGGCAGACGCTTAACCATCTGAGCCACCCAGGCACCCGGCATGCTTACTTTTTGACAATGGATCTTTTAGTGTGGTTTTACTTCTGATAATTTCTAACTACAGAAATGGCCTCTGAAGCATAGGTCATTTCCTTGGGAATTAATTGCTGTACGAGGGTTAATGGCCCACAGCAATGAATTTTCTGAGACAGCCATTAATCTGCCTTGATTATTATTGCTTAATTACTAACTAAAGTCTCCTCCTTGGTATATAAGTTGAGTATCTCAGCTCAAGCTCTTCCAGTTTAAAATGTTCATTCTTGATTCTTTTGGGCATATTAGAAACTAATGTTGAAAACAGAAGGTAAATTAGTATAATCACAAGCACAGGGGCGCCTGGGTGGTTCAGTCGTTAAGCATCTGCCTTCGGCTCAGGTCATGATCCCAGGGTCCTGGGATCGAGCCCCGCATCGGGCTCCTGGCTCAGCGGGAAGCCTGCTTCTCCCTCTCCCACTCCCCCTGCTTCTGTTGCCTCTCTCGCTGTGTCTCTCTCTGTCAAATAAATAAATAAAATCTTAAAAAAAAAGAAAAAAAGAAAAAGGAGGGCACCTGGGTGGCTCAGTCCTTAAGTATCTGCCTTCGGCTTGGGTGATGATCTTGGAGCCCTGGGATCAAGCCCGCATCAGGCTCCCGGCTCCGCGGGAAGCCTGCTTCTCCCTCTCCCACTCCCCCTGCTTCTGTTCCCTCTCTCGCTGTGCCTCTCTCTATCAAATAAATAAATAAAATTTAAAAAAAAGATAATCACAAGCACAACTGATTTTATATTCTAAAATAAATATTACTTTATTATTTTATTAATATCTATTTATTATTAAAATCAGTATTTCATGAATGGTATTAACATTGATATCATTCATATTTAGAAAGTACTTTAAAAAAGGCAGTTTTAACACATTATTCACTATCCTTATAAGGTTTATTTTCTTTTGATTATAAATTGGATAACGTTTATTACAGAAAATTTTGTAAATGTATAAAGTGAGAAAAAAATTCCATATTTTACCACCCAAAGCAAATAATTAAGGCATTTTGGATATTATCTTTATATTGTTTCAATGATGCTTTTCTTTCTGCATTTTTGTATGTAGGTATAATATCTAGCATGACAAGTCAGTAGTATGGCATAATGTTATTTCATTGTTATCTCACACTCATTTTATGTACTATTGTTAATGGTGCATTTCAATCATAAAAATTTAAGCTTAAATTGTTTATATTAGAATTTCACATAAAATTTAGTTGCACAAAGTTCTAAAATTAAAATGAGTTTGCAAAATCTTCTCCAAAGAAATAAAGTCATAAAAGTAGGTTATGCTGAGACCAGGAGAAGAGAAATCTTCAAAAGTAAAAGTAACATGTATAAGTAGCTCTAATATGCCTCTCCCTGGGATGAGAGCTTTCTTTCTTTCATCATTTAATTCTCATCTCAATCCATTAAATTAGTTGCTATTGTTTATACTTTAAATAGTAGAAACTGAGATTCACTTAAGTTAAATGATTTACTCCAAATCCATAGTTAGTAGTAAAGCAAAGATTTTAAATTGTCTCTGATTCCAAATCATTTGCACTTTGGATTTAGGAATTAGGGAAGCGGGGCAGAGGGAACTTTTTAGCAATCCTCCCATTTTATTGAATAGAATTATAAAGTGTATAATGAAAAATATGTCCCTGCCTTCTTTTACATGCCCTATTCTCTAAAGGCAACCTCAGCCAATTATTTGAACTGCTACTTCTTATGTTTAGCTCTATTATTTCCAGCTAATATATTTATATAAGCATACTTACTATCTTGATTTTATTGATATTTTAGTGATACCTATTAAGAAATAGGAAGCATTATCACATGAAGCACTTCTGCTTCCCCTATCCCCCAAAAGTATTCTTATATTAAACCAGTATATAGTGTGTACATTATTTTTGAGTGTGTAAATATTTTTTCATTGCTGTGCCAAGGTGTGTTAGTACTAAGATTAAATTACATACAATAAACAAGTTTTTATTTTTCCTGAAGTTTTTAGTTGTTTGAGTTTTAATTTGCTAAGTTTTCTATGTACCTATCAGTAATTCTTTCCAACTCCCCTCATAGAATCCCAATACTATTTCTAAATGTTGAAATATATCAGATAATGTAATTGTTCCAAAGACAATATATATACTGACATTCGGGGGTTCTACATCCTCCTGCTTTAAACTTAACTGGTTGCTCCCTAGGCATATAAGTCTCAATGTAATATGAGACTCTGTTTAACATTATCCTTGTGGTTCTTTTCACTTCTTTCTGCTATTGGATTTCTTGTTTTCTGGATGCTTTAGCTTCCTCTTTCACAAATGGTAAACTTTTTTTTCAGGTCTTACATTCGTGAAAATGTTTATCTTGATTGATAATCTAGCTGGATATAGAATTATGTTAGCAAAAAAATTTTCTTCAGAACTCTGAAGACACTGTTCATTTCTTACAGAGGTTGCATGCTGCTCTTGAGAGGACCAGTACAATTTTGATACAGGTTTTCTTATATGTGTAAGCTTTGTTTATCTCATTTAAAAATGTTCTCACATGGAAAACTGTAGTGTTCTCTATTTCTTTTGTTCTAAAATTTCACTATGGTGTGCCTTGTTGTGATTCTTTTTTTAATTTACTATTCTTTGCAGTGAGACCTTACAATTTGCAAACTCAGATCCTTCAGTCCTGGGAAATATGCTTATATTATCTTTTTTAGATTCCTTCTCTTTGTTTAATCCTCTTTGTCTTTCCGAAATTATATTTAGTGAATTTGACCTCTTTATTTCTTTAGTTTTCTTTTTTCACCTATGTCCATTTGTGAGACTGTACTTTATAGTAAGAAGCGTATATTTTGTCTGTCTGTTTCTGGCACAAAGCTCCTAAAACCCCTAGAATTTCCTAAGTGATGAGAACTGTAAAAGTGTCTTTTGTTATGTGAATGAGGTGACTTTTGGACTGCAGGTAAAGATGAAGGCCAGTTGCCAGGGGAGCCCACCATGTGATTAGAGAGTTGGAACTTTCAGTCCCACCTCACCCAATTTCCAGGGAGGGGCAAGAATCTGGAGGTTGAATCAATTGCCAATAGCCAGTGATATAATCAATCATGTCTATGCGCTGAAGCCTCCGTAAAAACCTAAAAAGGACTGAGTTTGGAGAGCTTCTGGGCTGGTGAACAGTAGAGGTGTAGGAGAGTGGTGCACCAGGAGAGGGCATGGAAGGTCTGTGCCCTTTCCCCATGCCTTGCCCTGTGTATCTCTTCCACCCAGATATCATCTGCACTCTTTACATTTCCTTTTATAATAAACTGGTAAATGTAAGTAAACTGATTTCTTGAATTCTGTGAGCTACTCTAGCAAATTAATTGAACCTGAGGCAAGAGGCCATGGGAGTCTCAATTTATAGCCAAATCCAAATCAGATAGAAGTTATGGGTAACCAGAGGACCTACTATTTGCAACTGGTATCTGAGTAGGGGGCAGTTTTGTGGAACTGAGACAGGGAAACTGAAGGGACCCCATTAAAAAAGCTATGTTTTTTGTTTGTTTTCTTTTGCTCCTTTTTTAGCTTCTAATCTTGCTAGGACCTGCACCACTGCCCCAATCTGCACATGCCTTGTAATGCAAATAGCATATGTCCTCCTAGTGGGGGACGAAGAGATAATGATATCTTTGTAGACTTCCAGCAAATAGATAACATCTAAGGAGTGATCAGGTGGGGTCCTCATAAATGTTCTCCAAGACCACTGACTCCAAACATCTTGACCCAAGACTCCTGACTTCAGGGAATGAGTGACTTATGAAGGACACCTGGGTCTTGTCCTTATTTTGACCAGTTCCTGGATGGCTAAGAGGACACATACAAGAAAGTGACAGCCTGGTAAAAACAGGAAAGTTTTAGACAATAACTTCTCTACTCCACGCAATCATCATGGAAAAACTATGAACCTATCCCCACCCATGCCAGCAAAAACCAAGGAGGGGAGCTTAGACTTACACCATTACTGGACTGTAATAAAGCTCCCTAATATCTTCACTGGGATGGTTACAGAAAACCACAGAGGGAGCTGGGATTTTCATCCTGTTGTCCGGTAATAAGCCATCCATCCCCTGGTGTCAGTGGAAACCACTTGGAGATCCTGGCCTTCCACCCCCACCCAATAGTAATGAGGTGGATGGTGTGAAAGGAGGTCCAATAGAGGATCACGACTTTCACTGTCACCCAGCAGTACTGAGACAACTCTCACTACGGTGTCCATGGGACCATGAAGTGAGCCAGAACTCCCACTTCTACATAAAAGTAACAAAGAATATCCCAACTTCAGGTGTCAATGGAAGCCCAGTAGGGAACGTAGACTTTTACCTTCAGCTGGTGGTAATGTTTTAATGCCCGCCCTCTATGTCCCTGATCTGGCCTTCTATTATGTGATTTCTACTCTATTTCTAATGCATTCATTTGCTCTGGTATAGTTTATTGTGAACTAGTTATTTTCTTAGCATGCAGGTATCACTTATCTTATTCTTTTTTTTATATATATAATTTTATTTATTTGACAGAGAGCTACAGCGAGAGAGGGAACACAAGCAGGGGGAGTGGGAGAGGGAGAAGCAGGCTTCCCGCCAAGCAGGGAGCCCGATGTGGGGCTCGATCCCAGGACCCTGGGATCATGACCTGACCCGAAGGCAGACACTTAACCACTGAGCCACCCAGGCGCCCCCACTTACCTTATCTTAATATTTTCTTTTTACATATAGTTCCAAATTTTTGTATCTTCCTTAATTCCTTGAAAATATAAAGTTATTGTTGAAAATTTTTCTTTTTCTATTTCCTAGTATAAATATATATATATTATTTTTTTTTTCAGAGCTGATTCTCTTTTTCTCTTTCCTTTTTATTTTGCCATTTTCATCTCTCCTTACTATTATTACTTGCTCTCATATTTTTGTATTGTTGCCCTGCCATATCTTTTTAGGCTATTTGTTAATTAAATAGGCTGCTTCATCTGGATCTTGCATTTGGCCAAATGTATTTTGAGTATGCTATTTTTGGCTCCCTTCAAACATCAGATGAGTCTGTGTTTGGGTTTTTGCATCAAAGCTTCAGATCAAAGACTGAAGGTTATAGGTTCTGTTTTGTATACCATATTCTGTGGTGGTAGTGAGAGGGCATTAAGGATTTTATAGCCAGTGAATATTTTTCACTGATCTCTCATATTTTAAATTTCATACTTCCTTGTTAGAGTGATATAAAGTGTTGTGGGAACTGAGGATGGGAGAGCTTTGATTCATATGGTTACCCTGGTTTCATATGGTTCTTTTTTTTTCTCCCAAAGATTTGTTTATCTTATTTCTTTATTTTTTAGAGAGAGAAAGATTGGGGGAAGGACAGAGGGAATGGGGGAGAGAGAGAGACTCTCAAACAGACTCCCTGCTGAGTGCAGAGTCCCACATGGGGCTCCATCCCACAACCCTGATAATCATGCCCTGAGCTGAAATCAAGAGTCAGATACTCAACTGAATGAGCCACCAGGCGCCACTACCCTGGTTTCTAATATTTGAATTCACCCAACATCCATTCCTGTTTCCTTCTAAGCCAGTGTAACAGGGAATAAAAGAGGACCCATGTCATCTTTTCTTGTGTCATTCACAGTGAGTAGATGGCTTTGATTTGGGATACTATGTTTTCCCATTTCATTTGGGATACTACATTTTCCCCTTTCATTTGGGAAACCATGTTGCCCCTATGTTTGGGATACTTTATTATTATATACCTGTAGGAATTTACTTTTTTTTTTTTTTTTAAGATTTTATTTATTTGAGAGAGAGAGAATGAGAGACAGAGAGCATGAGAGGGAGGAGGGTCAGAGGGAGAAGCAGACTCCCTGCTGAGCAGGGAGCCCGATGCGGCACTCGATCCCGGGACTCCAGGATCATGACCTGAGCCGAAGGCAGTCGCTTAACCAACTGAGCCACCCAGGCGCCCAGAATTTACTTTGTTTTACTTTTTTTTTCCTTAATTCTAACAAAATGATATTTGTTTAATTGTTAATTATTTAATTATTGGGGATAATTAGTATTGTCACCTTTCTCCCTGTCAGAAGGAAACTAAATGACAAGTTTTATTAATGATGTCAGTTTCTAGCAAGTCACTTTAATGAAGAAGTGTATTCTGTTTCCTTTTGCTTATTTTCTAACCTCACTTCCTTCCCATCTGGCCCACTACTGCTTCACCATCACTTCCTTTCAGACCACTCATCAAGGACACTTCTCCAGTTAGTAGAATTTCTCTTAATTCCTCACTTCACATTCTCCCCACAATGCTGAAGTCTAGTAGTGGGGGGTGGGGGGTGCCAGGAGAAGGTGGTGGTGCTATACGGGTGGAGGAAGGCATTTCTATGGATTATTATTGCCTGCTTTCAATTTTGATCTGCTCATTATTTTGCTACTAGATAATTCTTTTAAAGATTTGTGATACAGAATTTGGTTCTTTCACATGTTTGAATGCTGTTAGTTTATTTTTGCTATTTTTATTAATTTTTTTTTTTATTTGAGAGAGAGAGAATGAGAGAGAGAGCACATGAGAGGGGGGGAGGGGCAGAGGGAGAAGCAGACTCCCTGCCGAGCAGGGAGCCGGATGCGGGACTCGATCCCAGGACTCCAGGACCATGACCTGAGCCGAAGGCAGTCGCCCAACCAACTGAGCCACCCAGGCACCCCATATTTTTATTAATTTTTAATTTTCTTTAGATGTATGGTGAGGTAAGTTCTATGAATTTTTAATATTTATTATTTTTATTTATTTTTAAATTTTTTTAAAAGATTTTATTTATTTCAGAAAGAGAGAGAGACATATAGTGAGAGGGAGAAGCAGACTCCCCACTGAGCAGGGAGCCAGACACAGGGCTCAATTCCCAGGACCCTGAGATCACCCAGGATGACTGAGCCACCCAGGCACCCTTAGGTTCTGTGAATTTTTATTTAATCTTCAATCTTTCAACCACCAAAATTTTCTTAACAACTTACTTATGATTTTGGCTGCCATTATGGTAGTGATAGAACTCGTATTGATTAAGATAGTTCACTCAGATGTAATTTAGTAATGGCAACAATGGCAGCCAAGGTTGTGGTTTCAAGCCCCGTGTTAATCAGTTATTTTTTCTTTTCTTTTTTTTTTTTTTTTTAGCTAATACCCTAATTCTTGACGGTATTCTTGAAAATGCTCACTTTCATCAGAAGAGTGATTGGTGCCTGAGGACAGATATTTGAGTGTGAGTCCATCATTTCAAATGTAAAACCAACTCAAAGTTCAATTCCTATCAATGGAAATTGAGTTGAAAATTACCTGTCTACATGAAGGATCCATAGTTTTTAAGCTGCCAGCGTAGACCAAGAACTATCTGACCTGTTGGTGATAGTCCTATGTTTGTCAGGTCCCTGACATCAAGGCAGGTTGATATGAGTGAATACACGAGTGTGCACACGGCCCTAATACAAAAACCTCAGCTTTTCAAGCAATTTGTCATGACTTTCAAAGAAGTGATCAACGGTCAATTTCTAGAACACATAAGGATCTTTTTGGCATTCTCCATCTGTGAAAAAGTCACAAATATCATACTAGGACAAAAAGACAAATTACTTGCTGTTCATTTACATTCTAGGTTTGTCATTGGAGGAACAGTCACTGAGAATTGGTGTCAAAGTCCCACGCATGTCTCTAATACCTTGGAATAATTTTATTTCACTTGAAATGCTTCTACCTGGGGAAAATGTTACCCTATCTAGAATCCTCTGGTAGAAGAATGAAGGATCCAACTTTTCCAGAAGTTCAGGAAATGTGAAAGCATGTGTCAAAACAACAAATATGTAGAAACATTTCACATTTCAGATAGTCACTCACAGTACATGTCCTTCAGCCAGATTTTCTCTTCCTTACTTGTCTGCATTTGGTGGCATTTGGAACGTTAACCTTCAGACTGCAGCTTCCTTATTCTGCTTTCTCCTTTCCTAGCTAGGATTAATTTTAATCAGATGGTAATTAAAATAGGTGCTGCATAACCAACTCACATTTCTGCAGGTAATTAAAGCTTCTAGATTCATGCATTTCCCCCCTCCCAGCTCTGTTAGAAGCAGTGGCAGATAATTTGTATTTTTCCTTCCAGCACAATTCTTATTGCAGTAATGGCTCAAGTTCTAATAAATCTCTTGCAGATAACTTGTTGAGGCTTTGTAATATAAGATGGAAATTATCAATTGTTCATCTGTTCTTCCTTTTCTTAAAAAAATATATAATTCTCAGTTGTACACTATCCATTCTAAAAACTATAATCTGCCATTGTTTTATTATGAAATAGTTGGGAGTTGTGTCTCAGAAGTTGTGAAAACCCTAAAACAAACCCTAGAACAAAGACGACCAGCATTTTTATTACTATTTCCATTCTTATTTCTTTCTTTGTCACAGTTACTGAGCATGATACAAAGGATTTTCAAGAAAGATTTCTCCATATGGAGAAAAAAAAACCTTGGGAAATGCTTACATTTCTTCCTCATTTACCAATTCCCATGTCGTAAAACAGACCACCCACTTGCCCATGGTGAATATCTTCTTTATGGAGCATTTGCCCACCATTATTACTTTTAAGATGAACTCTTGAGGAATCTCTACATGCCCTCATTACATCCATAAATGGAGCTGCTGTGATACATATTTTTTTTTTTTAAAAAAAGCAAAGTATTCCTTTCAAACAGGATGCCATGTTTCTCCCAGCTGCTGGAATATCTATGGCTTCCATCCTGGAGCTGCCTAAATGTCACTGGCAGCTCCCAGCTTGGTGCACTGGATCACTTGCCATTGGCATGACCAACAAACAGCAGCCCACCAAAACCTCACTCCTTGGGACGGGGTTGCCTCTTAGCTGTTGCCAGAGTCTCTGGTGAGCAGCTCCCTATGCATCTGGTGGTTATAAAATCTCATTTCATTACACTACTAATTTACAGGGAATGAAATTATAAACAAGGTGATTACTGAGCATAATTTATGGCCCATGTAATTATATAGCTGTCAAAGTAGAGCTGGTTGTGGAATTGTGCAGAAGAGGGCTGCACTTTTGCCTGGTCTACTGAGTTTGCTAATTGTCCACAGCTGAAAATATTTTTTTGTACTGCAAGATCAGCAACCTTCAGTATGGAGAGCCTAGCTAGAGCTGGTTATAATTACCTGCCTGACTGGAAATGTTGCCTGTTGGCTTTGAAGACCTTCAGGTGATGGAAAATTATCCTCTAGCCTTTTGGTCAATGGAGAAGAACACGTCCACCTTCCTGGAAGTTGGAAAAGACATAATGAAATAGTAGCAAGTAATAAAATACAGAGCCAGTGTATTCTATCTCTGTCTCTAAATATCCTTCTACCTATTATACACACTCATACTTAGATGTGCATAATAAAAGTAATAGTGGTAGAAATGTAACTTAGTATTGCTATAATGAAAAATAAACAGAAAAATCTACTTTTGCCCTTTCTCAATAAATTAGACCTTTAATTATGGCTTTGCTAAGCACATCCCAGCACTTAGGGCTTGTGAGGGAAACCATATCTGAAAATAATCAGAAGCAGGTGAAACACTCCAGACTACCTTAACCTGTTGCCAAAAGAGACAGGTGAAAAACAAAGCACAGACTGGGCCATTAAACCAAAGGCTTT
Source organism: Neomonachus schauinslandi (assembly GCF_002201575.2). Classification (NCBI taxonomy): domain Eukaryota; kingdom Metazoa; phylum Chordata; class Mammalia; order Carnivora; family Phocidae; genus Neomonachus; species Neomonachus schauinslandi. Next base: position 32,250,236 of record NC_058417.1, on the reverse strand, counting down.
GTTTACACAGCTACGATCTGATTTGATGGGCTTTTTTCCTACCCACCCGCAGAATCGCTAGTTGTTTTGCAGTTTTCATTTTGTAGATATTACCTGGAAAGCATAGGCAAGTTTTTTTTTTATTTACCTGAATAGCTTATGCTACAGAAAATCTGAAAATTTAATGCACAGAGGCATGTAAACTATGCTGCCTATTTTTTTTTAAGATTTTATTTATTTATTTCAGAGAGAGAGAGAGCGCACAAACAGGGTGGGAGGGGTAGAGGGAGAAGCAGGCTCCCTGCTGAGCAGGAAGCCCTGAAGCAGGACTTGATCCCAGGACCCCTGGCTCATGACCTGAGCCTAAGGCAGACACTTAACTGACTGAGCCACTCAGGCACCCCTATGCTGCTATTTAAACACATCAGAATCGGGCGCCTGGGTGGCTCAGTCGGTTAAGCGACTGCCTTCAGCTCAGGTCATGATCCCAGGGTCCTGGGATCGAGCCCGGCATCGGGCTCCCTGCTCTGCGGGAGGCCTGCTTCTCCCTCTCCCACTCCCCCTGCTTGTGTTCCCTCTCTCGCTGTGTCTCTCTCTGTCAAATCAATAAATAAAATCTTTAAAAAAATAAAAAAAAAATAAACACATCAGAATCTCTGCAACTTTGGCTTCCTCTCATTTCACATGTTATTGAAAATGAGTAGGCAGAATTATTGTTCCCTGGTCCTTCTCTGACTGCTGTTTCTAGGATCAGTTCTGTCCAGATTCTGAGTGAGTATCCTCCCAAACAATAACGTATTTGTAGTATAGTCACTATTTTCCTTAGAACCAGGACAGAGAGAGCAGAAGGTTCTATTCCTGAGATTTGACATAGGTAAATGTTAACCCTGATGATAGAAAGTCATTGATTTTTTTAACTTTTAAGTTAGAATAAAAACTATAATAAATGGTATTAGAGTTAAGTAGAATTTTATGTCTACCAATAGGACACAGATTAATTTTTTAAAAAAATAATTGCATTCTTACCATCTGCCAAATACATTGTGTGAGTTCCTAATAGGCCATAACATAACATAGTAACCTATAGCAGAACAGTTAGTCACCAGAAAATAATATTGCTGGAAGGAGTCCATGAGAAGTTCTGCATGTAGGAAAATTTGCCTTTGTGTTGAAATTGGTAAGATCATATACTACTAGCAACCAGTGCACATTTTTCAGAAAGCAATTTATCAATTTATCAATGTCCTGTGGTCCCTTAGATTTAAGTTAGGGAAGTTAAGTAGAGATTTACAGTCAGAAAGGTGTTCACATGCAACATTTTTTATGAATAATAAAAGATTAGAAACAGCTAAAATTCCATTTTGTGAAAGATTATTTTAGGAAATTATGATATATAATTAAGATATAAGTTGAAGTAAAATGAGCTGGGTATAGCATTTTATCTACATTATAATGGCACTTTCAAACTGAGTAAACTTATAGACAATTAAAAATAAGTGGAAAAGAGGGGCACCTGGGTGGCTCAGTTGTTAAGCGTTAAGTGTCTCTGTCAAATAAATAAATAAAATTAAAAAAAATAAGTGGAAAAGAGAAAAATAAGTGGATGAGGTAGATAGCTTGGTAGAATCATACATAGCTTTACTTTTTTTTTTTTAAGATTTTATTTATTTATTTGACAGAGACACAGCGAGAGAGGGAACACAAGCAGAGGGAGTGGGAGAGGGAGAAGCAGGCTCCCCCCTGAGCAGGGATCCTGACATGGGACTCAATCCCAGGACCCTGGGATCATGACCTGAGCCGAAGGCAGACGCTTAAGGACTAAGCCACCCAGGTGCCCCCACAGCTTTACTTTAAAAGTGCCATTGTGGGGTGTCTGGGTGGCTTGGTGGGTTGGATGACTGAGTCTTGATTTCGGGTCAGGTCATGATCTCAGGGTCATGAGATCAAGCCCCACATCTGCCTCCATGCTCAGCGTGGAGTCACTTGGGAGTCTCTCTCCCTCTCCCTCTGCCCCTCCCCCTCCTCCCCCTCCCTTTCTCCTTTTCTCTCTCTCTCTCTCGAATAGATAAATAAATCTTAAAAAAATTTTTTTTAAATAAAAGTGCCATTGCTAAAGAGGTATCTGTACAACAGCTATTACAGAATACCTTAAGCTAAAGCAAAAGTTGCTTCCCCCCTCCCCCCCCCCCCCCGCCCAGTTCCCTATTGAATTCTCAAGTTCCCAAAGACTCTATCTGGCTAATGACAGAACCCTGGTTGCCCAGGAAGGAGCCAGACCTCTGCATCATTTGGCAAGCTTTATAATGGCCAGAATATCCTCAAGACTCATTTGCTTGACTACAGTCTATTGCCAGCTCAGATGCATCCAGGCAAGGATGTAGAAAATCTCTGTATTTCCTGAAGTGCTTCACCTGTCGGTGACGGCCAATGGCACACAGTCTGCGAGGGAAACACATTTGTAGTCAGGGTGCAGGGACTGTTTGGTGAAAAGGAGACAGTCAGAACCAGCATTTCCTCTATGTTAATAAAAATTCACGGTGGGGAACCCCATCTAAAGAATCTCTCTTGTCTTTGTGATCTAGGGTGACTGGAAATTCAGCCCCAGGTTCACAGGGCTCTAATGCAAACTGATTCCCAGGCAGCTTGAGTTATTGTACTAGTGGAAAGCTAAAGAAAATAGAAAGCAAATGGAACTTAATTTCCCAGAGAAAAATATCAAATCATGATGGCAAGTAATTTACTTTATTCTTGACTGCTCGGTGAATCTATGGAGTCATTTTATATTTGGTGATAATGTATCTTATTTCAAGATAAAATTAATATCCATTCTCGATTACCAGTGTCCAACCATGCAAATCTTTGTAAAGAGGGCCAGTCCCAATACAGAAGCCTTTAACTGACTTGACATTGGTTAATTTAATCCAAACACACACACACACACACACACACACACTTAGCTGGAAAAAAACACCACATATTTTCATAATTCTGCATTCTTCTCCATGTTTTTGATTTCACTGTACATAGAAAAGTTGCATCCCACCTTTCCTACCTTAGAGACAGTTTTCTCTCCCCTCCTCCATTCTCTCCTACCTCATAAATACACACAGAAATTTCTCCATTTTTGACAAGATTTCAGATGCAATTGCATTTCAGTAACTTATTCAGCATTCTGTTTCATCACCCTAGGTTTTCCAAAAACGGAGGGTCAGACTTGCCTGGGGAAACAAAAATGTGTTCCCTTTAACCTCTCATGCTACAAACCAAATTGTAATCAAATTATCTCACTCTTCATACTTATGTAGAAAAGAATAGATAGCAAATGCAGCTGAAGTCTCATTACCAGACTTTTCCTGTTAAAAAAAAAAATCCTCATCTGCATGCTTTATTCACTATCTTTCTCTCTCCCTCCAATGGCTGTCTGAGAAAAGATTTCTCTTAATTCCCTTGATATGCTGGATACAAATGTGTGGTCACATGAGGTACTTAAAGATTTTTTTTTTCTTCATCTGCACCCTAGACTTTGGCTCAGTCTTGGGATTTGAGAGAAGTAGCCACTCTTGCCTTCTCTTTTGCCTCTAATGTGGTTATTTATAAATGGAATGTTTTTGTCATTATACTTCTTAGACCCCTTCCTCCCTCTGGTCTTTGTAGGAGGGAGATAGGGTGGTATTTGAAATTATGCTCCAGTACCTTAGGTAAAAGGGTGATTTGCCTCTTTGCTATCATATCCTCCCTCTTCCTAATGTGGTTGCTGTAAACTTTTTGATTGCCTTCTTTCTCAGTTACTGAGGGGGATTGGAAAAATCCTTTTTAACAAAGGGTGTTGATCTGAATATGCAGAGCATTTTAATTGAGCAGTTTTTGCTACCCTGTTCTTATAAAAAATTTTTTTAATATCCCAGCTGCTAAGAAAAGAGTATTTAAACCTAGACATGATTTTCATAGCAATCTAACTGGATGCATCCAAATGAATTACCAAGTAAACTGTGAAATACATGATTTGGGCAAAGCAGGTCCCTCAAAGGAAGAAAACCATTCCCTGGAAACCCTGCTCAACAGGATGCCTGCTTTTCTGATATGTGGATGTTTCAAATCTCCCTTCACTTCAGGCTAATTGGCAGTGATTCCTGCATGTGTCAAATGTCATGGAAAGGAATAAGAGCACTTATTACCCTATTTCAAAAAAATGCGTAATTGTTCTAATTTTTATTTTCTACCTTATTTTCTCTTTTATTTTTTTAAAAATATTTTCTTTCTCTGGTGTTTATCTCATTAACACGATGTTGAATTATTTCCATCTGGCAAGCTGGGGGAATTGCCTCGTATTATGGAAACCAAGCCAAAAACTAACATGATAAGTTATTTATTAGTTCTGGCCCTCTGGTTCCTTTACCCTAATTGGGATTGTGGAGATAGTTATTCATTGCTTATTTGTAATCCTTTTATTTAAAGGGAAAGGAAATGCTGATGTTTATGCATGGAAAAGCAATACTGATATGCAACCAAATAAACTAGGAGTATTCATGCCCAGGTTAAATATTCAAGTCCAACCTTGAAGCTGGTTATGATGGGTGGAAATGTCCATTGAAAGAAAAGAACACACAGAGTGGAAGTTTTATTAACTGAGCATCATTACTAATAAGCAAGTCAGTGGAAATACTGTTTCTGAGAGAAAGAGCTCCAATGAACTGGTGATAAGCTAGAAGCATGTCACCAGTGACCAGTACTATACATAATCTATCAGGCTTAGGCTGGAAGAAAAGATATAATGGCATGAACAAAGAAAAGAGTGAGATTAACTAAGCAGAAATAATATAACTAAGAAGTAACTTTCTCCAATTCTGATGTCCTTTAGGGGAGTTCTGGTGGGACAGGATAGGCTGGAATGTCAAGATTTCCAAAGCACAAATAAAATGGTGCTGAATAGCCCCTTTAGTGCTGTGTAATGATCACTACAAAGGAAGCGAATGGAACACATGCACATGTAATAAGAAAATATACTTGTCCCCAAAGTATTAAACCTTGTAGCATATATGGTAGTACATATAAAATGGTCAAGCAATTAACTTCTCTGCACTGCTGATACCAGAAGGATATTTTGATGGTGCTAGGTAAGAAGTGCCATGACATCCTTGACATTGTTCTCGAAGGAAAACTAGTGAGAGTTTGAAATGCGCAAGGAGGATTATTAGATGTCTTTTGTAGAATATCTTCAAAATGGGTTGTCTGTCAGTCTTTGAGCCATTCCATCGTTCTATGAATTGTAGAAAACTGATAGTACTGCAAATTATCCTCGTCTAGAGGAATGCAAATAGATTTTGTCTGGTTGGGCACAATTAATTATTTCCTATAGATAAGGACCAGCTTTGCCCCCATTAGCACATTCATTTTAGTGTTTGTGATCACTTGTGTGTGTGTATGTGTTTGAATTTCTCTTTGACCAATTGTAATATTTTACTGGTTTCCTCATTAAAGAGTTAAATTTTCGGCATGTGTTAATGTTGTATTTTTATGAGGATCTTAATGTTAGCCTTTCAGCAATTTAGTGAAAGAATCTGCTTTCATAGAACCTGTCTTCTACAGAAAGTTTGACATAGTCAGAAAAACAAGGTTAGAGAGCAGGACTGCTACATAAGGAAAGTAAACAGAATCTGTTCCTGAAATAATAAATAAAACTCCCAGAAAAAAAAAAAAACAAACTTTATACAAATCAAATCGATAAAAACCAGTACTCAAGGCTCACTTTGTTTGTTTTTTTTTTTTTTTTAAAACTTTATTTTTTTGCCAGAGAGAGCATGAGCAGGGGGGGCAGCAGGGAGAGGGAAGGAGAGGGAGAAGCAGACTCCCCGCTGAACAAGGAGCCAATGTGGGACTCGATCCCAAGACCCTGGGATCATGACCCGAGCCAAAGGCAGCCGCTCAACTGACTGAGCCACCCAGGTGTCCCTTGGCTCACTTTAAATAGTGGGTTAAGCAGACATTGAGCTAAAGGTTCAGATATAATGGAATGATTTGTCCAGCCTGGATGAAGTATAAATATAAATGATATGGGGCACACAAGAGGATAGACACTCACACACAAAAGAATTCAGACTTGGTCAGACAGGTAATATTTCTTTAGCCGTGCTTACTATAGTTCCTATCAATTACTTACTGAGACAATTAATTAATTAATTAATTAATTTTATGTTTGCATATACCTATTTTTATGTATGTAGTAAGTTATGCAATCCTAATTTCACAGTATCAGTTCCATTAGTACCAATACATCATCCTGTTGTCCAAAGTCCTAAATTAAGTAATTCCTCTGCGGGTTACTATAGATACTTGAATAATGTATGTTTTTTTTCTAAATATGTGTTACTGTGTCCTGCATGAATAAAACCTGATGAGTTTTAAAAATCTTATAAAAATCCATCTCAGCAAGACTTCTAGCTATCCAGGTATGTTTCATATTGCATCAGCATTTATTGTGTCTTCTTTAAAAAGGAGGTAAAATGATTGAATACTGCAATATTACAATAGTACTCTGATATTTTGGTGTTTTTAGCTGTCGACTCTATAGACAGAATTTGACATGGCCAATTATTGTATTTCATTATATATTTTCAAAATGTCAGTTCATATTCCAATTTACTTTGTCCCATTTCATCCTGTGACTAATGAATTGTCTTCAGACTTATGAATATGAATTGGCAGTGCCATATCCAGTAAAATATTTGGCAAAGATGAATAATTTATTTGTCTCCAGTATTTTCTTCGTGTCTCATTATTAACCAACTGTTATTCTCACTCCCTGGTACATCACATCATCTTACTCCTCTCTAAATACCCCCATAAAAATTCTCATGTCTGTACCTTCACTGTGCCATTCATGGCAACTGACTTGCCTCTTTCTTTTTCAGCATTTGAAATTCTCATTATGATGCAAAATTCAGATTAAGTCATTCCTTCAATTATTTATTCCTTTAAACTTTACAAACAAGGAGTGACAAGATTTTGTCAAGTATTTTGGTTGCATATCTTATTCTTACTCTGATTTCCCCACTCCACAGATTCCTTAACCATGAAAACTTTATCTTTCATTGGTATTTTAGGAAATAAGACAGTAAGACTTCTGTGTATATTAGAAAAGACTCTCAATAGGCATTTAAAAAAAAATGTCTTAAACATTGTGTAGTCAAAATTTTTATTTCACTGATGAGCAAACGAAAGTTCAAGAATTGAAGTAACTTACTCAGTGTTATTTAAGCAGATATGAAAGCCAAGAGTCAACTCTGAGTTTTTGACTTCAAGTCTAAAATTATTTGTTATACCAGGTTGCCTCATAACTCCTGCTTAAGAGATAAACAAAAGTATTTTGACTGAGAGACATGATAATCTAGCTGTTGTGAAAAACACAATGGAACAGCATTGTTCTTTCAAATACCTTTATATGTGTTATCTATTGCTATGTAGCAAATCACCCTGAAACACAGTGGCTTTAAATTATAGTTACCGGGAGTCAGGTATCTGGGCACAGCGTAACTGGTTATCTCAAAATCTCTCAGGAGGTCTCATCTGCAGGTTGGACTGGCAAAAGAATCCACTTATAAGCTCACTGTGTGGTTGTCAGAAGGCCTTGGTTCCTCACCTTATGGGTCTCTCCACAGAGCTGCTTCACAAGGCAGTGGGGCTTTTCCCAAAGTGAAGAATCCAGGAGAGTAGAGAGAGAGTGAGCATCCAACGTGACGCCATTGCTGTTATAAGCTGATTTTAGAAGTGATTGCTTATCAGTTCTGCTATTATTTTCTTTGTTCAAGGTGTATGAATAAATCCCATCTACACCTAAGTAAAGGGAGAAAATTATACAAGGGCATATATACCAAGTGATAAGGAACACTGGGGGTCACCTTAATGGCTGCTTACCACACGCTATTCACAAAGAGTGGGATATTTAAAGCACAGTTATTGTTAAACAGCTGTCATTGTATTCTCTAATTTTTAGTTTCTTAGATTACTGTAGAATTGGGCAAGGCATAATTTCCTAATCAACTCAATGATACATTACTGACAATACAAGTGTATCCTCGTGGGACCAGGTTAAACATATGACAGAGTCTTTGATTAAAGACTGAGGTTGAACAATTTGCAATTAAAACAGTAATAAAATTAACTTTTCATATTAAGAGAAATAAAAAACAAAAGTGAAAATTGTTACTCTGGAGCTTGTGTCTACAAGAGAGAAAAACATCTAAATGAAGTTGAAAAAAGTCTAGTTTATTAAATATTGGATTTAAATTATCAGAAGAAAGCACTAGTTTATTATCCTAGTAAAGTAGTTTTGAGCAAGTTCAGCTAGTATGATTAAATTAATAGCAGGTCTGAACACAGAAAGGGTTCAATTATGGCTAAAGGTCCCTTGAATTATCCATGGGAACTTGGGATGGTGAGCACAAATGAGGTAGAGGGCACTATAGACTCTTGGCATCTTTTAGTCAGATGAATAAAAACATTCTGAAAGGTCTTTCTAGCTTGTGAAAGCACTTATGTGCACTTAAATATTATTTTTAAAATTATTCATGTTCCTATTGTAAAGAGTATGTGCTTTAAACCAGTAGGCCATTATTCAAATAGGAGTTCTGTTTCAAACTAGTTCTGTCACTTTGGTCTAGTTATTTTATTGATCTGCAATTCAATTTTCTAAGGTATAAAGGTGGTATAATAATAGTGCCTGCCTCACATCTTATTATGCAAATTAAATGTAATAATAATACATGTGAAATATTTAGCATATAAGTGCTTAGAAGTGTAACATATTATGGTCTATAGATACAACTTTACTTGTATCAAGAGGTCACCATTTCAATGAAATTATCTTACTGTGTGTGGTTGATACATTGTTACTGTTCAGCATATTATTCCTGTTGTTCCCAATCTATAGAAGATATATAATAAACATTAAGATGTAAACTAATAATAAAGTTCTACAGACTTTAGGTGTTCTATAGACTTTGTTGCCAATATATAGGACAACAATAATTGTTAACATTCATTTTTCATTTTGTATGGGTTTTGATGCTCATATTCTTCATGCTAATATTATCTGCATAGCAACAAGAAAGATAAATAAAATTATTGTCCCACTCTAAAGATCTAGCAACTGAAACTTCCAGAGAGCACACACTTTTTATGCAGGGACATAGACAGAGGGAGAACACACAATATGGGAGAATTGTCTTGTGATACCTGTATGATGAACAGTCTGCATATTGGATAGAGCAGATTAGTTCCTTAAGAATATGGGCACACATTGCTATGACAGAGATGCCTGGAGTTATGAAAACATGGCTAAGGAACCTGTGCATTGTTAAAAATTACTCAAAACATTAAATTTCATAGGTTTCAGAAAGGCTGAGAATCCTCTGTAATTGGTATAAGAACCTTCATAAAAGTAGTCACCTTACAGAAGCAATTTACATCGGTCACAATGTAAGGGACAGAAAGGGATGCTGGAAGGAAGATGAGGATGTGAATACTATCAGGACAGAGACATTTCTTTCAGCCACATGGACTCAAAAGCATTTGATAAAGAGGGATTCAATTCACAGTGTGTTACTTACAATTCGTTAGTGACTGTAATTTGTCACTTAATTTGAGTAAATCTGCTTAATGTTTGGAAAAGTAGTTCATATTCTGTACATTGCATGATTTATTTCAGAGTAGTCTTTTTACCTAATTCCTTTTATATGTCCTTAAAAATAGATATTTATTTTGGAAGTAATTTTTAGTCATTATACTTTGCCCAGAATGAGAAGACCAAATTGTAGGGTCAAAATACCTACACAAGAAACAAGCAGTACTTCTTGGGAAGGAAATTCTTTGTCACCATCATAGATCTACTCATTGGACATGTTTGTTAATCTCCCATCCCTTCTGAAGGGCTCTAAATCACTGCCTTACAGATTAGTATGCAAATAAAACTTACTACCTTCCAGGTGTACCAAAGATTAGAAAAAAGCATTTCCATCAGAGATTATGTATACTCCTCTGCAAATACATGAGTTTATCTCTTTACCAGTGGTGTTTTCTGCCCTGTACCATGTCTCTTCCTTGGGAACTTGGGATTGTTTCTTTTCCTGGACCCAATACAACAGAAGCAAAGGGTATTTTTATAGAACTCTCTTGTAATCTTTGCCTTATTTTCCAGCCATATGGGTCTTGCCTCTAATACACCCAGACACTGGTTTTCCATCCCATCCTTTGCTGACAGCCAAAACCAAGCTCCAGTTGCTCTGGTCTTTGTCCTGGAAGACAGGCTGATCTTTTACATTGAATCAATGTTTGACCCTTCTTATCTTAATCTTCCTTATCTCAATATTAAACCATCCATGCACTGGAGTTTACTGCCTTCATTTCTTGAACCTGTATAGTTTTTTTTGTCTACTACTTAGTCGAGAATCCACACCACCTCCTCCCACTTTCCCTCACACAGCCCTCAACAAGGAGTCATGTCTTATTCTGCATTCCAGTCTGTTCACCAGCTTACTTACCTCCTAAGAAAGTAATTCTCTCCCTTGGATTGGACCCAGCCCTCATGACCTCAACCAATATTTTGCCATTTGTCTTATTCTCTAATATTAACTGATTTCAAATGTGCCCTCTGTGGCTGTATATGTCAATTAAGACCACTTCTAGAATTAGCATTGACATATTTTCACTCTATCACACACTAGGCCTGAATTAATGCCCTTCTGGAGCTGACTGTGGTAGCCAATTCTCTGAACCCCTGTCCAGCGTTAGCCTCTATCAGATGGTGCTGCCACAATAATCACCTTCTAATTTATCTCTTATGTTAATCCATACTCACAAATACCTACAACACAGCTTGCTCTGTAGTCTTTCTTTTTAAGATTTCTTTCCAGAATTTCAAAACATAAGATGTATTGTAAATGATCATTGTAAGTCATGTTAGTCATGAAAAGTCATGAAAGTGATAACAAGGGCGCCTGGGTGGTTCAGTTGGTTAAGTGACTGCCTTTGGCTCAGGTCATGATCCTGGAGTCCCGGGATCGAGTCCCGCATCGGGCTCCCTGCTCGGCAGGGAGTCTGCTTCTCCCTCTGACCCTCCTCCCTCTCATGCTTTCTGTCTCTCATTCTCTCTCTCTCAAATAAATAAATAAAATCTTTAAAAAAAAAAAAGAAAGTGATAACGAGAGTCTCTTTCATGGAGAAGTAGAGGAAAACTTAAAAGTTGGCAAATTGGGTTTTTGTTTTTTGTTTTTTTTTTTGGTCTAATTAACATCATTCTTGGCAAACATTTGAACCAAGATGGTAAAGAAAATGGCATTTCAACATGGCATTTGGGTACAATTATCAAATTCTCATCTTGGCATTGATTTTATTTTGGCAAAGCAGTTGGAAGATGATGGTCAAGAATATCTATAATGAAGTCTTGCAGATTTATGGAACATTTGGTTCTTATGATAGTGGAAGTACAGGTCATTTTATTTCAAAGGCACTGTTTGTAATTGGCAAAAAACTATCCACCACCCTTAATTTTTACCAATTAACTCTCTTCCAACAAGCTACACAGTTTGATTTGTTTTGGACTTGTGCAAAACTAGGCTGCTCTCAAGTTTCAGGATTCTTTCTTTCATAGACTCAGGAGGGGTTTTAGAAGTCTCTGACTCCCCAGAAAGTGCTAGGTCCTCACTCATTTATGTGCCTCATTTATTTGCCTATGTCACTTTGTACATGCTTATATTATTAGGGTCACAGCAGGAAACTAATAGGATACTGGCTCACTAATTGAAGACAATTTAATAAAGCACCCATTTTTAATGATGTGGATACAATTTAGGGAAACTAAAGTGATACAGTACAATGCCCTAGCACTAGCATTACTGAACCACTCTCACCATCCTAAGGTTTAAAGAGGTTATGGGTCATTGCTAAATCTTTAAGAGAGTAGCAATATGGAGTTGGCCATAGCATAACCACTCTGAAGCAAGTCAGCCAAAGGAGACTGGGAGAATAAATATTTCAGTTGCCTTCTGCCCTCCTGTTTTTGCTAGTGACTTCCATTGGTTCAATCCCTAAAGTTCAGCCTCCCAGGAAAAGAGCAGGATGAAGAGGGTTAAGGTGTGGATCTTTAAGAAAAAAAGAGACTCTATCAACCTTGGTATGTTTGAACATACTGTGTTCCTGATAATGTGTTCTTTTAAAAGGTATTTCCTTAGAGAAGTTTTAGGTTCACAGTAAAATTGAGAGGAAGGTACAGCGGTTTCCCATATGCCCCTCCCCCCCCCACTTGCATAGGCTTCCTTATTATCAACATCCCCACCAGAGCAGTACTGTTACAACTGATGAACTTACATTGACATATCATAATCCCCCAAAGTCCATAGCTTATCTTAGGGTTCACTCTTGGTGTTGTACATTCTATGAGTTTGGACAAATGTATAATGACATGATTATAGTATCATGCAGAATATGTCTAAATATATTTTATCTCATGTCCCTTATGATTTGTCTGTTGCCTCTCCGAACATATTATGAGATCTAAAAAACAAGAACTGAGACCTATGTTACTTAAGTATCCCCAGGGCTTTGCATTATGTCCATCACATAATAGGCAATAAATAGATGTTTTCTGGGCGCCTGGGTGGCTCAGTTGGTTAAGTGACTGCCTTCGGCTCAGGTCATGATCCTGGAGTCCCTGGATCGAGTCCCGCATCAGGCTCCCTGCTCGGCGGGGAGCCTGCTTCTGCCTCTGACTCTCCCCCCTCTCATGTGCTCTCTCTCTCTCTCATTCTGTCTCAAATAAATAAATAAATAAATAAATAATCTTTAAAAAAAATAGATGTTTTCTGCTAAATAAAGACGTATTTGTTTTTATTTTAAAAATAAGATGAGAGTTTTGATTCAAAACCAGTACAAGGTCATTTTCAAGATATTGCTATCCTCTCTCCATTTTAAGGTGTTCAGGTAAATATTATCTTCCAGGTGATAAAAATCAATTACATTTCCTAAATTTATGGGAGGGGCTTTTTGAATAAAATTGCATTATTTCACACAGTGCTTTAATGAAACAAATGACTGATTGAACATGCAAGATACTTGGTTGTTAAATTATATTCATATAATGTTGAAAATAAGATTTTTTGTAGGCTTATTGATGCAAAGCTATTATCTTTGATGATCATCTTTTCACTCCCATTGCCTGAATACCAAAAAACCCTTTGTATATATTACTTTTGAGAAAATTACTAACACAATTCCTGGTTTATAATGTAAAATACTATAATTACAATTTAATGCTTCTCATTGATTGTGACTTTTTGTCTGCAATTATGTATTCAGTACACTTATATTTTCTATGAATTCTAATAGGCTGAGACTATTATTTAAAGTATATGTGATTCAGTTGTCCTATGAAGATTCTTCATTTTTTTCATAAAAATATGTAAAATTTCAGCTGAAATTTGACATTAAAATTTAAAACAAGAAAGAAAAGAAGGGGGCGCCTGGGTGGCTCAGTTGGTTGAGCGACTGCCTTCGGCTCAGGTCATGATCCTGGAGTCCCAGGATCGAGTCCCACATCGGGCTCCCTGCTGGGCGGGGAGTCTGCTTCTCCCTCTGACCCTCCTCCCTATCATGCTCTCTGTCTCTCATTCTCTCTCTCGCAAATAAATAAATAAAATCTTTAAAAAAAAAAAAAAGAAAGAAAAGAAGGAAAAAAGCTATTGCCCATCAGCAGTTTGACTTTCTCACTTAGAAAAAAAAAATAACAACAACAAAAATACGTGGTTCCTGCCACTAGACACTGGACTTAGGAACCCTTAGTTAAAAACCCATTGTTGAAAATTTTCTAATTGTATGATCTTGGCAAACTGCTCATCCTCTCTGAGGCTCAGATTTTTCATTTGTAAATGAAATATAAATTTCATTTGGGACATTACTAGCCACAAGGACTACAAGAACTAAAAGAGATAGTGAAGTGCTTTTTTGCTTAGTAGACCTACAAAGTAGTTTGATTATTTCTAATATGCTTTAATAGGAGTTTCTTGGACTGTGAGTTTTTACTTTGAGATTTGTGGGAAAACAAACAATTATTATGTATGAGCTCTGAGAATTATTCCCTCTGTTTGTTTCAGGTGATTCTTTCTCCAGTCTTGATTATTTTCCTTGTATTCATGTACTGATTGGTACTCAGTTAAAGATTTGAAAAGGCAGATATCCAAAGAGCTTCTGTGTTGCTTTCTCTGTTCTTTCCTAAAAACTCTAGCTGTCTTAGCTTCCCTACATTCCAAGCTCCTTTTTCTCACCTGAGTGGAATTACTAAACTCCTCTTGGATTTCCCTTTCTAAACTGCAACTTGTAAACTCTCTGTAGGCAGTAATTTGAGGCAATAAATGTTTTCCCTATCTCAGAAATCACTGTCCTGTGCTGCCTGATGGCCAGTCTCTAAAAATCCATTGCTTCGTGTATTTTGTCCAGTTATTTTAGTTGTTTCAGTCAATTGTATAAATTTGGTTCCTTTTACTTCATCTTGGCTTAAAGAAAAAGTCCTCAGATACAAGATAGAGGACTCTATACAAGATAATGTGCTCAGATACAAGATAGATGGATTTCTAAGTGATTTTGTGGAGCATGGTCCTCCCTAGCTATATCCCACTCACTTGTTCTGGAAACGTTTTGTGAGCAAGAAATAAAACTGCTTTGTTTTGCCAATGAAACAATGAAATGATTTAATTTGTTAGGCAACATAAATTACTCTGTCCTGCTTAATTTACATACTCTGGGGAAATGGTATTAGTTGCAGGTGCATTGCTTGTCATACACCTTTCAGACACTGGGAAAGTAATGGGGCGGAACATGATTAGTCTCTTCATTCCCTAAATCCAAATGCTCTTTAAATGTTGTCAATGAATCAGGTATTTTATTTAATTTTTTTAAAGATTTTATTTATTTTATTTTACTTATTTATTTTTTATTATGTTCAGTTAGCCACCATATAGTACATCATTAATTTTTGATGTAGTGTTCAATGATTCAGTAGTTGTGCATAACACCCAGTGCTCATCACAACCCATGCTCTCCTTGATACTCATCACCCAGCAACCCCATCCTCCCCCCCCCTCCCCTCTAAAAACTTCAGTTTTTTTTCTGGAGTCCATAGTCTCCCATGGTTTGTCTCCCTCTCTGATTCCCCTCCCCCCTTCAGTTTTCCCTCCTTTCCCCTGTGGTCCTCCACTCTATTCCTTATGTCCCACATATGAGAAACCGTATGATAATTGTCTTTCTCTGATTCACTTATCTCACTTAGGATAATCCCCTCCAGTTCCATCCGTATCTATGCAAATGGTGGGTGTTCATCCTTTCTGATGGCTGAGTAATATTCCATTGTGTATATGTACCACAACTTCTTAAACAAAGCTGGGGGCATCACATTGCCTGACTTCATGCTATATTATAAAGCTGTGATCACCAAGACAGTATGGTATTGGCACAAAAACAGATACATAATCAATGGAATAGAATATTTTATTTTAGAGAGAGAGCATGACTGGGGGGAGGGGCAGAGGGAGAGGTAGAGAATCTAAAGCAGATTCCCTGCTGAGTGGGGAGCCCAACATGGGACTTGATCTCACAACCCTGAGATCATGACCTCAGCTGAAACCAAGAGTCAGACATTTAACTGACTAAGCCACCAAGGCGCCCCTCTTCTGATATTTTAAAACATTGCATTACCTCTTCTATAATAAAACCTTCACCAGATCTAGTAAAATTATCTCCCACTGCTTTCTGTCATTTTATTCTCACTCTTACTTCCAAAAAGAAATGTACTCAGCACTCAGGAATATCTTCAGACTAAACACTACTATAAGCCAACCTTAAGAAAAATTAAAATAAAGCCTTGGGAGGATCAAGCTTATTGACAAGTAATTTAAATGCTTTTCAACACAAAGATTAATTCAGTATATTAGAAGACAATAAAATTCAGAATCTTATTAACAGTATCCATAATGTACAGCCAAAAATACTAATTATACATGAGAATATGATGAAAATTGAACCAATATCAGGAGCAAAAAGTCAATAGAAATAGAGCTAGATATGACATGGATAATGGAATTCATGGAGAGAAAGTTAAAGTTAACTATTTTTAATATTTTCAAAGATTTAAAGGAAAAATTGACAATGAGTGAGCAGATGGAAAAACTAGTTAGGGAGAAAAACATTTATTTAAACGATATATAAAACATAACATAAATATAAATAAATATAAAGTCCTTAGAACCTTGCCTCACATTTAGTTAATACTACCAGTTTGTGAAATGAAATATCCAAATTTTTTTTTTTCTGCCATTCATCAAAATGATCAGACCCAATACTTACACTCGATAAATACAAAATAGATATTCTGCCTTGGTCTATTTTCCTTTGTTAATGTGGTCTTCGTGATTTTTTTTTTTAATTTTCAATACCCCATTTAAGGGCATCCTGCCTCATGAAGAAACCATCTAATCTATAAACCAATATTATCAGTCAGAGCACATTGTTCAGAATTTATTCACTCACTCATTCAACAAGTATTTATTGATTACCTACTAAATACTAAGCACAGTATTAGGAACTGGAAATGCTGCAGGTAACAAGGCTGGTTTCTCTTATGCAGCTTATATTTTATTGAAGGACAGATGAGCAAATATGTACATAAAATAATATTTGGAATTCATGGGAGCAATAAGAAGCCTAAAACAAGGGAATATGATGTAGACTGGTTGGGAGTGCTGAGAGCTACTTTTTATTGGGTCATTAGAGAAGTCCTCTTTCAGGTGGTTATATTTCAGCTGAGCCTTGAATATTATGAAGAACCAGCATATGAAGACCCAGGGATAAATATTCCCAGTGAAGGAATAAGCTTGGTTCATGCTACAAAAAAAAAAAGAAAGAAAGAAAGAAAGAAAGAAAGAAAGAAAGAAAGAAAGAAAAGAAAGAAAGAAAAAGGAAGAAAGAAGACCATTGGGCCTTATCTCTCTTACCAGTTAGGTTCTAGTCAAGTAAACAGAAAACATTCATTATTTTAAGAAATATAAATTAGGGGCGCCTGGGTGGCTCAGTCGTTAAGCGTCTGCCTTCTGCTTGGGTCATGATCCCAGGGTCCTGGGATCGAGCCCCACATCAGGCTCCCTGCTCAGCGGGAAGCTGCTTCTCCCTCTCCCACTCCCGCTGCTTGTGTTCCCTCTCTCGCTGTGTCTCTCTCTGTCAGATAAATAAATAAAATCTTAAAAAAAATTTAAAAAGAAAAAGGAGGGCGCCTGGGTGGCTCAGTCCTTAAGTATCTGCCTTCGGCTTGGGTGATGATCTTGGAGCCCTGGGATCGAGCCCGCATTGGGCTCCCTGCTCCGCGGGAAGCCCGCTTCTCCCTCTCCCACTCCCCCTGCTTGTGTTCCCTCTCTCGCTGTGTCTCTCTCTGTCAAATAAATAAATAAAATCTTTAAAAAAAAAAAAGAACTATAGTTTTGAAATTGGTTAGCCATGTGGTGGAAGACAAAATAGGCAAAAAGTAATTGCTGTATTACTACAGAGTTACTTATGGTAAGAAGCCAGTTCTACTCCTAGGGCTGTGGAAGCCAAAACAGTAGGGTTCTTTCAAGTTCCAGGTTTGGAAAAGTGGTCCTGGATAGCTGGGGCTTAGATCCTGAGGACAGGTCACTGTACAGTTGATATTGGTATCTCTGAGGGGCATAATAACAATGGTTCTGGGAATATGGATGAACACTGGAAGCTAAAATCAACTGCCCAGTGCTATGGTGAAAAAGTGTTGCTGGGGTGACATTGATAAGAAGGGTAAGCAAATAGAAAGGATTATGTCTTTCTAATCCTTCAATTTCCACTCTCCCTCCTTTTACCCCATATTGGCATAGTTTAACTGGGATCCAGCTTATAAAGCAGAAATGTGGTTTGAATATCCTCAGCTCAAGCTGAGAAATGACAGCTTACTAACCAGTACAAGGCAGAAGCAGAGTGAGCATAAGAGGACTTGTATGAGGCAGATGCAATTGTAGATAATTTGCAAAAAGTAGAGATTTTTTTTCCCTATACATAAAGATAGGATCAGTAGATAACCAAGAATCTTGAGTGTATTTGATTTATATATGGAAAAATATTACTCAGGTTGCTACATGAACATCATGTTGGAAAGTGTTAAAAGGAAAAGCAAGGGAATTTAGTTTAGAGGCAATTTAAGTAATCCAGGGTGAAAATGCGGATGGCTTCAACCTCAGAGTTAGCAGTAGAGATGAAGAAGAGTGGATAGCTTCAGAATTACATCCCAAAAGTTGCTGGGAAGTTAGATTGAGAGGGTGAAGGAAGGGCATGAAGCAAGGATGGCTCCTTGATTTTTAGTCAAGCAATTAGTTGGATGGAGATGACAAATAGAATTGTGTGATTCTCCAGTTAGATCCAGCTTCTTGAGTGCAAAATAATATTCACGATTCATTATGCAGCAATAGCTTTGTGTTCCTCAGTTCAATAAATAACAATCATTCAAATAATTGTTCAGGTTAAAAACTTAGGAATCAGCTCTTTCCTTTCTCCCCTCCACACCTAAATGGGTCTTACCATAGTTTTATCACAGATCAGAGAGAGCTCCTTCCTGCTTCCATTGGTGTACTTCCAGAGCAGCCAGAGTAAGAGTTGAGTTTACACTAATGAGACAGTATTATTCTGTAAGGATCAAAACTCTATAAAAGCTTTCTATTATACTTAAAATAAAAATGGAACTCCTTGCTGCTTTTAAAGCCATATGCTATATACCTTCTGCCTATCCCTCTAAAGTCATCCTCTTCCAGCCCTCCTTGCCCATTTAATTGTAGCTTCTCTGCTTTTCAAGAAGTTTCTTTAACACTATGAGATCAGTCCAGCCTCGAGACCTTCACTTTTGCCATTCCATCTGCCTATAATGCATTGCCCCTGAAATCTATTGACTTGCTCACTTCATTCAAATCTCTATAGAACTGATAACTTCTCAAAGATATGCCATCTCTGATTTTTTTATATAAAATAGTCTCTTTCCACATAATGCTATCTCCTTGATCTACTTTAATACTCTCTATAGTCTTTATTATTATTTGAAATTTTCATTATTTATTTGCTTTCTTCTTAAAGATCAATGCCCCCTTGGGGCTCCTGGGTGGCTCCGTCAGTTGAGTGTCTGACTCTTGGTCTCCGCTCAGGTCTTGATCCAGGGTCATGAGTTCAAGCTCCACACTGGGCATGGAGCCTACTAAAAAAAAAAAAAGAAAGAAAAGAAAAGAAAGAAAGAAAGAAAGAGAAAAAAAAAAGATAAATGCCCCAGTGGAATGTAACACTCTAAGTCAGGAAGTCAGGGAAGGGCTCTTTCACTCCTATAACCCCAGTGGCTACAGGTTACCAGCACATGGGACACATTCAAGAAAATTTTTTACATAGATTTATTCAAGTAGATGTTCTTTTCTTTTTTTTTTTAATTTTTATTTATTCATTCATGAGAGACAGAGAGAGAGAGAGGCAGAGGGAGAAGCAGGCTCCCAAGGAGCAGAGAGCCCGATGCGGAACTCGATCCCAGGACCCTGGGATCATGACCTGAGCCGAAGGCAGACGCTTAACCATCTGAGCCGCCCAGGCGCCCAGATGTTCTTTTCATTACATGATTCAGATTCTTGCTAGTGACAGAGCTGGAATAAAATATAAGTTTTTCTCATTTCTTTTAATCATATTCCATTGGCAGATTATCACAATTTGTAATCATACTTGTAATTATTCTCTGTGTGATGTTTTTGAAATCCACAAGCAAAAGGAACTTGCCTATTTTGTTCACTGATGTATCCTCCTTAATTTCCACTATTCCTGAAATATAGTATATGCTTAATAAATATTTATTGAATACATGAATAAATAAATTCAAGAATATATACATGAAAAATTGATATTTCTCAATTTGTAGGGAAACAAGAAAACTGAATTAGAATGAGTTCTCTAAACCGCCGTCCACAGGTGGCCCTGCTTCTCCTCAAGGTAGCTATGAATATACTGCCCTCTCATGGTCCACTTCAGATTAGATTAGAAAAGGCACACTGTATCCATTCCATTATTATGTAAATTTGATTCTAAAGGGATCTCTACTCAAAGATACCTATGTAACCAAAATTTACCAATAACGGCTTTTTAGACTTGTGGATGAAATTCCCATTGCAATGTACCAGGTAATAAGGCTGTACATGACAATACAATTGTAACTAAACCTATTGTGTATATCTTTCAGCCTGCATGATTTTTAAAATGCTTTCAGGATTAAAAATAAAAGGACCTTGACTGCAGAGTTTCAATATTAAAGATGGTCCGAATAATACAATAAATCCCTAGGCACCTGGTTATCAGCACAACTCCCTGCTTGTTTGAAATATCTTTGTTTGCTTTTCACACTAACAGCAATCTAACTGGGAACAATCAAATAATCAATTCTACAAAGGTGACTTTTTAAAGAACACGAATATATGTGAGCCCTGGGAGTGGAGGTAGAGATGTGGGGTAAAGAAAAACTTGAAGCTTTTGTGCATTCTGAGTACGATGCTCTTTATCCAGGGGGAAAGGTAGTGTTTTAGTTCTACTCTTCCATTTCTCAGTTCAATAATGTGACCTGCATTAATGGTGGTCTCAGAAGGGAAAGATGAGAGAAAACAATGGTAGAAGGAGCCAATTTAGGAATAAAATATAATTTGCATTTGTATAACACTGTTTTTTCCCCCTAAGTAACCAAGCACTTGCCTAACACAAATTATTCTCTTGAAAAAGGTCATTTTGTCTTTGGCATCACTGGTGTCTTCTGAATTCTTCTGTCTCAAAAATGACTTACTCCTTCATGCATTAAGCCTCCTGCAAATTCTTCCTTTCCTCTCCCCTCACCATAAATCTAGTCTAGGATAGATAAGCTAATTATAGAAATTCTGAGTTTGAAGAGATCCTTAAGGGTCTTTTGGTCCAAAAACTCGCAGGCCGACTCCCTCTTAATTTCTAAGTAAAAATAAATGGCAGAAACTCTATAAAAGACTTAGTTGTGTAACCCATTAAATATGTTAGATTCCTAAGTTATAACCCAGACACTCTTACTATAGGGAATATGGAAATTCTGAGGCTTGGGGTCAGAAATGCATTTTCAGCAAGCATTCCAGGTGATGGATATTCCAGGTGATGGATATTCCAGGCTTTCCATTTTATTTATTAGCTGTTTTCATATTATTAAACACAGTGTTTTAAACATTCAAAAAGTCAAGAAATAATTAGAAAGAAATGTTAGCTTATGCAATATTCAGATTAAGCACAAGTAATTTTTTTTGCCATATGAGACAGATACATTTTAAAGAAAATATTACAAGTATATTTAAAACCTCATGACAAGTTTTTGATGTTTTTTTTCCCCCTCTCTAGAGTGAACTACTCCCCTGAAGTCCTTGTATATATTTTTGTAAAGATTTATTTATTTACTTTAGAGAGAGTGCATGCACGTGAACAGGGGGAAGGGGCTGAGAGTGAGGGAGAGAGAGAATCTCAAGTGGACTCCTCACTGAGCGCACAGCCTGACAAAGGGCTTGATCCCAGGACCCTGAGATCTTGACCTGAGCCAAAATCAAGAGTCAGCCACTTAACCAACTGAGCCACTCAGGCGCCCCAGTCCTTGTATATTTTATATTTGATTATTTCATTGTGAATATTTTATTCAAGTGTAACATCATAAATTTTCAGAAATCATGAGTGTAGACCTTGATGAACTTCATAAAATGATCTACTTTGTAACCAGTACCCAGGTGAGGAAATAGAACATTACCAGCATCTCCATAAGGCCCTCTCCTGGGGTACAGCTCCCCTGGTGTCCCAAGTGACACCTTGGAGTGTTTACTCCTAAGCCCTTCATGGAAGGGTTTTAAAATTTTCCCTTTTGTTTGTTTGTTTCCCCACTATAGTAAGATTCACAAAAGGTCTAGTCTGCTTTTCAGACGTATTCTACTTGGCTTCTTATTGTTTTCACCATTGTATGTTTAATATGTGTCTAGAGATTCGGAGGAAAAACCAATGTGTGGTGATCTCATTTGTTTCTATCATTCTATTAGCCTGGGATTTGTTCCCCTCAAATCCTGCCTCAGGCCCTTTACAATGTCATTACAGATTCTTTGTGTGCATATCTAACTTTATTTTTGAGAAGCTTTAGGTTTATAGAAAAATTGAAAGGAAAGAACAAAGAGTTCCCATATAAGCTTCCCCGTCCCAGTTTCCCCTATTATTAACATCTTGCATTAGAGTGATGCATGTGCTACCATTGATGAGTCAGAAATTACAACTTATTAACTAAAGTCCATAGCTTACATTAGGGTTCACTCTTTGTGTTGAACATTCATTTTCACTGCCCTAAAAATCTTCTGTGTCCCACTTCTTCAGCCCTCCCTCACCCTAAACCCCTGGCAACCACTGATCTTTTTACCATATCTCTAGTTTTGCTTTTTCCAGAATTTCATATAGTTGGAATCATACAGTATGTAGGCTTTACAGATTGACTTCTTTCACTTAGTACTATGTATTTAAATTTCCTCCATGTATTTTTAGTAGTTTAATAGCTCCTTTCTTTTTATTGCTAAATAATGTTACACTGTATGGATATACTTTATTCATTCACCTATTGAAAGCCATCTTGGTTGCTTCAAAGTTTTTACAACTATGAATAAAGCTGCCATTAACATTTATGTGCGGGTTTTTGTGTGGATATAAATTTTCAGTTCAACTGGGTAAATACCAAGGAGTGCTGTTGTTAGATCACATGGTGTAAGTATATTTCATTTTGTAAGATATTGCCAGTTTTTGAAAGTGGCTGTACATCATTTTGCATTCTCATTAGCAATGAATGAAACTTACTATTGATCCATATTCATACCAACATTTGGTGTTGTCAGTGTTTTTTTTTTTTTTTTTTTTTTAAAGATTTTATTTATTTATTTGAGACAGAGAGAATGAGAGAGAAACAGCACATGAGAGGGGGGAGGGTCAGAGGGAGAAGCAGACTCCTCGCTGAGCAAGGAGCCCGATGCGGGACTCGATCCCGGGACTCCAGGATCATGACCTGAGCCGAAGGCAGTCGCTTAACCAACTGAGCCACCCAGGCGCCCTGGTGTTGTCAGTGTTTTAAAGTTTGGCCATTCTAATAGGTGTAGTGGTGACATAATGTTTTATAATGATTTATAATTCTCTAGTATCATATATTGTGGAGCATCTTTTCATATGCTTATTTGCTGTCTGTATATCTTCTTTGGTGAGTTATCTGTCCAGATTTTGTGTCCATTTTTAAAAATTTGTTGAACTTTAAGACTTCTTTGTGTATTGTGGATAACAGTCCTTTATCAGATGTCTTTTGCAAATATTTCTCCCAGTTTGCGACTTGTCATTCTCTTGACATTTTCTTTCACAGAGCAGAAGTTTTAAATTTAATGAAGCTGGAATTATGAATTTTTTCTTTCATGGATCATGAGTTTGTTGCTCTATCTAAAAATTCATTGCTGAACCCATCACCTAGATTATCTCCTATGTTACGTTCTACGAATTGGATAGTTTAGTATTTTCCATTTCTATCTATGATTCATTTTGAGTTATTTCTTGTGAAAGATGTAAGGTCTGTGTCTAGTTTCGTTTTGTTTTGTTTGTTTGTTTGTTTGTTTGTTTTGCATATGGATATTTTATTATTCCAGCATCATTTGTTGTAAGATTATCCTTTCTTAAATATATTACCTTTGCTCCTTTGTCAAAGATCAATTGACTACATTTGTGTGGGTATTTCTGGGCTCTCTATTCTGTTCCTTTGATCTATTTGCCTGTCTTTTCACCAGTGCTATGTTGTCTTGATTACTGTAGCTTTAGGTCAGGTAGTGTCAGTCCTCTGACTTTGTTCTTCCTTTTTGATATTTGTTGGCTATTCTGGGTCTTTTGGCTTCCCACATAAATTTCAGAATCACAAAATAACTTGCTGGGATTTTGATTAGGATTGCATTGAATCTATAGGTCAAGTTGGAAAGAACTGACATCTTTACAATATTGAGTCGTCCTAGCCATGATCATGGAATATCTCTCTATTCATTTAAATCTTCTCTGATTTCTTTCATCAGATTTTCTTTAAATTTAAATAGTAACCAACTCTTTTAGATGTTCTTAGCAGGATTATTAGTGTATTGGCTTCTGTTATAGCTGGAAGTGGGTTATTGTCCCAGACTATACTTAAGGTCTCTAAAGCTTGAGATCCATTGTAATGCAGAAATAAATTAGAATTTAATATAAAGAACCACATTTCAGGGGTGACGAGTTTAAGTCAAGTGTGGAACATAAAATCAAATGCTCTGGAATTTCACGACATGGGCTCAAATCCTTGATCTAATATTTGCTGTAAATCTCAGACCAGTTATTTGATGTCTGTGAGCATCAGTTCCCTAATGTATGCCCAAGGATATAAACATTATCAATTCAATATTGTTTGCTAGGATTAAATGGCGGAGTACATTTAAATTGCTTAATGAATGATAGGTGGTACTCAAAATATTGTTTTTACATGTATTTCATCATTGATTATGGATTTAAGTAAATCAAGCATTTGGATAACTCAAGCATTTTGTCATCGACTGTGGATTTTGATAAAGCAAGCATAAATAAGCAAGTAAGTATTTTTTCAGCAGCACATCTTTGCCAAGGAGATCTGATACTATGCCAGGGATGCAGAAATTTTTCTGCTCAGTCACTAAAATGAGCCCTGAAGAGATGTCATAGATACTCTACAAATACCACAATCAAACATTTACTCATTTCAGGATATCCACTACTCCCAAACTATTTATTTTCTGGTCTTCAAGAATTTAGGTAATATGTCTACTTTTAACCAAGTTATATAATAATCTGTGACTTTGCACATGTACTGTTTCCAGTGCTAATAAATATATTTTGTATTAGAAATATCTCTGGATACCAGCCCACTTTGGCATTTCTACTCTCTCATCACTCTACCATCATGTTTTACCTTTTAGTTTTCTAACAGTCTGACTCTTACGTCTTCTCCCATTACAGGGTATTCTTTTCACAGTTGCTAAACATTTACATTTATATAAAACATAAAAATAAACATTTTACTCATCACCTACAACTATTTAATTGTCTCCTAAAATGTCTGTCAATCTTAGTTCTCACATATCCTGCATCAAAATTATCTAGAGTCAATCTCAGAGTAATACCTTTTAGTTCCAGCCCCGTCCAGTGACCAATTCATCCTAATTTTATTTATTTATTTATTTATTTTAAAAGATTTTATTTATTTATTTGAGAGAGAGAGAATGAGAGAGAACACATGAGAGGGGGGAGGGTCAGAGGGAGAAGCAGACTCCCCGCCGAGCAGGGAGCCCGATGTGGGACTCGATCCCGGGACTCCAGGATCATGACCTGAGCCGAAGGCAGTCGCTTAACCAACTGAGCCACCCAGGCGCCCAATTCATCCTAATTTTAACACTTACTCTCACATCCCAGGAAATCCATTATTGCATAATTTGTCACCCTAGATATACTGAATCAGACTCTCTGGTGGTAAATCCAGAAAGCTTTGTTTTTGAACATGCTCCTCTAGTGATTGCTACTCACAAAAAAATGTTGGTGAGCCACTGGCCTAAAAAAAATATAAGTCAATTTTTTTTTTGCATCATATAATGTAATTTTGGGCATAAGTTTATTACAATTTCTTTGTTAGTATTTCCTCACACACACAAAAAATGTGACCTCCTTGACATTAAAGACATGTTATTTATTTTTTAATCCACAATGACTAAAAGATAGTTGAATCTCATTTTCAAAAATAAATATATGAATACAGTATGTACTTTGATTCTTCTATAAGGGTAATTTTCTATATTTCCTTTCAAGCTTTGTAAAATGAATGGATTGTGAGGATGACTGAAATTCAATATTAAATAATTTAAAATTTATTTTATTGATTCCACATTTCCACTAGTTATGTTGTTAATCTGTTAATCTGTTATTTATAATGAGTGTCCATGTAACAAAATGTCTTTACCCATTTTCCAGTCTGAGACCTATTTGAGTCTCTGTTGAATGAATCAACACACAAAAATTGTGACTACCATGCTAGTAATATGTGCATACACTACTTGAAAAGCAAAATAGTCTTCAAAGACATTTAGAAGAGAATGTATTTTCATTTAAGTGAAACAGGATATTCTTTTTTGAAATATTAAGACATTGTTCTTCTTTAGAAGATCATAATGGTTTAACAGTTGAACATGATTTCTGAGTTATTTTGGTAGCAAATGTGAATTTGTAATATCACAAGTGATCAAAGTCATTTTTTTTTTTTTACATATGAGCATGGAAATACTAAATAAATTCAAAAGAGTTTCCTTCTTTTGGTTAAATACTATGAAAAATGTGTGTGCGTGTGTGTGTGTGTGTGTGTGTGTGTATACACACACATATATATATATGTATGTATATAATAAATCTCAAACCCAGTGCTTCTTTACAAGCATTATTTTGGCTTAAAATCCCAGAAATCTTGATTTGGATGGGTCATATGTTTAGGAAATGGCTAAAAATATCTTAACCCCCCTGGCAAGTCCTTAGTGGATATTTACTTTAAGACTTTTCTCTTACAATGGAAAAACGTTCCATGCTCATGGGTTGGAAGAACAAATATTGTGAAGATGTCATTGCTACCTAGAGCAATCTACACACTCAATGCAATCCCCATCAAAATACCATCCACTTTTTTCAAAGAAATGGAACAAATCATCCTAAAATTTGTATGGAACCAGAAAAGACCCCGCATAGCCAGAGGAATGTTGAAAAAGAAAAGCAAAGCTGGCGGCATCACAATTCCTGACTTCCAGCTCTATTACAAAGCTGTCATCATCATGACAGCATGGTACTGGCACAAAAACAGACACATAGATCAGTGGAACAGAATAGAGAGCCCAGAAATGGACTCTCAACTCTATGGTCAACTAATCTTTGACAAAGCAGGAAAGAATGTCCAATGGAAAAAAGACAGTCTCTTCAACAAATGGTGTTGGGAAAATTGGACAGCCACATGCAGAAGAATGAAACTGGACCCTTTCCTTACACCACACACAAAAATAGACTCCAAATGGTTGAAAGACCTCAATGTGAGATAGGAGTCCATCCAAATCCTAAAGGAGAACACAGGCAGCAACCTCTTTGACCTCAGCCACAGCAACTTCTTCCTAGAAACATTGCCAAAGGCAAGGGAAGCAAGGGCAAATATGAACTATTGGGACTTAATCAAGATAAAAAGCTTTTGCACAGCAAAAGAAACAGTCAACAAAACCAAAAGACAACTGACAGAATGGAAGAAGATATTTGCAAATGACATATCAGATAAAGGGCTAGTATCCAAAATCTATAAAGAACTTATCAAACTCAACACCCAAAGAACAAAGAATCCAATCAAGAAATGGGCAGAAGACATGATTTTTCCAAAGAAGACATCCAAATGGCCAACAGACACATGAAAAAGTGCTCGACATTGCTCGGCACCAGGGAAATCCAAATCAAAACCTCAATGAGATACCACTGCACACCAGTCAGAATGGCTAAAATTAGCAAGTCAGGAAATGACAGATGTTGGCGGGGATGCGGAGAAAGGGGAACCCTCCTACACTGTTGGTGGGAATGCAAGCTCGTGCAGCCACTCTGGAAAACAGTATGGAGGTTCCTCAAAAAGTTGAAAATAGAGCTACCATATGATCCAGCAATTGCACTACTGGGTATTTACCCCAAAGATACAAATGTAGGGATCTGAAGGGGTACATGCACCCCAATGTTTATAGCAGCAATGTTCACAATAGCCAAACTGTGGAAAGAGCCAAGATGTCCATCAACAGATGAATGGATAAAGAAGAAGTGGTATATATATACAATGGAATATTATGCAGCCATCAAAAGGAATGAGATCTTGCCATTTGCAACGACGTGGATGGAACTGGAGGGTATTATGCTGAGTGAAATAAATCAAACAGAAAAAGACATGTATCATATGACCTTACTGATAGGAGGAATTCTTAATCTCAGGAAACAAACTGAGGGTTGCTGGAGTGGGGGGTAGGGTGGGAGGGATGGGGTGACTGGGTGATAGACACTGGGGAGGGTATGTGCTCTGGTAAGTGCTGTGAATTGTGCAAGACTGTTGAATCTCATATCTGTACCTCTGAAACAAATGCAATATATGTTAAGAAAAAAAAAAACAAGAAGATAGCAGGAGGGGAAGAATGAAGGGGGCAATCGGAGGGGGAGACAAACCATGAGAGACGATGGATTCTGAAAAACAAACTGAGGGTTCTAGAGGGGAGGGGGTTGGGAGGATGGGTTAGCCTGGTGATGGGTATTGAGGACGGCACGTTCTGCATGGAGCACTGGCTGTTGTGCACAAACAATGAATCATGGAACACTACATCTAAAACTAATGATGTAATGTATGGTGATTAACATAATAAAAAAATTTTAAAAAAAGATTTTTCTCTTATGACAGTTGCTCATAAGCTATGTATTGGTCTTGCAAAAATAATTTGAGGATTTGGGAACCAAAAGCAGTGATTAAGTCAAATCTTATTCAGCAATGTCTTCATGGTATTTCAGATAGTAGTCATTTTCATATAACACGTAAGTGCCTCCATTCACAGTGGCTCTTAATAATATGAATGAGTAAACACTGAATGGGTTGCCAAAGTAGAAATAGCCAAATTTAAGTTGAATAATTCAGCTGAATAATTTAACAAGCATTCACTGTGTGTGAGTTTTTCTTTCTTTTTCCTATTTTGTTTTTGTTGTTGTTGTTGTTGTTTGTTTTTTTAGAGAGAGAGAGCAGGGGAGAGGCAGGGAGATGGGCAGAGGGAAAGAGCACTCTATTTCATGATACTGATAACATGACGTGAGCTAAAATCAAGAGTCTGATGCCTAACCAACTGAGCCACCCAGGCACCCCTTTCTTATTTTGTTTTGAGCTTAGGAATATAATAACTATAGCATGGAACCTGTTGTGAGAGCTAATAGGAGAGAGATACTCCCAAACATATGAGACCCATATTTCTCCAGGATAACAATAAAAGTAAACACTTCTCTTCTTGGTTCTGCTTCACTGTTAAAACCCTACTTTCTCCTAATACCTAGATCTAACATGATTATATAATGTACCACCCACACTGGAATGCACTGATAGTTAGACCTAGTGGGGACACACACACACACACACACACATATACACACACATATATGCTCAAGAAACATTTATTTATGGCATAAAATTGACATTATTATATTGGTATATTTTTAAGAATTCTATTAAAAAATTTTCAAAAATAAAATTTTTCCTAAATATTAAATAGTTCTATATATTTCATACTCTGTTGATTATCTAAATTGCGTATGTCTATACATTAAAGATTCTATCAATTATCTAGATATTAACATAACACAAGCTGGAAAGTTATTTTGCTATCAGCATACTTAAATTGGTTCCTTAATTATATATCTGTCTCTAAAATTGTATGGCTGGATTTCTTTTTTCCTGAAAAGTATTGAATTTTTCTTTCAGTACTATCTTAGAGTTTTTAAAAATTTCTCATAGAATGCATTCTGATTGACTTCAAAGTTGAATTTTTAAAATTTTTAAATTTTTTAAACTGACCGTTCTCTATAAATAGACAAGAATATTTTTATTTCATTATTTATAAGTGCTGAGATACCTTGTAAATTTAGAGTGGATTTTATAAAGCAAAAGATGGTCTCAATCCTAACATTGTGTTTTGAACTACACAAATGCCTCAGCCCAAATATTTTCACATGTACTGTCTTTTGCATCCCTTCCAATATATTTCTTAAATAAGTGTTTTTACACAAATAATCTATTAAATAAACTGTCTCTATATCTGATATGTTCGCTCTTTCACAAATATGAAATGCTATGATATATCATAGACATAGTTCATTTTAAATGAACAATAACTTTATCCAAATAAAAACAGTAGCTCCCTGAAAGAATCAAAAGAATCAAAAATTTATTTCTATAAATATAGCTATTTAAATTTAAACTTTTATACCATTTAATCTCTTTTTCTATTTTCTTTTTATTCAAGTATAATTAACATACAGTGTTATATTAGTTTCAGGTATACAATATAATGGTTCAACAATTCTATACATTATTCAGTGCTCATCATGGTAAGTGTACTCTTAATCCCCATCACCTGTTTCACCCATCCCTCCACCCAACTCCCCTCTGGTAGCCATCAGCTTGTTCTCTATACTTAAGAGTTTGGCTTTTTTTTTTGTCTCTTTTTTTCTTTGTTCATTTGTGTTGTTTCTTAAATTCCACATGTGAATGAATGTATATGGTATTGTCTTTCTTTAACTGATTTATTTCACTTCGTATTATACCCTCTAGATCCATCCATGTTGTTGTAAATGGGAAGATTTCATTCTTCTTTATGGCTAATATTCTTTATATAGAGAGAGGATATATATATGTGTGTGTGTGTGTGTCTTCTTTATCCATTCATCTATGGATGCACACCTGGGTTGATTCCAAATTTTGGCTATTGTAAATAATGCTGCAATAAACATAGGAGTGTATATATCTTTTCAAATTCGTGTTTTCATATTCTTTGGGTAAATACCCAGTAGTGAAATTACCGAATCATACAAGCCCAGTACATATCCCTTATATTTATACTGATAAATTTCAATTTATTTCTCTGATGAAACTTTGTTTTCAGTAATTGGAATTGGCTAAAATTTTCAATAGCTGATTTTTTAAAATAAATTTCATTTACTGAATACTTTGTGAATGTCTGCTGATCTTGAGCCAAATACTACCAAAACTTAAAAATCTAACTTACAAAAATATCTAAGATCATTTGATTAACAAAGCAGTTATTCAAAGGGTCAGGCTAAAATATGTCAAAAATCTAATTAATTATGTGGGAAAAAGAGAAAACACATTCATATCTGTCATGCTGAGAATTTTTTGGCTTATTTTATTCAATATCATTTCAATGCAAAATTGTGTGGTTCAGCTATTCTAACTCTGTGTGATTATCTATGTATAAATATGCATTTGTGTTTTTAATAAACACAGATTATACTTCTATTTCAATTGGAAAAATGCTTTAGTTTATTTGAACATTAATGAATTAAGTTTGCACCACAACCTATTCCAATTTATTAATTTAAAAACATTTTTTAACCATGATACTATGCTATACTAAGATTTACATCCATATTATCACTGCAAACACAAAGATTAAAGATTTTGTCATATTCACAGTAATGTCTCATGCTTCAGTTTCAAGAAAATAAATTTTCTAGAAATTTATTCTGGGTGAAAAAATTGAATTGGATAAAAAAATTGAACCATTACTGCAATTAACTAATTTTCTATTTGAAGCACCTCTGTTGTTGATAAAAATTGGCATCATTTACCAGTTTAAGAAAAAAATAAATAAGTGAAATTTATTTAGGATAGTTGTTTAATCTAAAGTCATGTCTAAGAGGGTGATATATAAATGTAGTTTTAGCAACTACAAATGTTAAAACATTGTCTTCTGATACAGTTCTTCAGGTAACTAAGGACATTTGAAGTATGTGCCCATGCTTCTTTTTCTTTTTAATTTTATTTTATTATGATATGTTAATCACCATACAGTACATCATTAGTTTTGTTTTTTTATTATTATGTTATGTTAATCACCATACATTACATCATTAGTTTTTGATGTAGTGTTCCATGACTCATTGTTTGTGCATAACACCCAGTGCTCCATTCAATACATGCTCTCTTTAATACCCATCACCACGCTAACCCATCCCCCCACCCTCCTCCCCTCTAGAACCCTCAGTTTGTTTCTCAGAGTCCATAGTCTCTCATGGTTTGTCTCCCCCTCCGATTCCCACCCCCTTCATTTTTCCCTTCCTACTATCTTCTTCTTCTTTTTTTTAAGATATAATGTATTATTTGTTTCAGAGGTACAGGTCTGTGATTCAACAGTCTTACACAATTCACAGCGCTCACCATAGCACATACCCTCCCCAATGTCTATCACCTAGCCACCCCATCCCTCCCACCCCCACCACTCCAGCAACCCTCAGTTTGTTTCCTGAGATTAAGAATTCCTCATATCAGTGAGGTCATATGATACATGTCTTTCTCTGATTGACTTATTTTATTTAGCATAATACCCTCCAGTTCCATCCACGTCATTGCAAATGGCAAGATTTCATTCCTTTTGATGGCTGCATAATATTCCATTGTATATATATACCACTTCTTCTTTATCCATTCATCTGTCGATGGACATCCGGGCTCTTTCCACAGTTTGGCCATTGTGGACATTGCTGCTATAAACATCGGGGTGCACGTACCCCTTCGGGTCCCCACATTTGTGTTTTTGGGGTAAATACCCACTAGTGCAATTGCTGGGTCATATGGTAGCTCTATTTTCAACTTTTTGAGGAACCTCCATACTGTTTTCCAGAGTGGCTGCACGAGCTTGCATTCCCACCAACAGTATAGGAGGGTTCCCCTTTCTCCGCATCCTCACCAACATCTGCCGTTTCCTGACTTGTTAATTTTAGCCATTCTGACTGGTGTGAGGTGGTATCTCATTGAGGTTTTGATTTGGATTTCCCTGATGCTGAGCCATGTTGAGCACTTTTTCATGTGTCTGTTGTGTGCCCATGCTTCTTTAGCAGATTTTTTTCTTTCGCTTTCCATGGCCTATGATTGATATCTCATGGGCCCCATGGAAAATGGTAAATATTAACAAATATTTTGTACATATTGTGAGTTCATCATTGTATACATTATTGAATTAAAAATCTGGTACCTAATTTTTTATTAAAGAAGAGACTATAGTATTCAACTGAATTTCTTAAAAAATCAAAAATAATTTAAAACTAAAATATGAGTATGAAGTTTACTTTATAAATTTACATTGTAGTGTTATAGATTTGCATCATTGTAAATTTACATTGTAGTGTTATAGATATACATTAGACATGCCAAAACCACACAGCAAAAATGTTCATTAACTAATGTGTCTTACATATGGTCTGCTCAGTCTCTCTTTCCTAGCATATATTTGCTCATGTTTCCCACTAACTCTTAATTGATGGCCTAGTGGCTCCATGCATTTCAGGCCACCATGGCATGTGCCTTGGAACAACTGTCAGTAAACAGGTGGTAAAAGCAGCATTAAATACTTCTTTACCAGCATTCAATATGGAAATGAGTTAGCTTTTCCTAGCCAGGTGTTTCTGAGCACATTTTGCTGTATCAGAGGGTGTCTTGCAGACTATCCTTAAAAGAAAGGTGTGAGGTACCTTGTATATGGTTAAAATTATCATTTGTTCTCTTTCAGATTTCACTACATGTGAAATTAAAAACTATTTTCATTGCACATGTATTTCATATGGTAATATATAAGACCATAGCAGAAACTGAAAGTTCAAAGTGGACTTTCACCAATTACATCTCAGTTTATTTTAATGCAATTAATAACAATAGTGCTCAATTTAAAAAAATGAAAAATCCAGAGCACTTGCTAAACTTGATGTCATATGGAACAACAGTGAAACCTGGGACATAGAGTTCTCATATCTTTGATCCACCACCGTATCATTTATTCTCATTTAAGAAGTAGCTCACATAAGTCCCTGTGAATTGTAAATGTGTTTCCTCTGACTTTATGTGATGATTCTCCAGTTTTAGTGCTAGTGCTTCCTGGCCACATGTTATCTCCTTTTTGTACTAGCATCCGTTCTCTTGCAGCAATTTCTGCTGCTGTCATTCCCTCTCAGTGGTACCCGTGTTGACATTGCTGTAAGCAATCTCCTCTCATTGCCAAATTTAGTGAGAAATACATACCTTCCTCCCAATTATGTTAAACTTTATTTTTAGACTGGCAAGTGGGCAGACTCACACTGTAAGTTTCCTACAGTGCTTTATATTTTGCCCATTTATTCAGTTCATTATATTGCTCCTATCTTTAATAATTTGACACAGATTCCCTGGAGGCATAAATCAAGAGATCATTTGAATGATTCCACTTTCTTATTTGTAACCTGAATTTCCATGTACTTGCTTTGGGATGGATACCTTCTTTTACATGAGCTCTGCCTGGAGATTAAAAGTTAGCCATGTTTTCTGACTTAATTCATAATCCTGGAGAACAGCCATCACCCAGTGCATCTCATCCTAGATCCTCCAATAAAAGCAAATGATGACTTATGCAAATCAAGTCATCCTTAAACAAGATTGAGTTACACAGGTTACCTGGCTTAAATTGTTGACCTGGAATCACATATACATAAATAATGGCAGTTCAACATAAAATTGTAATTTATGTTTCTGTTTCAATGAGAATATAAAGATTGAGTCAATGAAAGTTATATAAGAAAGATTACATTTGAGATAGATTATCACAATTCCTTAAGCAAATAGAAGAAGGAAGGATACTTTAAGTAGGGAGAAACCACGTTTCAATGAATTGACATGTTTTACTTATTTAACATAAAATTGACATTTTGTTATTTATTTAAAAATTAATAGATGTTTCTGGCAGATAGAATGAAGACTTTTTAGCAGGTGGTAATAGGAGTTAAAATACTGTCAAAGACTTTGCCACTTAAGAAATCTGAACTTGGGGTGCCTGGGTGACTCAGTTGGTTAAGCGGCTGCCTTAGGCTCAGGTCATGATCCTGGGGTCCTGGGATTGAACCCCGTGTCCAGCTCCCTGCTCAGCGGAGAGCTGCTTCTCCCTCTGCCTGCCACTCTGCCTACTTGTGCTCTCTCTCTATCTCTCTGTCAAATAAATAAATAAAATCTTTAAAAAAAAAGAAATCTGGACTTTATTTGGTTGAAGTAGCAGGCAGACCCAGGTTTGTTAAAAAGGAGAGTAGAATATATACTTAGATCTAAACAGTAATAACTCTTACAGCAGTTTAGTTAATGAGTAGAAAGCAGGTATTCTTACTAGGAAACAATTATTCTAAAAGATAGTCTTATTATTATGGATTTCCACGTGTCTGAAAATTCTGATTAAGGGGCCTGACCACATGGTTTTTTTTAAAGAATGGTCAGTAGGTCAGGAAAACTACATAAGCATCCTTTCAGTATTCAGGCTAAGAAGACCAAGATATTAATCTCTTCTTTGTTGGTTTGAAAGACAGTAAATTGAGTCAGGATGTAGTGTTAGGGAAGGGCGGCAAGATAACTTTTGGGTAGAAAGAAATGAGACTACTAGGTCAACTCTACAACAAATCAGGTAATCAAGTGACTACACAGTTCTACGCAGTTCTATGCAGCAAATGACAGAATTTGCAGTGACAGCCCTCCTGTGAAAGCGCTAGGGCTGTAAACAAATAGATGTAATATTTTTTTTTATCTGAAATACCCATTAATATAATAGCAAAGGAGTACAGGGAGCTTATCCTCCCTTGCATCATTAAGAGTTAAGTGGAAGAGAAAAGGGTCCAAGGTCAAGACAGGAACAAATAAACTAACCCTTTGGAAAAAAGAAAGCACCCTGAGAAATGCTTGGATTATTATAAGGAAAGTGACATCCATGGAGAAGAGATTCTTCTGGTGACAGACAATATGTGGGCTTGAGTCAGTTGATTACAGGCTTAATGGAATTGTGACCTTATTTTTTCCCCAGAGACAAACTAATGATAATGATGATAATACAACAAGAATGATAGTAAGAGGGACACCAGGGTGGCTCAGTTGGTTAAGCATCTACCTTCAGCTCAGGTCATGATCCCAGGGTCCTGGGGTCTAGCCCCACATTGGGCTCCTTGCTCAGTGGGGAGCCTGCTTCTCCCTCTGCCTGTCACTCCCCCTGCTTGTGCTCTCTCTCTCTGACAAATAAATAAATAAAATCTTTAAAAAAAGAATGATAGTAAGAGCATAAGTATATACAGTAGTTAATATGTGCCAGAAACTGATCTAAGTGTTTGATAAGCATTATCCAATTCAATTTTTGTGATAAATACATACATACATAATAGATAGATGATAGATATATAGGTAGATAGATAGGTAGATGCTAAAACAGATTGCCTACATTAACCAAGTTTTTGGTTAGCTGATTTTTTTTAATTGACTAAATCTAAGTATTTAGCATACTATTAACCATGATCCTATAGTCTGTTTCTTCTATGCTGATGATCTTCAAACCTAGTCAAATATGTTAAAGTAATGATTAGGCCAGCTGAGACTATAAACTCTCCAGGGAAAATCAAAGCAATGCTTAAATGTGTATTTAATTCCCAAACATATGGGGGCTTCTCTAGAGCCTTTCTGCTGCTTGTTTATAGCTTAATTCTGCTCTGATCGAGTAACTACATTAAATGGTGTCAGGCCTTTAGAATTTGTTGTACCTTGGTTTATGACCTAACATATGGACAATTTTAGGAGTGTTGTTTGTGTACTTGAAGCAACTGTTTCAATTGCTGTTGCCAATTGTGTGTATATGTCCTTTAGATCAAGTTTGTTTTGATCAAATCTCTGTAAGATTTTAGTTTGTTTATCAAGTGCTGAGAAAGGTATATGAAAAATTTCCCAGATTATCTTGTATTTGTATGGTTTTCCTTTCAGTTCTGTTATGTGTTACATGTTCAGTTTATGTTATTTATATTCTTCGTGAATTCAAACATTTAACATTAGGAAACATTTTTTTTTTTTTTTTGTACCGATACCTACTTTATTACTTAGATACATAGGCTTTCTTTTTTGGCTATTGTTTATGTGATCTAACTTTTCTCCATTATTTTTTGTATCTATTTATTTAAGATATTCTTCAGATATACAGCATATTGTTGTGGTTGTAGCTAGTTGTCTCTTTGAACTGGAGTATTTAGTCAGATTGCCTGTCATACTATTGTGATTTCTTTTGTGATTCAATTTACCATCTTACTGTTAGTTTTCAACATGTGTTCTTTGTTTCTGTTTCTCTCCTTTTGCTTTAGTTTAGTGTTTTAGAATATTTTCTTCCTCTCTGATACTGGCTTGTTCGTTATACATAATTTTACCGTAGACCCTAAAGATTACAAAAAGATTACAAAACACATTCTTGCCTCAGGGCTTTGAGTGCTTGCATTATATTATTTTCCTCTCCCCCACCATTTGCGTGATTACTGTTTATTAAATCAACATAAGCTTGAGAGCAAGATTCAGCTCAAAGCAATTTGTATTCAAAATAATGGTTATGTGTTGATTTTTTTTCAGTCCACACTTACTAATTCTGCTTGTTATACATACGACACAGTAGAGTGAACGATTATGCCCCTAGAACAAAGTACTTACAGACACAAAGCAAAGGACCTGATAGTAAGAAGAAGGACATTGTTGGTTTTCCAACAGCCAGTTGTTAAAGTGTACTTATTTGGGGCTTCTTCTGTGTCAGATACTGGACTGGACTTCCAAGATTCAATAGGGAGCAAGAAAGACACATTCCCTGCTTTGTATATTACATTCTAACAAGCAAAGAGATAGAAATCAAGGAGAGGCACATACAGTCTAGTTCAGGTATTATGTTTCATTTGCTTATTCAAAGAAACAAATAAAGAGATGCAGTAAGGACCAGAAGTATGGGCAATGTGGCTGAGGCAATGTTAGGGTCATCATGGAAAGCATCTCCGTCTATAGAACACTAATCCCCTTATCTCAAGGATGAAACAAAAAGCTAACTAACCAGATAGGCAAAGTGTGGTTCATTTGAAGGAAGAGAGGAGCTATTGCTTGTTTCCCAATCTACATGACTGATGAAGATAATCATGTCAAACTTGGGTATTGCACAGAGACAATGGCAGAATTCAACACTGAGGAGCCTGGATTCCTGAACAAACACTTGCAGGACAGTTCCCTTTCCATTAGAAAACAAATGTTTTATTTCTTATTTATTTATTTTTTTAAAGATTTTATTTATTTGACAGAGAGAGACACAGCGAGAGAGGGAACACAAGCAAGGGGAGTGGGAGAGGGAGAAGCAGGCTTCCCGCTGAGCAGGGAGCCCAATGCAGGGCTCGATCCCAGGACTCTGGGATCATGACCTGAGCCGAAGGCAGACACTTAATGACTGAGCCACCCAGGCGCCCCAGAAAACAAATGTTTTAGACATTACCTGGGCAGGAAATAAAATGGTCCCATCTTTGGGCTATTGTGTACCTTAAAGTTCATTTGTTAGAGCCATTTGCAACACTCTACCTAATACTTATGGGGAAAATAATGATTTTATTCTAAGTACAGGGAAAAGCTTTGGATCCTTCAAGTAATGACATGATATGATCATAATTATGACTTAACAGCAGTCTGACTGAACTATGGAAAATGGACAGAAGGAGATGGGGGTGGAAATAAAAGTATGGCTAAAGGTTGGAAGAATGTTCCCAGCAAGAAATGATGATGTTCCAGACTGGCCCAGCATTCTGGAAAAGACAAAATTGTAGTGATTGAGAACAGGTCAGTGGTTACCAGGAGTTATAAGTGGAGGAAGGTTTGACTGCAAAAGATAGCGTGAAGAAATTTTCAGGAAATGAGCAAACTGCCTGTATCCTGATTGTGATGGTAACTACATGAATTTATACATGTGCTAAAACTCGACATAAAAAAATTGAACTGTACACAAAAAAAGTCTATTTTACTGTATGTAAATGTAAACATAACAATGAAAAAGGTGCTTTAAAAACCCCAGAGACCTCAGAACTATTGTCTTTAAGCCATGAAATGTGGTCCACAAGATCCAATTTGTTTGTACAGTTCTCATTAATAAATTACTCAACAGTCATAGACTGCCCTCTATGCCCTTGTTTATTTTATAGTAAAATTCTACACAATATTGAATTTAATACCTTTGGAATCACATTTTATTAATTGTATATATACAATTTTTAAAAAGGAATAGAGGAAATAATTTAGGAAGCTAGCTTCAGTATATGGTATATAAACAAATTCATAATACTATTTAGTAATTATACTGAAAAGTTTCTTAATAGTTTCATGGGAAGTAATTTACAGCCTCAAGCAAGCCTATGTGTTCCTCAGATATGTATTACTTTTTTTGAGATTGTATTATATATCATATTACATTTATATCTTATATATCATATATATCATGCTACATACCTCAATCCATGAGAATGAGAAGTAACAATTCTTTATTGTCTTGCTGTAACTGGTTGGTAGTTTATTATTTTTTTTAAAGATTTTCTTTATTTATTTGAAACAGAGAGAGAGAGAGCACAAGCGGGGGAGCTGCAGGTAGAGGGAGAGGGAGAAGCAGACTCCCTGCTGAGCAGGGAGCCCGATGCAGGGCTCCATCCCAGGAGCTTAGGATCATGACCCGAGCTGAAGGCAGACGCTTAACAGACTGAGCCAGCCAGGCATCCCGGCTGGTTGGTAATTTAAAGATGGTTCTGAATCTGGTGTGTCTGGGAGTGTATATGTGTGGGTTTTGTATGCAGACACTGAGTGCTGATATAGCAAGAGTCTCAGATAGGCCCCATGCCACAAGACAACAGACAATTTTATTTTCCTGCTTGGCATGCCATAAACATAACAAGTACAGATCTATAGACATATCTGTATTGCAAATTATTATTTACAAATCATTCCAGCTACTAGTTTGTGTCTTCCATGAAAAGAGTACAGTTTTGGGCGCCTGGGTGGCTCAGTTGGTTAAGCGACTGCCTTCGGCTCAGGTCATGATCCTGGAGTCCCGGGATCGAGTCCCACATCGGGCTCCCTGCTCAGCAGGGAGTCTGCTTCTCCCTCTGACCCTCCCCCCTCTCATGTGCTCTCTGTCTCTCTCATTCTGTCTCAAATAAATAAATAAAATCTTTAAAAAATAAAAAAAAAAGAAGAAAAGAGTACGGTTTTTATATGTTTACTTATCCTCAACACTCCTAGATTATTGATGTATTGTACGCTTTTAATAAAAGTATATTGAACTGAATGGATGAATGAATGGTGAACAGATGAATAGATGAATTGATTAAGTAACTAATTAGTTAAAAGAGTAGTAGTTTTCCCCATTCTCACTTCTTGTTTAAAATGCCAGTAAGCTCGGGCGCCTGGGTGGCTCAGTCGTTAAGCGGCTGCCTTCGGCTCGGGTTGATCCCAGAGTCTTGGGATCGAGTCCCACATCGGGCTCCCTGCTCAGCGGGAAGCCTGCTTCTGCCTCTGACCCTCCCCCCTCTCATGTACTCTCTCTCATTCTCGCTCTCTCAAATAAATAAATAAAATCTTTAAAAAAAAAAAAGAATAAATATTAGTAGGAGCCTTGGGGAAAATATGAATGTATCTGTGTGTGTGTGTGTGTGTATACACACACATATATATAAATGTATACATATACGTGTATATATTTCATATCCGTATATATTAATATATATACTTATATAAATGTGACTATATATTCATATTTTTCCCAAAGCTTCAACTGCTATCATTTATTCTAAAATATATTGAGCCTATATAGGTCATCTTCTAGAACACATCAACATCTACAATGAAAATTCTGCTACTAAAGCTACTTAGAGCCCATTCTCTATTTTTTTCCCATTTTCCAGTCTTTTTTTGTAATAAGTAATTTCCTTCCAGGTACAGGTGACTCATTTTATCTGAATCAAAGTGATTTCAAGGTTCAGTCTGGATTTTGCTGATGTGCTGGTTTCAAATATTGAGTCATTCGCTTTTTGGCAGAAGAGCCTTGCTCAGTGCCAAGTAATTTAGAAAGCTAGGAAGAACTCCAGTTGGAACTCAGGCAGAGCAGAATCAGGTGCCAAGTTTTCTTTTTCCATCAAACAATAAAGCTGGTAAATGAAAGTGAGTTTTGCAGATCTTTACTAGTAGGAACAAATGCAATTCAAAAGACCCAAACCAAAAGCGTCTCCCAGGCAGGCATAGCACTCACTTTTGTAATTCTAGTCCCTAGCCCGGTGCCGGGATTAAAGGAGGCATACAGTTAGGGTGTGTTGTTCAACTCAGATGGTATATGCCTCATTAGGATATTTTATTTCTTTTACCTCCATATACAAATCATCGTATCAGATGATCTACTTCTTAGTTGAGCTTGATGGCCCTCCTTGCATTTTCTCTAGAATTTGCTATATCTCTTTAAACTCTTCTTGTTAGTAAGTATTTCTTGCTTAATTGTTAGCAATTGAGTTCTACAAGAGCTGCATAAAGTTGGAAAATAACTAATTCCTAGTACATATTCATCAGTATGATTTTATTTAAAAGCAAATGAATAGCATCAGATCATCATGCTTTCTAGAATCACAGAATTAAATTACAAACCATGATTTAAATTTTGACAACAAACAAGACAAAAAGAAAAAAAAAAAAACAAAAGGGAGGGTGAATTGATCCGTTATTTCATCTATGATTTTGCAGTCACAGCAAATTGTTTTGGATTGTAATAGAAAGGCTATAGGTAAATTGCATTTTAAACTGGCTCTTGGCATTTTAAAAGAATAGTCTTATTTAATGGTGATGGAGTTCAATCAAGACAGATGTAGAAAACTGTATTTTAGAAGGACTACTAATACAGTCCCTAACTACATCATGGAGAACTGCCTAAGCATCCCCTTTGAATAAAAGTATTCTGAGGCATGTGGCTCTTCACAAATTAAGCATGTTAAGAATAATGTTCGATGCTCAAAAAACAACCACCTTATTGAAAAATTCTCAACACTCTGGGCTATGAGTACCACATTTAGTGGCAGTTCTAACCTGGACTTTGTTTCTACTCGGACTCGATTCCAGAACTGTGCCTCAGAACACAAGGGACAGTTTTAAAACATGCTTAGATGTTAAAAATCTAAGAACAGGATATCTTGCCAAATTGTGCAAAACATCTCTCAGGGAAAAGTATAAAGGTGCAGCCTTCAATTATCACTGGCTCCAGAACGTGTTATGTTCTTTCCTGAGGCACAGGTTTTATGCATTCTAGGCTTACCACGGGGCATACCAAGCACCCTCCTTTCAGAACACACAAGCCCTTCCAATGTCTTTTTTTTTTTTTTAAAGAGTTTATTTATTTGAGGGGCGCCTGGGTAGCTGAGTCGTTAAGCGTCTGCCTTCGGCTCAGGTCATGATCCCAGGGTCCTGGGATTGAGCCCCGCATCGGGCTCCCTGCTCAGCGGGAAGCCTGCTTCTCCCTTCCCACTCCTGCTGCTGTGTTCCCTCTCTTGCTGTGTCTCTCTCTGTCAAATAAATAAATTAATTTAATTTAATTTAACTTAAAAAGAGTTTATTTATTTGAGAGAGAGAGAGCACCAGCAGGGCGGGTAGCAGAGGGAGAGGGAGAGGGAGAAGCAAACTCCCCGCTGAGCAAGGAGCCCAATGCAGGGTTCCATCCCTGGGCCTCTGGGATCATGACCTGAGCCAAAGGCAGACACTTAACCAACTGAGCCACCCAGGTGCCCCAGAAGCCCTTCTGATGTCTTGAAGGCCCATTTGACATCAGCCTTGGCCTTGAGCTTTTTCATACAGAATGCATGCTTCCTGCTCTCAACAGTGTATCCATTTGTGAGGAAATGAATGTTATTGCCTATGGTAGAATTTGAATGGCGTCATGGATCGATTTAGAAGTTTTCTATAGTTACTATGAAATGTGGTGTCAAGAAATGAGGATTGGGGTTTATGTAGACAATCAGGGCTTTGGATGGTCCACTTCTAATGGACAAGCAAGCTACTTAACCACTCTGGACTTCTTAACAACCTTCTAAATATGATTTTTGTGATGCTTAAATGAAATCATATAACAAAACCATTTATACCAGTGTGAGAAGTGATGGAGAGGTTGTGGTCTGGAGTCAGACTGCAAGCATTTGGATATTGCCATGTAACAGCTGCCCCATCTAAGGGGGGTTATTTACCTTTTTAGATCTGAGTTTCTGCATCCATAAAATGAAGATGAAAATAACATATAGTTTATAGGATGGTTTAAATGACTACCACATTTAAAGTGTGTGAAGCACACTTAATCATGATACCTAGCACTTAATATGTCCTCAAAATTTTATGATTATTCTTATGACTCTTTTTGTGTGTGGGGGGGGTTGTGTATGATCTTGCCTCGTGGGCTTGCTTGTTTACTTCTTATGGGTAGGGGTTCATAAAATAGTGGCAAACAGTGTAAGGTAATGAGGAGAACGCAGGACTTAGCTGGGGGAAAAGGATAGTGTCCTCTGACTCTTCTTTTCCTAGATAAGTGCTCTGCCTCTAGCATCATCATTATTACCATAATTAGCTTAATAAGAAGTTACAATATAGGCTTTTCACATGGCATTCATATGGAGATACTCAACCAAATGTTTTTGTTAAGGGTTTTCCAGGACCTCCATTTAACCAGTGTTCAAACTAACATTTTCAGGAGATGAAGGGCTCTTGGAGTGGATGTTTTGATATATAGAAAATCAATTAATTAGTGGCAATTCTACCTCCATCTGAGTAACGAGCATTCATGTGTGATTCCCTTTCCAAGAAATCATCTCTTATGGGTTTGCAAAGCACTTCCTATTCTACTTGAGCCAGATGCCAATTGCGACTATCAAAGAGAGGGCAGCAACCTGTGAAGCTGGGCTGACTGTTTGCCCTTTGGGGCAATGAAGGCTTGAGTCCCTGGATTTTGTCAGTTCTAAAAGTGAACAATTTTCAGATCACTGCTTTATTGATCCCAGGTTCATCCCTATTACTTCTGTTCAAAAAAAAATTGGTTTAGATTTGTCATGTAGACATAGCTTAAATCTCAGACTACT
This sequence comes from Neomonachus schauinslandi, assembly GCF_002201575.2. Classification (NCBI taxonomy): domain Eukaryota; kingdom Metazoa; phylum Chordata; class Mammalia; order Carnivora; family Phocidae; genus Neomonachus; species Neomonachus schauinslandi. The sequence continues at coordinate 32,206,361 of NC_058417.1, read as the reverse complement.
ATGGAAATAAATATCACAGTGGCTAACAATACTATTAGTTGAATAAGCAATTTAATACCTCTCTCAGTTAACTGGCTTCCCTAATCTTGACACAGATATAGGTCTAATATGATGTGCTTCCCTTCTAGTAATGTGAAAGTAGGCAATTTCTTCTGTTAATGACTTGTCCAGGAATTTTGGCATTATACCCATGTTTAGTGTAATTAACTGAATGTAAAAGAAATCAAATAACTTAGGCTGTATCCATCAGAGTATCAGTGCTTACCATGTGTCAGGAACCTTGTTAAATTCCTTGAAAGCATTAATATAGTCTCCAGAGTCAGAGTGGTGACTTTAAATCCTCATCTGTAGGGGCGCCTGAGTGGCTCAGTTGGTTAAGCGACTGCCTTCGGCTCAGGTCATGATCCTGGAGTCCCAGGATCGAGTCCTGCATCGGGCTCCCTGCTCTGCAGGGAGTCTGCTTCTCCCTCTGACCCTCCCCCCTCTCCTGCTCTCTCTCTCTCTCATTCTCTCTCTCACATAAATAAATAAATAAATAAATAAATACTCTTTAAATCCTCATCTGTAAATGCAGGTAACAACAATAATGCTACCAAACTCACAAGGTTGCTATCATGAATAGATAAGATGCAAATACAAAGCACTTAGAGTAGAGCTCAGCATTTAGAAAAGTATCACAGTACACATCAGGTATTAATGTTATTACTATTATGCTGTTCCAGATTATAATAATCCGTAATATCCCATCACATGACATATTATAAAATACTCTTTAAATATCTATATGCATATATGGATGTATATATACACAAGTATATGTATTATACAATACTATACTATGATACTAATTTCCCCATTTCATAGGAGAAGCAGTTGAGATTTTTTTTTATTTTATTCTTATGTTAATCCCCATACATTACATCATTAGTTTTAGATGAAGTGTTCCATGATTCATTGTTTGTGCATAACACCCAGTGCTCCATGCAGAAGGTGCCCTCCTCAATACCCACCACCAGGCTAACCCATCCTCCCACCCCCCCTCCCCTCTAGAACCCTGTTTGTTTTTCAGAGTCCATCGTCTCTCATGGTTCATCTACCCCTCCAATTTCCCCCACTTCATTCTTCCCCTCCCGCTACCTTCTTCTTCTTCTTTTTTTTTTCTTAACATATATTGCATTATTTGTTTCAGAGGTACAGATCTGAGATTCAACAGTCTTGCACAATTCACAGCGCTTACCAGAGCACATACCCTCCCCAGTGTCTATCACCCAGTCACCCCATCCCTCCCACCCTACCCCCAACTCCAGCAACCCTCAGTTTGTTTCCTGAGATTAAGAATTCCTCATATCAGTGAGATCATATGATACATGTCTTTCTCTGTTTGACTTATTTCACTCAACATAATACCCTCCAGTTCCATCCACGTTGTTGCAAATGGCAAGATCTCATTCCTTTTGATGGCTGCATAATATTCCATTGTATATATATACCACTTCTTCTTTATCCATTCATCTGTCGATGGACATCTTGGCTCTTTCAACAGTTTGGCTATTGTGGACATTGCTGCTATAAACATCGGGGTGCACGTACCCCTTCGGATCCCTACTTTTGTATCTTTGGGGTAAATACCCAGTAGTGCAATTGCTGGGTCATATGGTAGCTCTATTTTCAACTTTTTGAGGAACCTCCATACAGTTTTCCAGAGTGGCTGCACCAGCTTGCATTCCCACCAACAGTGTAGGAGGGTTCCCCTTTCTCCGCATCCTCGCCAACATCTGTCGTTTCCTGACTTGTTAATTTTAGCCATTCTGACTGGTGTGCGGTGGTATCTCATTGAGGTTTTGATTTGGATTTCCCTGATGCCGAGTGATATTGAGCACTTTTTAATGTGTCTGTTGGCCATTTGGATGTCTTCTTTGGAAAAATGTCTGTTCATGTCTTCTGCCCATTTGTTGATTGGATTCTTTGTTCTTTGGGTGCTGAGTTTGATGAGTTCTTTATAGATTTTGGATACTAGCCCTTTATCTGATATGTCATTTGCAAATATCTCCTCCCATTCTGTTGGTTGTCTTTTGGTTTTGTTGACTGTTTCCTTTGCTTTGCATAAGCTTTTTATCTTGACGAAGTCCCAATAGTTCATTTTTGCCCTTGCTTCCCTTGCCTTTGGCGATGTTTCTAGGAAGAAGTTGCTGCAGCTGAGGTCAAAGAGGTTGCTGCCTGTGTTCTCCTTTAGGATTTGGATGGACTCCTGTCTCACATTGAGGTCTTTCAACCATTTGGAGTCTATTTTTGTGTGTGGTGTAAGGAAATGGTGCAGTTTCATTCTTCTGCATGTGGCTATCCAATTTTCCCAACACCATTTGTTGAAGAGACTGTCTTTGTTCCATTGGACATTCTTTCCTGCTTTGTCAAAGATGAGTTGACCATAGAGTTGAGAGTCCATTTCTGGGCTCTCTATTCTGTTCCATTGATCTATGTGTCTGTTTTTGTGCCAGTACCATGCTGTCTTGATGATGACAGCTTTGTAATAGAGCTGGAAGTCCGGAATTGTGATGCCGCCGGCTTTGCTTTTCTTTTTCAACATTCCTCTGGCTATGCGGGGTCTTTTCTGGTTCCATACAAATTTTAGGATTCTTTGTTCCATTTCTTTGAAAAAAGTGGATGGTATTTTGATGGGGATTGCATTGAATGTGTAGATTGCTCTAGGTAGCATTGACATCTTCACAATATTTGTTCTTCCAATCCATGAGCATGGAACGTTTTTCCATTTCTTTGTGTCTTCCTCCATTTCTTTCATGAGTATTTTATAGTTTTCTGAGTACAGATCCTTTGTCTCTTTGGTTAGATTTATTCCTATGTATCTTATGGTTTTGGGTGCAATTGTAAATGGGATCGACTCCTTAATTTCTCTTTCTTCTGTCTTGTTGTTGGTGTATAGGAATGCCACTGACTTCTGTGCATTGATTTTATATCCTGCCACTTGACTGAATTCCTGTATGAGTTCTAGCAGTTTTGGGGTGGAGTCTTTTGGGTTTTCCACAGAAAGTATCATATCATCTGCAAAGAGTGAGAGTTTGACTTCTTCCTTGCCGATTTGGATGCCTTTGATTTCTTTTTGTTGTCTGATTGCTGTGGCTAGGACTTCCAATACTATGTTGAATAGCAGTGGTGATAGTGGACATCCCTGCCGCGTTCCTGACCTTAGGGGGAAAGCTCTCAGTTTTTCCCCACTGAGAATGATATTTGCTGTAGGTTTTTCATAGATGGCTTTTATGATCTTGAGGTATGTACCCTCTATGCCTATACTCTGAAGAGTTTTGATCAAGAAAGGATGCTGTACTTTGTCAAATGCTTTTTCTGCATCTATTGAGAGGATCCTATGATTCTTGTTCTTTCTTTTGTTAATGTATTGTATCACATTGATTGATTTGCGGATGTTGAACCAACCTTGCAGCCCAGGGAGAAATCCCACTTGATCATGGTGAATAATCCTTTGAATGTACTGTTGGATCCTATTGGCTAGTATTTTGGTGAGAATTTTTGCATCCATGTTCACCAGGGATATTGGTCTGTAATTCTCCTTTTTGATGGGGTTTTTGTCTGGTTTGGGGATCAAGGTAATGCTGGCCTCATAAAATGAGTTTGGAAGTTTTCCTTCCATTTCTATTTTTTGGAACAGTTTCAGAAGAATAGGTATTAATTCTTCTTGAAATGTTTGGGAGAATTCCCCTGGGAAGCCATCTGGCCCTGGGCTTTTGTTTTTTGGGAGATTTTTGATGACTGCTTCAATTTCCTTTGTGGTTATAGGTCTGTTCAGGTTTTCTATTTCTTCCTGGTTCAGTTTTGGTAGTTGATACATCTCTAGGAATGCATCCATTTCTTCCAGGTTATCTAATTTGCTGTCATAGAGTTGCTCATAATATGTTCATATAATTGTTTGTATTTCTTTGGTGTTGGTTGTGATCTCTCCTCTTTCATTCATGATTTTGTTGATTTGGGTCATTTCTCTTCTCTTTTTGATAAGTCTGGCCAGGGGTTTATCAATCTTGTTAATTCTTTCAAAGAACCAGCTCCTAGTTTCGTTGATCTGTTCTACTGTTCTTTTAGTTTCTATTTCATTGATTTCTGCTCTGATCTTTAGTATTTCTCTTCTCCTGCTGGGTTTAGGCTTTATTTGCTGTTCTTTCTCCAGCTCCTTTAGGTGTAGGGTTAGGTTGTGTACTTGAGACCTTTCTTGCTTCTTGAGGAAGGCTTGTATTGCTCTATACTTTCCTCTTAGGACTGCCTTTGCTGCATCCCAAAGATTTTGAATAGTTGTGTTTTCATTTTCATTGGTTTCCATGTATTTTTTTAATTCTTCTTTAATTTCCTGGTTGACCCATTCATTCTGTAATTGGATGCTCTTTAGCCTCCATGTATTTGAGTTCTTTCCAACTTTCCTCTTGTGATTGAGTTCTAGTTTCAAAGCATTGTGGTCTGAAAATAGGCAGGGAATGATTCCAATCTTTTGGTACCAGTTGAGACCTGATTTATGACCTAGGATGTGATCTATTCTGGAGAATGTTCCATGGGCACTAGAGAAGAATGTGTATTCTGTTGCTTTGGGGTGGAATGTTCTGAATATGTCTGTAAAGTCCATTTGGTCCAGTGTGTCATTTAAAGTCTTTATTTCCTTGTTGATCTTTTGCTTAGACGATCTGTCCATTTTAGTGAGGGGGGTGTTAACGTCCCCCACTATTATTGTATTGTTGTCAATGTGTTTCTTTGCTTTTGTTATTACTTGCCTTATATAATTGGCTGCTCCTATGTTAGGGGCATAGATATTTAGAACTGTTAGATCTTCTTGTTGGATCGATCCTTTAGGTATGATATAGGTTCCTTCCTCATCTCTTATTACAGTCTTTGGTTTAAAATCTAATTTGTCTGATATAAGGATTGCCACCCCAGCTTTCTTTTGGTGTCCATTAGCATGGTAAATGGTTTTCCACCCCCTCACTTTCAATCTGGGGCTGTCTTTGGGTCGAAAATGAGTCTCTTGCAGACAGCATATCGATGGGTCTGTTTTTTAATCCAGTCTGATAGCCTGTGTCTTTTGATTGGGGCATTGAGCCCATTTACATTCAGGGTAACTATTGAAAGATAGGAATTTAGTGCCATTGTATTGCCTGTAAGGTGACTGTTACCGTATATTGTCTGTGTTCGTTTCTGGTCTATGTTGCTTTTAGGCTCTCTCTTTGCTTAGAGGACCCCTTTCAAGATTTCTTGTAGGGCTGGTTTTGTGTTTGCAAATTCCTTTAGTTTTTGTTTGTCCTGGAAGGTTTTTATCTCTCCTTCAATTTTCAATGACAGCTTAGTTGGATATAGTATTCTTGGCTGCATATTCTTCTCATTTAGTGCTCTGAATATATCCTGCCAGTCCTTTCGGGCCTGCCAGGTCTCTGTGGATAGGTCTGTTGCCAATCTAATGTTTCTACCCTTATAGGTTACATATCTCTTCTCCCGAGCTGCTTTCAGGATTTTCTCTTTGTCTATGAGACTGGTAAGTTTTACTATTAGATGTCGGGGTGTTGACCTATTTTTTTGATTTTGAGAGGGGTTCTCTGTGCTTCCTGGATTTTCATGCCTGTTTCCTTCCCCAAATTAGGGAAGTTCTCTGCTATAATTTGCTCCATTATACCTTCTGCCCCTCTCTCTCTTTCTTCTTCTTCTGGGATCCCAATTATTCTAATGTTGTTTCGTCTTATGGTATCGCTTATCTCTCGAATTCTGCCCTCGTGATCCAGTAGTTGTTTATCTCTTTTTCTCAGCTTCTTTATTTTCCATCATTTCATCTTCTATATTACTGATTCTCTCTTCTGCCTCATTTATTCTAGCAGTTAGCGCCCCCATTTTTGATTGCACCTCATTAATAGCCTTTTTGATTTCTACTTGGTTGGATTTTAGTTCTTTGACTTCTCCAGAAAGGGTTTCTCTAATAACTTCCATATTTTTTTCAAGCCCAGCTAGTATCTTTAAAGTGATGATTCTTAACTCTTGATCTGACATCGTACTAATGTCCGTATTGAGTAGGTCCCTGGCCGTCGGTACTATTTCTTGTTCTTTTTGTTGAGGTGATTTTTTCCATCTTGTCATTTTGTGCATAGGAGAATAGATTAATGAGAGAACAAAATGCTAGCAGAGTAACAACATCCCCAGAAATTATACTCTAAACAAATCAGAAAAGACCTGAAGCAGTGGGAAAAGAAAGGGAAAGAGAGAAAAAAGAAAAAGAAGAAAAAGAAAAAGATAAAGATAAAAACAAAAACAAACAAAACAAAACAACAACAACAACAAAAAAAAAACCGGAATGTGATCAAATATGATCAGGCTGGTATATAGATCAGTGCCACACACTAGATTTGGGGTGTATTTTGGTCTTTTAGAAGAAAGTCCCTCCCAAAATTTTAAAGAAAGAAAAACTTATATATGTACAAAAATAAGGGTTGATATGATGAAGGGATGGAATATGACTGTAAAGATGGAAATTATAAAAAATTTTATAAAAGGAATTGATAAGAAGTTGTTTGAAAAAAGAAAGAAGAGGATTTAAAAAAAGAAAAAAAAAAAGGGAGAGGATGTGATCAGGCAGGGGAATAGAAAACACCATATACTAGAGATTTAGGGTATATTTTAATCTGTTAGAAGAAACTATCTCAAAATTTTAAAGAGAGAACAACTTATATATATAAGCCAAAAATACGGGTAACTACTCTGAAGGGATAGAATATGACTCAAAAAATGAAAAATAAAAATTTTTTTTTAAAAAAAGGGATTGATAAGATGTTGGTTGAAAAAGGGAAAAAGAAAAATTCAAAAAGAAAAAAAAAGAAAAAAAGACAGTTAAAAAAAAATTAACTTTGAAAGACTAAAGAATCATGGTAAAAAAGCCATGAATTCTATGTGCAGTATGCCCCTAGCGCTGGAGTTCTGCCGTTCTCAGTGATGGGTAAACTTGGTCTTGGCTGGCTGTTCTCGCTGATCTTCTGGGGAGGGGCCTGTTGCTGAGGTTTCCAAATGTCTTTGCCGGAGGCAGAATTGCCCCACCCTTGCCCCCTCCCAGCTAAGTAATCAGCTCAGGTTTGCTCTCCGGGTCTTTTGTTCCCTGCGAGTTTTCCGTACAGCTTTGGAGGTGGAGAGTGAAAATGGCGGCCTCCCAATCTCCGCCCTGGAGGAGCCGAGAACTCGGGGCCCCGCTCCTCAGTGAGCCCCCAGAGAAAAGCCGTCAGTCACTCCCGTCTCCCCGGTCTCCGGCTGCACTCCGTGCTCACCCGGCCTGTGACCGCGCGTTTCTATCTCTGGCACCTGACCCCGGGTGGAGTCTCCAAACCCAGCAGATCCCTGTGGTGCCCTCCCGTGTGGCTCCTCCTGGAGGAGGAAGGGGAGTCTCCCCGGATCTGCCGCTTGTTGGGTCCCTGCTGGAGGAGCAGTGGCCCGACTGTGCCGTGGATCACGGTTTATGGCAACCCCGAGCTGAGAGCCCGCGCCTGGGCTCCGCCTCTGCAGCCGGCTTCCCTGCTCCGATACCTGGGAGCTCTGCCACACTCAGGCACCCCCGGTCTTTCTGTGACCCCGAGGGTCCTGAGACCACACTGTCCTGAGGGTTCCACGCCCCGCTTAGCCACCAGAGTGACGTCCCTCAGCGGAGCCGACTTTTAAAAGTTCCGATTTTGTGCTCCGCGGCTCTATCACTTGCCAGAAGCGGCTGCCGGGGCCCTTCCCCCGCCATTTATCCTCCCAAATATCCCTCAGATTCACTTCTCCACACGTCCTACCTTCCAGAAAGTGGTTGCTTTTCTGATGAGAGAGTTGTTGCTCTTCTTTTCTTCCATCTCCTGTTGAGTTTGTAGGTGTTCAGAATGGTTTGATCCCTATCCAGCTGAATTCCTGAGAGGAGCAGTTGAGATTTAATGTAGTTAAGAAACTTGCCAGTGTAGCAAGGGATGTGGAACTCAAACCCAAGCAATTAGCTAGCATGATGCTCTACCACTTTGTGCACATGTAGTCCATGAGGTGGATTCTTTCTCTAATAGACAAACATAATTCAAAGACCCAAGTAAATGAACAGATGATATTTCTAGTTTAATAAAGCCAAATAATATTTTTAAAAGAAGTGGGAAGCCAAAACTGGTTAAGTGTAGAGTTAATGCAAAGGCCCAAGTGGCTGGTAGGTAAATTAACACAAATGTGTGAAACAGAAAAGGCATAAAAACGATGGGGCTTATGAGTAACTAGAGAGCACGGGCTTTAATGATATTGATTCTTATCATGTAGAAATGTGAGTACACCATCACCAATTTCTCACAAAGGGCCTGGCATCCATATATTTATGTGAAAACACTCTGATTTTAAAAATGGGAATTATTTCAAAATGGTTTAAAGCACTGTGAAGTCTAAATAAAGCAGTTCCACAGATTGAATTTGGCCAATGGGCCACTGGTGTGCAATCTCCATAAAACAGACTGTGAAATCACAGACTCGTGAGTGATAAATTTCTCATAAACAGTTATATTCCTAAAGAGCTGAATACTTTTGAACAGCATCTGCCCATTAATAAGTTCCTCATATGTGAGGAGCTGCACTTACTGAAAAATTCAGTAATTTTTGTGTATACTTAATACACTCCATTTTACCACTCATTTGGAGGCTCAGACTCACTCAGGTAGTGAATACATCACTGTGAAGCCCCGAAATGGGAAAGGAGCTATGGTTGCATGGGTCTATGAACGCTCACGTAGTCTTGTTTTTTTCATGTCCACACATGATATTCCGAAGTAGGGTCCTGGGCATTCACTTACACTTTGCCCCATCTCACCCCAAAAAATATTTCCACAAATCTTTGGTACTCTATTTTGTTTTAGTTTCTTGATTTACTTGGGCTGGAATGTTGCAATAACATCTTTCTATTTAGTTGCAATTCTGATAAAAATGTTAATCCTTGCCCGGTCTTTTGTCTACTGTCTCTAGTTGTTTTTTCACATCCTACCCCATCCTAAACAGATATCCCTGGGGAAAAGAAAATTGCATTATCTTGCACCTCACTGACATTGATCCTGCCTAGAGACTTCCTACAGTTCAATCCAAATACCTGGTTCCTTATCTCAATGCTGACAGTAGCAAACTGACTCGGCCTGACACATTTAGGATATACTTAATACATTTTGCTTATTACTATCACATGTTTTTGTTTTTCATGTACATTGTTAGTCTTGAGCTATTTGCTGAGATGTATACTTTCTATGCATAGGGCCTATTAAATTGTGTCATGTAAAACAAAGCACAGCATTCAGTTGAAAAAAGTAAGTGACTTTTCTTGATAAGTGCCCTGCCTCTTTGTCATTTATAATTATTACCCACAGTTTTCTCACCAGGAAGTTAAAACACAGATTTCTGGTTGAATTTAGAATCTTGGGAAGTTTCCCTTCTTCTAATGGTAATCAGTTCTGAAGTGTGATTAGTACCTTAACTCTATATTCATTTTTACCACTCCATTTTTCAACCCCCACTTTAGGTTCTATTTTATACTCCTTCCCCTGAGGTAAAAATTCTTGCATGTCTTGAAACCAGAGCCAGGAGATTCATAGGACTATCCAAAGGAGGAAGTGAAATCATATTGTGTGAAGTGTGAAATAAAAGTTAAATAGACCAGACCACATAAAGTTGAAGCTGTAGAACTAGATCTTACCACACCATGTCCTCTAGTTAATCTAATGTAATGAACTTAAAATGCTTCAAAAAAACAGCTTCAAAAATTTAAAGGATTTCCCAGTATATACAAGGACTCTTCCATTTCCTAAAGGGAAATGCCATGATCATAGGCCAAGATGGAAAACATTTTAGTCATGTGTAAAACATCAGTTTTCTTACCAGAACAATCAGCAACATAGCTAGAATGATAAATTGAATTCAATTTATTTTCATATGTCATCTTTTATACCAAATACCTTCAAATGTGAGGGACAAAATAATGAGATAACATTTATTCAGTATTTTGAAGTGAAATTTCTAACTGTTGGGTGTCCCAGTGGATTGATCTGTGATTTTTCCAAAAAGGCAACAAGATAAATAGAGTTTATGCTGCCCTATTTTCTTCCATTTCACTTTGCTTTTTGCTTTTCATTTCCAATCACACAGAATTTGTTACAAGGAAAACAAGGCAATGCAACAAGAGGAAGATGGCAATGCCAGGGGGACAGTGACTGCACATCTTTTAGTTACAACTAGGAACTAAAAACCAAAGATTCAGGCTCAATACTTAATTCATTGAAGGCTGACAGTGGCATTGGGTAAAAACCAATGCTTTGTGAGTGTCTGGTTGGATCTCTGTAGAAAAGTACTAAAGTTATATTCTAGTTTTTAAAGTACTGTCAGATCAAAGGGGTAATGCAAGTGTATTTACCTCTTTTTAATGTCCAAGTTCAGAATACACGGCACTCTGGTATCCTTCGAAGTGTGATAAAGAATTTCTTGCGGTACCCTGGCGAGGTCAGTCTAGTTACAGATAGCCCATTATGGGGAATTTTGCATTACTCCAGAGTGCAATGATAAATGATCAATTTTGCAGTCCATCAGCAGGATATGTGAAGGTCTCTTTCTTACTGTTTAGCTGGTAACTGATTGACAATTTTCAATATCACCCCACCCCCCACCACCACAACCACTGTTTAGGAAGGAGAAAAAAGATCTCAAACTATTTGGAGCTCAGCTACCACATTAAAACAGTTATTACGTGGAACATGTTAGGTACTTCTCATTCTAAAAACACAAACCATCTTTTAAAGAATATAGTAAACTCTCTTTTATCAACACCTTTTGTCTTGTGACTAAATATTAGACATGGATCATTTTAGCATTTATGTCACTTACAAGTATTGCTTTCACCTTGAATCTAATCCTGATGCTGCAGAGCACTTTTCCTTGAAGTCAAGTAGCTTGAAATTTTACAGGTATTGTTGGTATAATCAGGGAAGGTAAAAATGGAAAATTGAGTATTTTATGCCACAAAAACACCATCTAAGAGTCATAAGCATAGCAACTTTTTCCTCAAAACTTCTTCAAAGATTATTCCCAATTAAGTCTGGAAGTTAAATGTTTGCCATTTATTCCATGTACCTTTAAAAAAACATTTTTGTGTAATACTGAACTCAATTCTTATGTCTAGAATTCTTTCTCTTAATGAATGCTTCAGCACTAACTATTGAAAAGCAATTTATTTTTATGAAACTCTAAGGATCAAATCTCAGAAGCCATTATTTATATGATGAACCTATGACTTTCCAAATTGCCTTGAAGTGCTGCACAGAAATGCTCCTTTTGTCTTCTGTATTTGCTTTATTGCTACATGACATATTGCTATTTATTGCGAAAAACAAATCTTAAAGCAAAAAGGAGGGTGTTATTAAATATTTCTGTGCACATCCTTTAATTTTTTAAATTTATTTTAAAAAATTTTAAAGATTTTATTTATCTATTTGACAGAAAGAGGGGAAAAGAGAGTTTGAGAGAGAGAGTGCACACATAAGCAAGGGGGGTGGTAGGTAGAGGGAAAGGGAGAAGCAGATTCCCTGCTGAGCAGGGAGTCTGATATGGGGCTCTATCCCAGGACCCTGAGATCATGACCTGAGCCAAAGGCAGATGCTTAACTGACTGAACCACCCAGGTACCTCAATTTTTTTAAATTTGTTAACAAAGATACAGGTTTTGAGATGTACCTAAAGCCTTGTCCTTTTTTCTTTTAAGCCATGGCTAATGAAACTGTCTTGAATTAATGTCTGTGTTTATTTGACACAAACATAGAGAGTGAAACATTTTTAATTACATTATTCATTTATTTAGTAGAAATGGACTCTGTTTACCTTAAAGAGTCTCAAATATAGTCCACATTTCACTCTCAGAAAGATTTTAAATGTTGACAATTATCACAATTTACAGAGTAAAATACACAGGAAGCAAATTACCCAGAATACCCTTCTCAAATATATTGAGAATATGCAACTGGCATGCTTCTCATTTCTAGTAATTAGCTGCCTTACATGAGTACAAGTGGATTTACATGTGGTGGAAACATAATGACCAGATTGCCTGATTATATGGAAATTCTACCTAACACATGGTTTCACAATAGGAAAACACACTTGAAGTAGGATCCATGCTGAGATATATGGAATATAACCATAGTGTATACATATATAACATCATATCATTATGAAAGTCAAATAAGAAGCACAAAGGGGTACATAGTTTTTCAATGTGAAGCATAACCTAATCTTAGTCTATTCATGTTTATCCTATGAACTTCCTTTTCAAATAAACCTATTGTATTTGTTTTCAAGCTTGACATTTTATTTTTTTTTATTTTTTTTAAAGATTTTATTTATTTATTTGAGAGAGAGAATGAGAGAGAGAGAAAGCACATGAGAGGGGGGAGGGTCAGAGGGAGAAGCAGACTCCCCGCTGAGCAGGGAGCCTGATGTGGGACTCGATCCTGGGACTCCAGGATCATGACCTGAGCCGAAGGCAGCCGCCCAACCAACTGAGCCACCCAGGCACCCTCAAGCTTGACATTTTAATCCAACTGTTTTAGAGTCGTAGATTTTATATATTATATATGTACATATATACATGTATGTGTGTGCATATATACGTATCATGTGTTTGTGAGTATGTGTACATATCTGATCAGCATGTCAGGATGGAGCTTAACATTTTACAGGTCAGGTGTTTAATCCAGGTTAAATATTTCCAACACCTGGTACAAGCTGGATATTAAGATTGTATTTACCTGTTGAAAAAAAAGTACTTTAATCGAGTAGTTTCTAAAACTAGAAGCCTCCTTAAACAGCACTCATTTTAGGTTAAGGATGAGGAGATTAAGCCCAAGTGATTATCTAAATTTCAACAGCCTGTTTCTGAACTCAGCTCCAGCCCAGGTCTCCACTTTCCTTCATCGTCCCCTGCATGATACCTCACCACACACGAGGAAGTTACTGCAATATAATTGCTCATATTTAGAATCAGGCAATATTGTTATATGACTCCACTCAAAGGTAAATTTAGCTAAAACTATCCATCTGGCTGTCACATGCACACAAGATGTTCTATATGCTCCTTGGTAATGGGAGTGAAATTAAAACAGTTATATTAAAGTTCCATAATAACTTAATTACAGTAATAAAATCTGATAAATAAGAAAAAGAATACTTGCTTCCCCAGACTTACCACCTGGGGGTGATAATTCATTTGTGTCCAGAATAATTAATGTGTTACATTAGGTTTTTCACAAATGAGAATCTAACCAAGGGTGCACATCAAATACATTATATAAATACATACAACGCCAATATCTATTTAAGAAATAATGTAAAATAATTATTTTCATTCCTTGGGATTTCTTTTCTTTGACATTTCAAACAGTATCAACTGTTAATTACCTTTTTCTCTTTTCTTCCAGAAACGTACATTTTGGTTTTTTGCTATGGCACATTGTTCTACCTACTATTCCTGGACATTTTATAAATGATCCTTTAATTTTAACGAAAGTGTTATTTTTTCTGTTGTGTTGACTGCTCATTTTCTCACTACCTGTGTATATTTCCCTAGCCTTGTTTGAAATTGTTTTACTTTCTGATTATCTTGAGTATAGATGATGGACAAAGTGGTGGTAACTAGACATTTATTTCCAGGTGCACAACCCAGTATAGAGGTACTTAAATCCCCATCACTGAGATATTCAGAAAAATCATGTTCATAGTTTTATTTAAAATGTGTGAATCACCAACAGTGCAAGAGGGTTCCACTTACTCCACATCCTCACAAACACCTGTTGTTTCTTGTGTTGTTGATTTTAGCCATTCTAGAAGGTGTGAAGTGATATCTCATCATAGTTTTGATTTGTATTTCCGTGATGATTAGTGATGTCATGATGTTGAGCATCTTTTCATGTATCTGTTTGTCAGTCATCTGTATGTCTTCTTTGGAAAAATGTCTATTCATGTCTTCTGCCCATTTTTAAATTGGATTATTCATTTTTGGGGTCTTGAGTTTTGTAAGTTCCTTGTATATTTTGGATACTAATCCTTTATCAGATATGTCATTTGCAGATATCTTCTCCCATTCCATAGGTTGTCTTTGAGTGTTGTAGATTGTTTTCTTCACTGTGCAGGAACTTCTTATTCTGACATAGTCCCAGTAGTTTATTTTTGCTTTTGTTTCCTGTGCCTCGGGAGACATATCTAGAAAGAAGATGCTATGGCTGATCTCAAAGAATTTACTGCCTGCATTCTCCTCTAGGATTTTGATGGTTTCCTATCTCACATTTAGGTCTTTCATCCACTTCGAATTTATTTTTGTGTATGGTGTAAGAAAGTGGTCCAGTTTCATTCTTTTGCATGTTGATGTCCAATTTTCCCAATGCCATTTGTTGAGGAGAATGTCTTTCTTTCTCATTGGATATTCTTTCCTGTTTTGTCAAAGATTAATTGTCCCTATAGCTGTGGGTCAATTTTTGGGTTTTCTGTTCTGTTCCATTGATCTATGTGCCTATTTTTGTGCCAGTACCATACTATCTTGATGACTACAGCTTTGTAATATAACTTGAAGTCCAGAATTTTGATGCCTCCAGCTTTGCTTTTTTTTTTTTTTTTCCAAGATTTCTTTGGGTATTTGGGGTCTTTTGTAGTCCCATACAAATTTTAGGATTGTTTGTTCTAGCTCTGTGAAAAACACTGCTGGTATTTTGATAGGGATTGCATTAAATGTATAGATTGTTTGGGGTAGTATAGACATTTTAACAATATTTCTTCTAATCCATTTTCTCAAAAAGTTAAAAATAGAACTACCCTGTGATCCAGAAATTGCACTACTAGGTATTTACCCAAAGAATATAAAAATACCAATTCAAAAGGATATATGCACCCTGATGTTTATAGCAACATTATCTATAATAGCCAAATTTTGGAAACAGCCCAAATGCCCATCAACTGATGAATGGATAAAGAAGATGTGGTATATATGTATATTCCATATAAATATAATGGAATATTACTCAGCCATAAAAAAATAATGATATCTTGCTATTTGCAGTGACATGGATGGAGTTAGAGAGTATAATGCTAAGCAAAATAAGTCAGAGAAAGACAATGATTTCACTCATATGTGAAATTTAAGGAATAAAACAAAAGAGCAAAGGGAAAAAAATAGGGAGACAAACCAAGACACAGACTCTTAACTAGAGAGAACAAACTGGTGGATACCAGAGGGGAGGTGGATGGTGGGATGGGTTAAATAGGTGATGGGGATTAAGGAGGGCACTTGCCGTGATGAGCACTGGGTGATGTATGGAAGTGTTGAATCACTATATTGTACACCAGAAACTAATATAACACTGTATGTTAACTAACTGGAATGTAAATAAAAAACTTTTAAAAAATAAAATTTATGAATCATATAAGCATTTAATAATAAGATTTTTTAAAACTGCTATTTCCTTTAGTGACTTTTCAGGATGTCTAGAGAGGCAAAACAAAACTCTTTAGAAACTTTATATATTTATTGATAATGTTTTCAAAGGTCCTTGGCACAGGAGTTTAAGAAACTTCAATACACTCTTGATGGGGTTTGTGCAGGTGGTGGAGTTGCTTAAGACAAATTAGTACTGAGACTTTCCTTACTGGACATTTCAGAAAATGTAATAGAGTTGCTTACTACCATAGCGATGTTGCTTCTAATTCAGTCCGTTATTCAGCCGTTCTGGGGTGAACAGTGAGTAGTGAGTATACTGAAGTGATCCACTGGGGTCCAACCAGATATGTAGTCAAAAATAGATGGTGATTGTTGTAGAAATTCTCTGAAAGAAGAGGACAGACAAAACTTGGATAACAGAGAGGAAGGCTGAAGGTAGTCCAAGTGGGAGGAAGTCTGTGAATAAAGATATGGAGCTAACAAAGGTGTTGTATGGGCACGGAGGTGGGGGAAAGAAGCACTTAAAAGAAATACCCAATTGAAAGCAAGTCTAATGTGTGGCCACTTTGGAAACACAAGACTCTGCATGTGATTTCTTGTATTAGACTGTGAGAATGAGGCAGCTACTCGTGTAAGTCCCCATATCCATAACCTGCAGTATTGTGGTCACCATTTGAGTCTACCCATATTCACTTGGCCAGATGTTTTACAAGTATTATCTCACCCAGAACATTTAATATGTATATTATTAAGGCCAAAAAAATTTCCAAGAGATTAATAGTCTCTTTGGTAATTATGTGCCTGCAAATAAACTCGTTTCTGTTGTTAATAACTGCCCAACCACAGTGGTGCCTGGGTGGCACAGTTGGTTAAGTGTCCAACTCTTGGTTTCAGCCCAGATAGTGATCTCAGTGTCATGTGATCAAGCTCCATGATGGGCTCTGCGCTCAGTGCAGTCTGCTTGAGATTCTCTCTCCCTCTGCCCCTCCCACTTGTGCTCTCTCTCTCTCAAATAAATAAATCTTTAAAAAAAAAAAAAAGCTGCTCAACCACAGCTCTCCTCTCCTTCCTATTTCCAGATCTAAGTAAGAAATACAATAGCCTTCTGCTCCTTCCCTTTCCAGCATTGTCATATCCTTCTGTCCTAATACCTGCTTCTAATTCTACCTTCTAAGATGCTCCTCAACTTAGACCTAATTTCCACCTTATATCTTATTCTAACATAGAAGAAACTTACTCACTTTGCAGACTTCAAGCATTGCACTTTAAATTAATTGTGTAAATCCTCAAATTCTTCTTTACTCCTCTTAGAATTATAACTCCTGAGAATTGTTGTGCCTTTTTAACTTCCTTTCCAATCTAGCATGATGCCTAACAGATGCCATCTAATGAAAGGATTTGGTAGCCACAGCCTTTACTGTGAAAATTCCTTGTTTACATCGTACTTTTAAAATTCTTTATATTATTCCAAACCCTATCTACTTCTCATTTTCTTTTTTTAAAGATTTGTTTAAATCTTCTAGGCACAGTTTCCCTACATGATACTTTACTGAAATTCTGCAGTCATTCAACTTACTGCAGTAAACAAACTTCATACAGAATCTTGGGTTATAGAAGTCAAAGGTATTTAACTCTTAATAAGTATAATAGACTTTGCCCTCATAAAAGACTTTAGGGTCATTGAGTTAAATATTGTTCTTTCACCTAACGTTTCCTTCATCCTTTTGAGCTTCTTTCAAATCTTTTGTGGCAGTCTATGTAGTTCTCAAAATCATGTCTCCTCTACTCCCTACAGGTCTCAATGACAGTGCCCACCCTGGTTCTGCATCACTCCACTCTCAGCCACTTGATTAACTTTTTCCTCATTTAGGTGTCTTGGAAGAGGGCTGGAGAAACTGATTCATGCCCCTAAAAGATCTGATTAATTAATTAGTTATTATTTTTTTAACAGAGCCCCATCCAGTTCACTGTGGTGTTCATCCTCATTTACCCAAAAAGAAACATTAAACATTCTAAGTCAAGATTAGAAAATCAGATGTGATAGGAAAGCATTATCTCTGCATCATTTCCTCCATGAGGTGCATTCTGTGCTGCTTGTTTCTGAGTGTAGTCCTAAGCGTTCTATATCACAATTTCCTAACAGATGCATCGCACAGATCTGTGTTGTTGGGAGTCTACTGAGTTTTGGAGATGGATCTAATATGGCCTCTGCAGAATGCATACACTCATCTGTGAAACACTGTGAAATGAAAGTTTTCGATAAATGTAAAATTGCTCTCAACTCTCTCCCAGTCAGGGAACTATGTGTAATACAAAGAGAAATGACCGACCCAGTCAAACAAGAGCTTTTTAAGGCAAAGCATTATTTTAAAATCTCCAACTTGAGAAATCCTTTTCTTTTTCCCTCCTTGATATTTAAACATTAGATATTGCAAAAATGATTTACTCTCTAAAGAATTCTGCCTTTAGTAATTAGTTTATACTACTTCCCTTTCCTAAGCATTATAAATGGTGACCACTATACTGCAGGTTATGGATATGGGGACTTACACGAGTAGCTGCCTCATTCTCACAGTCTAATACAAGAAATCACATGCAGAGTCTTGTGTTTCCAAAATGGCCACACATTAGACTTGCTTTCAATTGGGTATTTCTTTTAAGTGCTTCTTTCCCCCACCTCCGTGCCCATACAACACCTTTGTTAGCTCCATATCTTTATTCACAGACTTCCTCCCACTTGGACTACCTTCAGCCTTCCTCTCTGTTATCCAAGTTTTGTCTGTCCTCTTCTTTCAGAGAATTCCTACAACAATCACCATCTATTTTTGACTACATAACTGGTTGGACCCAGTGGATCACTTCAGTATACTCACTACTCACTGTTCACCCCAGAACGGCTGAATAACGGACTGAATTAGAAGCAACATCGCTATGGTAGTAAGCAACTCTATTACATTTTCTGAAATGTCCAGTAAGGAAAGTCTCAGTACTAATTTGTCTTAAGCAACTCTACCACCTGCACAAACCCCAACAAGAGTGTACACAACCCATGTGAATAAAGCTGATGAAGGGTTAGAATCAGGATTCCCAGTTAAAGTTCTTTGAGTTTTGAGTATTGCCTGGAGCGTAGGTAAAGGAAGAGGCTTTGGAGATAAAGAGGCTATGGGGCCAATTTTAAACAGTGAAGAAAGGGAAGAAGATTGGCTCCTTCCCCCTAACTCTTCACAGAGCCTACTGTCTTCTGATAAAGCTTTTAACTCTAACAGTCCCCAGTGCTGCTGTCTCAAAGACAGAACTTAGTAGAAAATACACTTGAGGTCAAACAATTGATAATAGGATATTGGACATCAAACCTTGGCTGAGATCCAAGAAGCCAGTCTGAAATATATCTATAGAGACTGGTCACTTAACTCAATGAATATCTGATTTATAAACTGACTTTCAAGTTGCTCTATAATTTGAGTCCATTCTCTATTCAAATTTGAGGTAGCCATAGTATAAGTGAAAAGATAGGACTAATTGGAGATAAACAAGGTGTGATGGAGTGCAAACTCCAATTTTTCTAGGACATATGAACTTAAATAAAAAGTTTTTTCAACTAAAAGGAAAAAATGGAGTAATAATTCATAACTCACAGGTCTTTCGTGAGTGTCAAATGATTAAGACAGTGAAAGCGCTTTACAATCATAAGATATGTTATAAATATATATATAACTACTACTCTCCAAAACACCCTGGTTTATAAACTAGCTACTTTTCCAGTTATATTTAAATAGGTAGTACTCATTCCTATTGCTGTATAATCACCCATTCCATCTCTCTTAACTTAGAATGCCACCTTGTGTTCCACTGTATAATCCAAACAACATTCTTGGCACTGATGATATGCTGTTACGTAAGAAAGACAAGGTTCCAATTCCTATAGATTTGTATTATAGATCCCTTATTGCCTTTGTCACGTGAAGGAATATGTTCAAATTTGCAATGAAATACCAGGTAGCTATTTTAGTCTGCTACTGAATCCATATTTACAATTATGTCATTAATATGAAGGAGAATTTAGGAAGTTCCAGATTATGTTTATTTAGTTGTATGCATGTGTGCATACATTCACTCCAACAACCACTTCTTTTACTCTTAATAGGCTTTACTATTAACACCTATCTGAAATCCCTACCCAATTTCAAGGACTACTTTAGGTATCATCTCTCAGACCTCACTGATCTTTTGTTTCTTTAGAATTCCCGTGAAAGGTGATGGTGTTTCTCATGCATTAATCTCGACTTTTATAATGTGCCCAGAAAGATGAAGCTAAAAGGATGTTATGGGCTTACATGGAATAGAGAATCTGAGTTGAATCTTATGATTGAATCCTACGAGCTATATGAGTACAGTGAATTAATCTCTCCAGTCTCTGTTTTCTTATCTGTAGACAATGGAATATTAATAGACCATGTGGTTTTTTTTTCAGGTTTTAATAAAAATAGCTTGTATGAAAGAATCTAGCATACTGTTTAGATCATAGCAAATGTTTAAAATTTTAGTTCCTCCTTATCAATCATCTATGTCTCTCTGTTAGGTCTTTCAAAATAGTAACAGTAAAGTGATAAAAAAAATGTATACTGGCTTAATTTGAAAATCAAAAGTTGATGACTATTTTATGTATTACAGGACTGATTATCAAACTTTGAATGTTTAAGTATAACCAGTAATCATTGCTAAAATGAAGAGTGAGGTTCCAGGTCTAGATGGGGTGCTTTGAAGTAGGGCTCAGGTTTATGAATTTTAAACAAGTACCTCCATGTGATTTTATTATTGGTAATCTGTATATAGTATTTTGAGAAATACAGTCCAAGAGTAATTTCCAAATTAGTCATTATGTCACTGCATGAAGTATAAAACAACAGCTAACTCCAAGTTTCACACAATACCATCACATATTGTTGCCCTGTAGAAAAACCTGGGTAAAGACAAGTCTAATAGATTCCTCACATACACACACAAATCATCCTCATATGCTATAATAAACCTAATAATGTTTTCATTTCACAGCCATATTCTCCATTGAGTAGCAGAGTTATCAAGGAATAATTGATTTGATAATGGATGATTCTGTGGTCTATCAATTGAATCCTCTGAGAATATGGCACGTTTCAAAGTGAATCAGCTTCAGGGAATAATCACTTTATTATTATTTGGTGTTCCAGGTTATATATTTTAATTATAAAAGTAAATGAGTATTCTCCTCTCAGAAATTGAAACAAATGAAGAATTAAAGGAGGATATATGGCTTTATTACACATTGCATCTTTTACCTGCAGTGAGTGGCATTTTTTGCATGACTTTCCCTACTTTGGGGAAATAGTGAGGGAGGTATGCTTTTCACTTGTGTATACTACCCAGTAAAAATATAGTGATAACCCAGTGTTATAGGCATCAGCTCTATAGTAATGAGCAAAACATAAGTTCCTGATTTCCTGGAGCTTGCAATCTAGAGGTACAAACCTGAAACAAATAATTATAAGCATCTGTGAATACTTCATGGGACTACCATTTTTTCTGTGATCAAGTAACAAGGGAACATAATCAATCTGATTCATTACAGAATGCAAAGTTATAAGCCAAGATTTAATTTCTCTTCATTAATGCAAATATGCATTTCAGCACTACCTCTGTGTCAGGTGCTGAGTGATGAAGATATGCAAAATCTGACCCCTGTCCTTAAGGAATTCACTGTCTAGTGGTGAAAACCAACAATTAGAGCACAGTGTTATCAATGTTATGATAGAGGCCCATACATAAAACAAATGTATGTCTTGTTTTTAAAACCCATAAGTATTCTACTGTGCTTGAGTAGAAAACATAACACAGACTATTCTTTGGTGAATACTATACAAACAAAGACATTTGACCTCCTGTCTGTGACAGGAATATCAACAGCAGAATATTTTTCTTATTTGGAGCCAATATTATTCTTCTGTGCCAGGCTACTGCAGGCATCCCTTGCTGTCTGTTGGTACTCTCCACATGGCCTTATCATGCAGTATCCCTTGCTGTTGTGGGAACAACCCTCTTTTATACCTTAGAGTCACTGTCCATTGTACGAACCAAACTTATGTGGTCTGGCATGCCCTAGTGACTTTTTTTTTTTTTTTTTGCTGAAAAGCACTTTCAAGTTTTCTAGAGTCCAAATCCCCAAGGATTCAGAGAGCACTCATGGGCAGAAAACAATCTCAGAGACAGACTCCAAAACTACCTTCTGTCTTCAATGAATGGAACAAAGCTGAGAGTCCAAGTCCATGTACCTGTTTTCCCTAGATTTATTTTACTTACAGGGGAATACCTTGCTCCTTCTCTCAAAATAGGTGATTTTGGCATCTAGACATGCCCAGATATATTTGAATCCTCAGGTGAATAAGTTGAGTTCTAGGCTTTGGGTTTCCTCCCAGTGCCTGTCAACATGCAAATAAATTCATTCATTTTCCAGCAAACTAGTCAAACTATCTGGTCCAAATCTTCATGATATGGGTTTTAAAGCTAATTGCTTTAAAACTGCTAATTGCTTCCCTCCCTCCAAAGAAAAGTGAGGCCCATTTCAAATACAACCCATTTCCCCCAAGGGTATTTTCAACCAGATGATCTTTGTGCTTTGAGAAACAAACAAACAAAACCATAAAGAAATTCATATGGCATGAAGGAAAGATATCTTAACAAGCAGTGCAGCTTCAAACATGCCAAACATGGGGCAATTAGTTCATCACTGTAAAGATGATGGCAAAAGAGAAAATTCTTTGTATTTTCCCCATAAAATGTGGCTTCCATCTTTTCTTAACAGATTTCTTTACTTGCTTTTGTCAGTGTGCAGAGGTTGAGACTTGAAGAATCTGAATTAAAAATAGTTACTTTTGTTTGATATTTTAATTTTCATCTGAGAACAAATGCATTTCACTTCAGGATGCCATCTTACATAGATCTATCATATTGCCTTGCATTTTATCTGCCATATACCTTTGTTATAACACCCTTGCTTCCAGATCATGCTTTGTTGACCTGGTTTTTCCCATGGTAGTACATGGAGTTTTAGTGATCAGAAAGACAATTTAGGGTTGTCCATTCAAGAGTATTATCAGTCCATCAAAATCCTAAAGGAGAACACAGGCAGCAACCTCTTTGACCTCAGCCGAAGCAACTTCTTCCTAGAAACATCGCCAAAGGCAAGGGAGGCAAGGGCAAAAATGAACTATTGGGACTTCATCAAGATAAAAAGCTTTTGCAAAGCAAAGGAAACAGTCAACAAAACCAAAAGACAACCAACAGAATGGGAGAAGATATTTGCAAATGACATATCAGATAAAGGGCTAGTATCCAAAATCTATAAAGAACTCATCAAACTCAACACCCAAAGAACAAA
>NC_058417.1:32123470-32183445 GCF_002201575.2 Neomonachus schauinslandi | reverse complement strand
TCAAAACCTCAATGAGATACCACCTCACACCAGTCAGAATGGCTAAACTTAACAAGTCAGGAAATGACAGATGTTGGCGGGGATGCGGAGAAAGGGGAACCCTCCTACACTGTTGGTGGGAATGCAAGCTGGTGCAGCCACTCTGGAAAACTGTATGGAGGTTCCTCAAAAAGTTGAAAATAGAACTACCATATGATCCAGCAATTGCACTACTGGGTATTTACCCCAAAGATACAAATGTAGGGATCCGAAGGGGTACGTGCAGTCCGATGTTTATAGCAGCAATGTCCACAATAGCCAAACTGTGGAAAGAGCCAAGATGTCCATCAACAGATGAATGGATAAAGAAGAAGTGGTATATATATACAATGGAATATTATGCAGCCATCAAAAGGAATGAGATCTTGCCATTTGCAACAACGTGGATGGAACTGGAGGGTATTATGTTGAGTGAAATAAGTCAAACAGAGAAAGACATGTATCATATGATCTCACTGATATGAGGAATTCTTAATCTCAGGAAACAAACTGAGGGTTGCTGGAGTGGGGGGTGGGGTGGAAAGGATGGGGTGACTGGGTGATAGACACTGGGGAGGGTATGTGCTCTGGTAAGCGCTGTGAATTGTGCAAGACTGTTGAATCTCAGATCTGTACCTCTGAAACAAATAATACAATATATGTTAAGAAAAAAAAAAAAAGAAGAAGAAGAAGAAGGTAGCGGGAGGGGAAGAATGAAGCGGGGGAAATCGGAGGGGTAGACGAACCATGAGAGACAATGGACTCTGAAAAACAAACAGGGTTCTAGAGGGGAGGGGAGTGGGAGGATGGGTTAGCCTGGTGGTGGGTTTTGAGGAGGGCACATTCTGCATGGAGCACTGGGTGTTATGCACAAACAATGAATCATGGAATACTTCATCTAAAACTAGTGATGTAATGTACGGGGATTAACATAAGAATAAAAAAAATTAAAAAAAAAACTAGGGTTTTAAGAAATAAAATATATAATTGTTAAAAAAAAAAAAAAGAGTATTATCAGTTAAACCCTAGGGAAAACTGAATCAGATATTGTAGTTGCTAGTTTAGGTAGAAAAGTGGTTCCCAGGTGTTTTCTCTGGGCCAGCAACATCAACATCACTTAG
Organism: Neomonachus schauinslandi; assembly: GCF_002201575.2. Taxonomy (NCBI): domain Eukaryota; kingdom Metazoa; phylum Chordata; class Mammalia; order Carnivora; family Phocidae; genus Neomonachus; species Neomonachus schauinslandi. Next base: position 32,182,306 of record NC_058417.1, on the reverse strand, counting down.
GAACTTGTTATAAATGCAGATTCTCAATCCCTAACCCATACTTACTATTCTGGGGGTAGGGCCCAGGAATCTGAATTAACAGGCTCCCCAGGTGATTTTCATGCACAATAACATTTGAGAATAACTGGAAAGAATCCAACAGAAATTTCTCTCAGCTCCTTTCCTGCCCTTTACATCATCCTCAGTGCCTCCTTTATTCACTATCTGTCATGATTGTTCATTAGACTGACACCTTAGTTCATCATCTTTATCATTAGGCCTCATTAACATCTTATTATAGTAACAGTAGTCCCTCATCCACCGTTTTGCCTTCCATGGTTTCAATTATCTGTGGTCAGCCATGGTCCAGAAGCATATGATCCTCCTTCTGACTTATGGCCAGAAGATCCATAGTAGCCTAACACTACATCACATGCTTATGTCATTCACCTCACTTCATCTCATGATAGAGGCAATTGGTCATCTCACACTATCACAAGAAGAAAGGCAAATACACTACAGAAAGATATTTTGACAGAGACCACATTCACATATTTTTTATTAAACTATGTTGTTATAACTGTTCTATTTTATTATTAGTTATTGTTTTAATCTTTTACTATGCCTAATTTATAAATTAAACTTTATCATAAGTACGTATGTATAGGAAAAAACAGTATATATGTAGGGTTCAGTACTATCCATAGTTCCGGACATCCACTGGGGGGTCTTGGAATGTATTCTCTGGGGATAAAGGAGGGGCTACTGCAGTTTTATTTCTTCAGATATAGGGGATTAATCTATGCAGTCAGATCTCCTCTTGATACCTTTCATTCAGTCATCTGATAGATTCTATGGGGTCCTGTTTCTATCTACTTATTGGTGTGTGACAACCCTCCCCCCTGATCATTTCTTCCTGTGCTTGGAATAGTTCTTATATAAAAATAATATCTATATGGCTTTTTTGAAGCTCTCTGCTTCTACCTTATACTATTTATGTAATGATACAGAAATATATATCTACCTTTATAGGCAGATATATAATTAACAAGAGAAACACAACACCATACTCCCCAAGATTTTAATTTTATGTGTATATGTATGCATGTATTTATTTATTTATTTTTAAGTAGGCTCCATGCCCAATGTGGGTCTTGAACTCATGACCCTGAGATCAAGAGTTGCATGCTCTACTGACAGAGCCAGTCAGGTACCTCTATATTCCCCCAAATTTAAAAAAAATTGGTAAACAAAATTTATTATAAGTTTTTTTTACCAAGTTGTTTATTACCATTTTGGTATCTGATTTTCTTTTTATAGATTATTATACTTGTTCATTCCCATCATTACTTCTACTATAACTATCTCAAACTTTGACACATATTTTAACTTATACTAACATTTTTCCCTCAATATTGATGATTCTTTTCTAAAAGACTGACAACACGGCTGTCAATCCATCTACTATAAATGAGACAGTATCTTTTGACCATTTTAATACATTATTCATGTCACTGAGCTATTTATGAGTTAAAGGGCATAATTTAACATCATATCATTATTCATGGTTTTAATGTAATGTCTGTGCACTAGTACATGTTCTTGATTTTGTGCCACCTTTCTTTCTCTGATTCACTATAAAATCACTAAAGAGCACAAGATAAAAAATCATAATAGTAACAGATTGTCAAATTGCCTATTTTATTGGAAGTCTGGTTTCCCTTTCAGCTGCATCCCTCATGAAAAGCTCTTCCCTTTGTGAATATTTCTCTGATACGTCAGCCATCAGGAATATATTCCTAGGGAGCAAGCCCTCATTTGCTATTGTATCACCTCTTCTGCCTCCCCAGTTGGTGTGAATGATGCCTTATTTTCCGCCACAGATGGAGAGCAACTACAATGTGGTAGTTATGAGGTGGGTTCTAGAGTAGGTACTGTGTGAATAAAAAGTGCAATGCCTGCAATATGGCATTTGTGTGCCCTCAAGCAAGTTCCTTAACCTCATAATACCACAGCACCCTTGTCTGCAGAGTGAGCATTATCACAGCAACTACCTTACACAGCTGCAATGAGCATTAACTGAGTGAATGTATACAACTCGTCTGGTGCTTGGTAAGCATTCCATAACTGCTAGACATGATTAACTTTCATATGGTAAATAAGTGTATTGTTACACTGGAATCATTTATGTTTATTTTGGTGCCCTAGACTAAACAGAGAAGTTGTGGTAGTCATTTTCTAACATCTAATTATATGTTTAGTAATTGGGCACCATAAATAGTGATTATCTGACACCGCATGTCTCATTTACTATTCCAGAAAATCCCTGGGCTCATTTGAACTGGATACCTTCTGCTCTGGGGAGGCATCCCATCTTGTAGTGTGGTACTTTGAAAAAGCCTATATTTCTTTATCCCATACTAGAAATGTTCTACTGGGCACATTTGGCTTGGGTCAAGGCTCATAATCCTACCATTAAAGCTCTTCAAATATCTGTCTTTTTCCTAGTTTAGGATACAGTTCAGTGGATGAGAAATGAGCAAGTGCCATCTTGGGGAAGCAAAACTGAGAAAAAGGCAATGAACCTTTCAAGTCCAGGTTTATCAGAAAATTGCCCACGCCCACCAAATAATCATGTATTGTTTGAGGCTTCCATGATTTATCAGGGATTGTATAATTTGAGTAATTATTTATAGAATATTACCATTTTATATTACCATATTTTGCAAGTGATATTTAACAGTGACCATACTTTCTGGGTCTGAACTCTATGACTTCAAATACCACAACAGCCTATATTCCATTAGCTTGAGTCTAAATGTAATACACATCACAAAAATCATGTTAGCATTAACTCCTTCATGTTTTACATTGGCTGAATCCATTTTATTACAGCCTGTCAAATTACACTTACTATTTTTTTCTGGATCACAATCAATGAAGGAAAAGTTTAATGAGACATATTAAATAAATGAATCTTGCCTTCTAAGAGATTTACTTCATTATAAATGATATATCATATAGAGGTGAAGGAAGGAAGTGAATCAGTAGCCCAGGGAAGAGAACAAGTGTGTTTTTATCCTAGACACCATTGAAAGCATTTATTTATAGCTTCTTTGATAATAAACTGTAATGAAATAAGTAAACTTTTAATTGCTGTTAAATTTAATAAATGAATTTTTAGCATAAGAACATTAATTTTCAGTTAAATGCATGCAAATAACAGCCAACCAGAAAAATCTGAGGTTGGCTTTCATTAATTCCTCTTGTACTGAAATCAAACAGTTAGTTATCACCTCAGATTCTGATTGGTGCTTCATTGCTTAAAGACACAGATCTTGTTTCAAACTTATGCCAGAACAAAATGATAATTAATGGGGAAAATGAACTAGTTCTATATGTATTATTTGATTTTATGAATTCATCCATTCCACAAATATACCAGGAGGACTACTAGATACCAGCTACTAGAACTAGACCTATAGAATTTACAGAGTGCTAACCCACCTAATTTCATTTAAATCTCACAAAAACTGAGTGGTAAGGGCGGGTTTAGAAAAAATCAACCTGAAAAAAATATCAACCTGTTAGAACACAATGTTATGCCCATTTTAAGTATACAGTTCAATGCGTTTTGACAAATTTATAGACCTATGTAACCACCACTAAAATTAAGATATATAAATTTCTAACCCCTCACAATTCCCTTGCATCCCTTTCCAGACAACATTTCCTCATCCCTCACCCAAGAAACTACTGATTTGCTTTCTGGAACTGTATATTACTTTTGCCTTTTCTAGAATTCATGTAAGTTGAATAATATAATAATAAGTTTTTATGTCTGGCTTCTTTGGTTCAGCATATTTTTTAATTCCTTTATGTTGTTGCATGTATTAAAAACTGCTATCAGGGCGCCTGGGTGGCCCAGATGGTTGGGTGTCTGCCTTCGGCTCAGGTCATGATCCCAGCGTCCTGGGATGGAGTCCCGCATCAGGCTCCCTGCTCCTTGGGAGCCTGCTTCTCCCTCTGCCTCTCTCTCATGAATAAATAAAATCTTTAAAAAAAAAAACAAAAAACAAAAAACTGCTATCACACCTGTACTACCAGTGGTTGGTTCATTTTATTCCTAAATAGTATTTCACTGTATGGATATATCACAAATTATTTATCCATTCACCAATTAATTGACGTTAAGATTGTTCTCGTTTTGAGCTATTAGGAATAAAATTGCTGTAAACATTCATGTACAAGTCTTTTTGCAGATATATTCCTGTGGTTTTCGTTTTGTTTTATAAATGCCTAGGAATGGGATTCCTGTGTTGCATAGTAAGTATGTGTGGAACCGATTTATAAAGAACTGACAGAGCTTTACAAAGTGGCTGAACCATTGTACAGTCCCATAATTACAAATGAATGAAATGTATGAAATTTCAAGTTGCTCTATACCCCTTCCAACACTTGGTATTGTTATTCTTTTTTATTTTAAGTGAGGATCAATTTTTTATTGCAATAAATATGTGAAGTAAATAATTTAAACTAACAACAGCTAAGCAAGTGAAAGAATACTTAATTCTATGTTTTCTGATTCAATATCCATTTTACCTTCCCACTACATTATGCTGCTTCTTATTTAATCCCTTTTCTGCTTGACTACATTTGGAAGAATGTACATATATCCAAATGTATACCATGATAGATTTTTTCCACTTCAAAGTAAATTTAATAGCATTTAACATTATTTCAGCTACTTTCAAACCCATGCTGAGATGTTTGTGCAAATGAGCCTATAATATTAAGCCTGAAAAAGCACTACAATTTTCTAGGTAGGTTATTATGATCTGATGTACTTCCAAAAGTCTGTCGCTGTCATTGTTATTGTTGTTGAGCACTGTAAGACCCTGGTAATAAAGAGTATTGACTATATCTTCTACAAATTAATTACGCATGCCACATTTTAAAGAGAAACTTTAGTATCCTTCTTGTATGAAATTTATAGGCATTTTTAAGCACAAAGGGATGAAACTGCATCTCTGCCCCAATCCCTTATCTTCAGAAGCAGGTTCTGATTCAAGAGCTCTTTGATATCTACTACAAGTGAAATGGCATGAAGTCAGGAAACAAGGCTTGGCTTAGCTTGGCTTCCTGACCCAATTCTGCTTGTGGCCATGTTATTTAACCTCATCTTCTCTTTTTTGGCAAGTGTTCGCCAGGCACTTTACACGTTGTCCTAGGTTGAGTTCCCTAGCAGTGTTCCAGTTGGGAATTCCTTTGCATGATTCTTGAAGGGGATGCTCTCAGAGGAACTGATAAACAAGTAAAGGACTTGGGATAGGGAAAATGGAAGGAACCACACAAATCTGGAATGCAAATTGAACCTCAGAGTCCAGCTTACTTTGAGTCAAGAGAGTAGCGTTATTCTTTCTTTTTCCCTGCCAAAGCAGCCACTCCCCACAGACATCTTGGGGTAGGATCCATGGCCTAATCCCAGGCACTTTCCACAGAGATGGCTTCAACTGTCCAAGGGCAATTCTTAAGTGAAGACATTTTCCTTTTTTTTTCTTTTAAAGATTTTATTTATTTATTTGACAGAAAGAGAGCAGGAACACAAGCAGGGGGAGTGGGAGAGGGAGAAGCAGGCTTCCTGCCTAGCAGGGAGCCCGATGTGGGACTCGATCCCAGGACCCTGGGATCATGACCTGAGCCGAAGGCAGACGCTTAATGACTGAACCACCCAGGCGCCCAGGTGAAGACATTTTTCAAAGCACTGGTAGCAGCTGAGTTGAACACACCAAGAGAACTAATAAGAGGGATCCTAGGAATTCCAATGGGTCATCAAAAGCTGCTATCACATCTGTACCACCTTATTCCATTTCCAACACATTTTCAATATCTCACCCACTTTGCAGAAGAGAAGCTAAAGCCTTGAAAGGTTAAACAAGTTGCCTGGAGACCACATGGTCAGTCAATAGCAGTGATAGAATAACCATGACTGTTGTACCTTTAACTCCAAGTGATAAACCAAGAAAAGAGAGATGAACCTTCTTCTAAGATCTAAAACAGATGACAGACTATACTGATGACAGATATAATTAGTGATCTATAATTAGTGATGTAATACTGGTGTTATTATTTGAAAAAAATTGTTTCTCTGACCCAACTCGACTTATTATTGCAAGGACCCCATTTCCACCCCCTGAAGTCCTCTTGACTGTTTTCTGTAAGCCCCACTTTGGCATTCAAGAAAACTCTTTGTCAAATACTTCTGCTTGCTGAACTTACCCTCTTTCTACCCTGCCCCTTTCTGTAACACCCTCCGGAGAGGTTGCTTTTTCCTCTGGGTTTAACTTTTCCTATTGTTAGGATTCACAAACCTCCCCCCCACACACACACACTTTTTTTTTTTTTTTTTTAATATAACAGTCTTCCGAAATCAGGACTGAGGGTTGGAGAATTCCTCTGCTGTTCTGTCTGCCCTGCTCTTCTGTCCCACAGACAGCACTTTTGCAGTTAGAAATATATAGAAACAGATGTATGCCTTGGTATGATTCATGTCACAGGAGCACTGATTTGCAATTACAGGAATTTGTTTTATAGAAGGATCTTGAGTCTCATTTGCAGTTATTCTTTATTGAAGTTTAAATGAGATGCCTTCAAAAGTGGACAGAGAAAAATTAACCAAGGCAGGCATTAAGAATCACCTAAACCAGTGATTCTAATATATGGTTACTCTTTGGAATCCTGGACTTACTTTGACTTATTAAATAATGACCACCAAAGAAAGTGTTCATGAACTTGCTTTTTCCAAGGTTAGCACTTCCAAGTAGGGTGAGAAAATCCATCTACCAAAAATCCCTCTTCTTATAGCCTTCTCCCTGTGCCTCTTTGTTCCTTAATTCCACAATCAACCCACCTAACACTAGATTTTTGTTTCAATTTGAAATATACACTTTCAGCTGCCCAGCATGCTACAAAGTAACATAGGACTGAGTCACAGCAGAACACAATAGTTAACTCTGGAGTGATACCAAATGCGTTCATATACTTGCCCTGTCATATACTGATGGTGTGTATCGGGCAAACTACTTAACCTCTGAGAGTCCCATTTCCTCATCCTTAATATGGGATAAATCATAGCACCTACCTTGTGGGATGGCTGTGAAAAAAATAGTGAAATAATTGATGGAAAGTATAGAGAATATTTCCTGGCACTTGGAAAGTACTCTATAAATATTAGCCATTATTATTTCTATTAAAAATAGAGGGTTTTTCTAAATAATGAAGAAGGAAGGGAGAGTTTATGCAGAATTAATGGATATTGGCTGCCAGATCATGCATAAGTGCACGATCCTCAAACATCGGAGCTTGATGTCTTATTTGCATGTTTGAAAGCCACCAGGAGCAGAAGAGTGATTGCCAAGAATTAGAATAGTCAATAACTTATGTTCTATATCTAAAAAAGAAAGAACCTGGTGAGAAAACTCTTAAATAGGAAGGAAAGCTTGTAGAACTACAATAGAAGGTAGAAAATAAACTCTAAAAATCAGTGTTACATAATCACTAATGTATTTATATTATAATTTTGACAACCAGGTGTTTACTAAACATAGGCTCAGAGGTAGAAAATAGTTAAATTAGAAAATAATTACTCACACTGGAAGAGAATTCTTGGCTTTACAAAAAAATTCACCATAAGATTCTTTATATATCAACCTTTTCAAATTTTCAATGGATTGTAAAAGGTCCAAGAAACTACAAAGCTGAATGACCAACAGTTATTGTCAGTTAAACATAATCAGAAATCAAGTTTTCAAAAACTATAATAGCTTAAAATAGGACAATGGAATTGAAGAAGCATTGGGTTCAAGTTTTATTATGAAGAAGAGAAGGATGAATAAGATACATTCATGATGTATTTAGCTTGGGTTTCCCAGAAAGCAGAGTCAGAGACAAAGGACTAGATAGAATATGTTTGTTTGAGAGGTGAGTGATGGGGCAGCGAATCAGAGCAGGAGGGAAATCCAATAAAATAAGTAATATTGAGTTGCACACTATATGGGGAACCAGTATTGATCTTCCAAGACCTTCAGAGGATCCTTATGAAATTATTTTAGAACTGTCTATCTAAGGGAGAAAAAGGAAAAGGCAATTATGTCTTAGTTCCTACTCCCAATGGTCAACGGGGGTGCATGAGGTATTAATTCTCCCACACTTCTGGGTTGCATGAGCTTGTGTGCTAAGCAGGTTCCCATTGGTAGACCACTGATAGGGCAACAGAAAAATCTGGGGCAGGAAGCTAAGAAGCATACAGAGAACCATTGGCTGTATCTGTGACTAGAATAAGATATGGGGCAGAGAGGATTTGAAGAGATAAAAGACAAAGATTAAATTCACAGCTCTTATACATCTTACAACCTGAGGAGGGAAGAAAATATACATAAATCATGTCTGAAAAAGAGATATAGTAATGGTAGCTGAAACAGAGAGGCAAATGTGCTATTATGAAAATATAGCATAGGGAGAAAGTAATTTCAATTGAGATTATTTAGGAAAAAATTGTGTTTTTGTTTTTAAGGTGGGGAATAAACTTCATGCTGCACACAAAAGCTTAAATAGGATTTCCACAAGTTGGATGAGGAATTTTTGAGTACTGTGGGTGGGGGTGATGGGTTAAATAGGTGATGGGTATTAAGGAAGGCACTTGTGATGAGCACTGAGTGTTGTATGTAAGTGATGAATCACAAAATTCTATACCTGAAACAAATATTACACCGTATGTTAACTATACTAACTAGAATTTAAATAAAAACTTGAAAAAATTAAAATAAAATAAAATTCCGTACTTCAGGGACTTGGTGTGGCGTGGAACTGCACTAGTCCTCTGGGGGCTGGGGTAGGTTTTCCATCATGCTGGGGAAAAAAAGGAATTTATGAGTACTTACAGAAAGAAGGGAAGGAAGGAAGGAAGAAAGGGAGGGAAGGAGGGAGGGGGGAGGAAGGAAGGAAGGGAGGAGGGAGGAAGGAAAGGAGAAAAAAAGAGAGAGAAAAAAGAAAAGAGAGAAAGCGAGCGAGCAGAGGGGCACATAAAACACATTTAGAAAAGATGTAGGCATATTTGACAAGATATAAGGTGTGTTTGGAGTATAGTCACAAGAAAGCATGTTCATTAAGATAAAAAAATAGATCGGGGACAGATTGTGCAAGCCTTTGAACCATGCTGAGTTTTTGTATAATCATGAATAGTACTTTGCCTATGGAACTCTAACTTCTTTGGGATTTATCATTTTCCAACTTGATGAAAGCCTGATGGGATTTTTCATTTGGTTCCCTACTTTCCTATTTTTTTTTCAGTGCAAAAGTTTTTTAATTGTAATAAAGTCAGACTTACGTATTTTTCTTTCTTTTATGGATCATGCCTTTGATGTTCTGTGTAAAACCTCATCAAAAATACTAGGGAACATAGAGTTTCTTCTATGTTGTCTTCTACATGTTTTATACTTTGACATATTTATTGTAAGTTTATAATCTATTTTGGGTTAATTCTTGTGAAAAGTGTAAGTTCTGTATCTAGGTTTTTCTGTTTTTTTTTAATTTAAAAAATTTTAATTGTTTGGGGTTTTTTTTGGCATATGAATATCTGATTATTTCAGCACCATTTCTTAAGAAGTCTATTCTTGCCTCATTGAACTGCTTTTTTTCTTTTATCAAAGATCAATTGTCTATATTTGAATAAGTCTCTCTGGTCTCTCTATTCTGTCCCAGTGATTGATTTATATGTCTTGCGAATACCACACTGTCTTGATTAATGTAGCTTTATAGAAGTACTAAGATTGATGGCTGTGAATTGTACAGATTTGTTTTTCAGTATTATGTTGGCTCCTCCAGATCTTGTTTTCCATAGAAACTTTAGAATGAGTTTACCATATCTACCAAATAGTTTGCTGAGATTTCAATTTGGATTATATCAAATTTATAGATCAATTTAGGAATAATTAACATCTTAGCAATATTTAGTCCTCCAATGCACGGACACAGATTGTCTTTCCATCTATTTAGATCTTTGATTTCTTTGATCAAAGTTTTATAGTTTTCTGCATATAGATTCTATACATATTTTGTTAGATTTATACCTGAATATTTCATCTATTTTGATAGCTTATTTTTGTCAGTGCTGAATAATATTCCATTGTCTGCATATACCATTCACCTACTGAAAGATGTACTGGGTGTTTCCAAGTTTTGGCAATTGTGAATAAAGATGCTATAAACTTCCATGGGCAGGCTTTTGTGTCACATGAGCTTTTAATTCATTTGGGCAAGTATCAAGGAACATAATTGCTGGATCATATGATAAGAATATGTTTACTTTTGTAAGAAATTGCCAAACTGTCTTCCACAGTGGTACAATTTTTCATTCCTACCAGCAATGAATGGGAGTTCCTTTTGGTCCATATCCTTGCCAATTTTTGGTGTTATCAGTGTTTAGGATTTTGGCTGTTCTAATAGGTATGCAGTATATCTCTTTGTTGTTTTAATAATCAATTCCCTAAAGACCTATGATGTTGCATAACTTTTCATGTATTTACTTGCCATCTGTATATCTTCTTTGGTGAGGTGTGTGTTCAGCTCTTTTGCCCATTTTTAAATCATTTTATTTGTTTTCCTATTGTTGAGTTTTAAGTGTTCTTTGTATATTTTTGATGTCTTTTTTTAAAATATTTTGTTTATTTATTTGACAGAGAGATAGAGAGCACAGGCAGGCAGAGCATCAGGCAGAGGGAGAGGGAGAAGCAGGCTCTCCGCTGAGCAGGGAGCCCAATGTGGGACTCCATCCCAGGACCCTGGGATCATGACCTGAGCCGAAGGCAGACGCTTAACCATCTGAGCCACCCAGGTGCCCCTTGATAAGTGATTTTATTTGCAAATATTTTCTCCCATTCTGTGTCTTCTCATTCTTTTGAGATTGTCTTTTACAGTACAGTTTTTAATTTTAATCAAGGTCAGCTTATCAAGTATTTCTTTTCTGGATTGCTCCTTCAGTATTATATCTAAAAAGTTATTGCCAAACACAAATCACCTAGATATTCTCCTATGTTATTTTCTACAAGTTTAATAGTTTTGTGGTTTACATTTAGGTCCATGATCCATTTTGAGTTAACCAGTTATTAATATTCCTATTATTCCGTTTTTCTTTAGACTTAAGTTGTTCTTCCTTAGTTTCCTAATGTGGAAACATAGGTTACTTATTTTAGATCTTCCTTCTTTTGTGATGAATGATTTTAATATTATAAATCTCATACTATTTGATAAGTTGTCTTTTTCTTTTCATTTACCCCCCCAGATTTTTTTTTATTTCGGTTGAGAATTATTATTTGACTGTTATGCTTTTAGAGTTCGAATTCCATATATTTGGGTATTATCATACTCTGTTTCTTTTGTTAATTTCTAGTTTAATTCTAGTGTAATCTAGAACATAAGCACATGACTTCAATTCTTTTAAATTTATTAAGGTGGTTTTATTGCCAGAATGTGGTCCATCCATGTTGATAATTGTTTCATGTGAGCTTGGGAAGTATGTGTATTCTGCTGTTGTCAGATGCAGTATCCTATAAATGCCAATTAGATCAAGTTGAATGATAGTGCCATTGAAGTCAGCTATGTCCTCACTGATTCTCTGCCTGCTTGATCTATCAATTACTGAAAGAAAAGTGAAGTCTTAGAATGTAATAGTGGATTTGTGTAGTTCTCTTTGCAGTTCCATCAGTTTTTACCTCATGTATTTTGATACCCCCATTAGTCACATACATGTTTAGAACTGTCATGTCTACATGGAGAATTGACACTTTTGTCATTCTATAATTCTCTTTTCAATAATATTAGCATGAAATATCTTTCTCTACTCCTTACTTTTAATATACTTTAATATACTTTTATATATACTTTTAATATACTTTCTCTACTCCTTTACTTTTACCTTTATATTTAAAGGTTCTTTTTTTTCCACTCTAACAATCTTTGTATTTTAATTGGTGTATTTAAGCCATTCACATTTAAGATGATTATTGACATAGTTGGGTTAATATTCACTGTGTTTGTAACTATTTTCTATTAATTGCATTTGTGCTTTGTTTCCTTTTTTCTTCCTTTTCTGCCATTTTGGTTTTAATTTAGCATTTTATATGATTCTATTTTATCTCTTCTTTTACATATTATTTACATTTCTTAAATTTTTATTGTTTGCCCTAGAGTTTTCAATATAAATTTCCAGCTAATCTACATCCACCTTCAAATGACACTATACCACTCCACATGTAAGGCAGGTACTTACAACAGAGTATTCCTAATTCTTTCCCCCATCCCTATAACATTGATCTCTGTGACATTGCTTACCTTCATTTCATTTATTCATATTTTATAATCATTTAATTTATTACTATTATTACTTCATACAAATAATTATAGTTTAAATCAATAAGAAAAATAAAGTATTTATTTCATTTTATCATAATTTATTCCTTCTCCTGAGCTCTTCTTTTCTTCATCTAGGTCCAAGTTTCTGACCTATATAAGTTTCCATCTGCCTAAGGAACTTTGTTTAACATTTCTTACTTGTTTAACATGTTTAACATATGTTTAACATAACATAAAGTAAGGTATTATGGCCATGAGTTCCTTGTTTTTATTTATCTGAGAAAGTTGTTATATTTCCCTCATTTTTGAAATATAATTTTCCTAGAAAAGAAGCTGGGTATTTTTTTCCCCACACTTCGCTTTGTTTTTCTTTCAACACTTTATTCTGCTTACTGTTCTCTGAGTTTCCTGGATCTGTGGTTTTACATCTTTCATTAATTTTGGACCAGTTTTGGCTACTATTATGTTAATATTTCTTATGTACCATTTTCTCTTTTTTTCTTCTTTTGCTATTCCAATTATGAATGTGTCACCTCTTTTTAAAATTGCCCCATAGCTCTTGAATCTGTTTTAATTTTTTTTTCCCTTTTTGTGTTTTAGTTTAAGAATTCTTTTATTGGCCAATCTTCAAGCACACTGATTCTTTCCTCAGTGATGTCTAGTCTAATCATAAACCCATGAAAGTATTTTTCATTTATTTTAGGGTGTTTTATCTCTTAGTATTCCTTTTTGATTCTTTCTTAAAATTTACATTCCTCTACCTACATTACTATTCTTTTTCTTGCATTTTGTCTACTTTTACCATAAGAGCCCTTTTATTAATCATGGCTTTTAAAAATTCCCTGCCTGACAATACCAACATTTGTGCCATATTGAGTCTGGTTTTGATACATTTGACTAAATTAAATCCAAAACAACATGGGCGAACCTCAAAATTATTACCTAAGACAAAATAAACTAGCTACAAAAGAATACCCTAAATGATGTAAATAAGACCAACACTGACAACTCAGATTTTTAAGATTCCAAGTACATGTTGAATAAAGAAGAGATATGTAAAAAGAAGGATGCAAAAATGTTGAATTAAAATGAATAAAAATAGGAAAACCATGAAAACATTATCCAAAGGAAACCTGTGTAATTTTACTAAGTTCCAAACAACTTAGTAAACAACAATATCAGATTTTGGTGATAGAAATCAGATCTGTAGCAGATGCAGTGATGAGCAATAGAGGGGACAAGAGCAGTGATGAGCCATAGAGGGGACCATTCTGAGTGCAAAGGAGGTGGATGAACATGTGGGGGTGAAACCAGTGCTTTAAATCTTGATTTAAGTAGTGACCAACAGGTACTTACTATGTTAAAAACTCCCATACACAAAATAAATGCCTTCATATTATTTTGTTTAAATTGTATCTCAATAAAGTCGACTTTAAGAGAGGAGAGAGATAAAGGAGATAAAATTTCTGTAATTCTAGGGACGCCTGGGTGACTCAGTTGGTTGAGTGTCCAACTCTTGGTTTTGGCTCCAGTCATGACCTAACGGGTCATGGGATTGGGCTCCATGCTCAGTGGGGAGTCTGCTTGAAGATTCTCTCCCTCTGTCCCTACCCCTACGCATGCTCTCTTTCTCAAATAAATAAATAAATCTTAAAAAAAAAAAATTCTGTAATTCGAAGCCATCCTTTAAGGGAGTGGAAAAGAAAGCCAATGAGAGGGTAAGGAATTTTGCACCGTATATAATCAACAAAAAATATCCAGGGTATATAAGAAATTCTACCATCATACAGAAAATGAAAAACAATCAAAACAAAAATAGGGAAAAGACTTGAATAACCCCCCCAAAAAAGGAGTAACCCAAATGCCAATAAACTATAAAAAGTTGTTCAACCTTTGAGAAGACTGAATTCAAAGCACAGTGATAAGCCATTCATCATTCATCCTAAAGAATGTCTAAAATTAAAACCAGAATGTGAAGGAATAGGAGTTTCACATTCTGCAGGTGGGAAAATACAAATTGATTCAAATAGTGTCTTGGTTCAGACTGCTATTACAAAGTACGACAAACTTGGTGGCTTATACACACAACAGAAATGCATTATCTCTCAGTTATGGAGCCTGGGAGTCCAAGATCAGGATACCAGCATGGTAAGGTTCTGGTGAAAGTCCCCTTCTGGCTTGCAGAGTGTCATCTTCTATATTCTCAAATGGCAGAAAGAGGTAATTAGGGTTAGGTTAGGTCATGAGAATGGGGCCCTCATGATAGTGTTAGTGACTTCATAAGAAGTTAAAGAGAAAGAGAGCTCTCTCTCTCTCCACATGAGCACAGAGTTGAGGCCATGTGAGGACACAGCAGGAAGGTGGCAGTCTGCAACCCACAGAGAGTACCCCCACCAGGAATGGAATCAGCAGACACCTTGATCTTGGAATTCCCAGCTCCAGAACTGTGAGAAATAAATGTCTGTTATTTAAGACACCCAGTATATGATATTGTATTATAGCAAGGCAGGGCTAGGGCAGGAACACTGTTACAAGTCTACTATGCAACTCTGTAAATAAAATAATATGGATACATTTCACAAACATAATGTTGAGTGAAAGAAACCAAAGAGAAAAATACATATTATGTGATTCCATTTAAGTTTGTTTTTAAAAAATAGTTGGGGCACCTGAGTGACTCAGTTGGTGAAGCGTCTGATACTTGATTTCAGCTCAGGTCATGATGTCAGGGTCGTGAGATCGAGTCCCATGTCAGGCTCCATGCTCAGTGCAAGTCTGCTTGAAATTCTCTTTCTCTCTCTGCTCCTCCCCCGTTTGTGCTCTCTCTCTCTCTAAAAATAAATAAAATCTTTGGGTGCCTGGGTGGCTCAGTTGGTTAAGCGACTGCCTTCGGCTCAGGTCATGATCCTGGAGTCCCAGGATCGAGTCCCGCATCAGGCTCCCTGCTCGGCAGGGAGTCTGCTTCTCCCTCTGACCCTCCTCCCTCTCATGTTCTCTGTCTCTCATTCTCTCTGTCTCAAATAAACAAATAAAATCTTTAAAAAAAAAATTAAAAAAATAAAAATAAAATCTTTTAAAAATGGTAAAAGTAAATCATAATATTATAGATGCATATCTAGAGATTAAAGAAATAAAAAAGGAAGAATAGACATATAAAAGCTAAGATAATGGTTACCTTTTGTGGGAGGGAGGAGGTAGTGATTGAGAAAGAACAGTAGAGAGGCTTCTCGGGAATATGCACTATTTTCTGACTTGGGTTATAATTGCATTGTCTTCACTTTGTGATTAGCTCCCTGAATTTTATATGTAGGGCACTTTTCTGTATATCTCATAATAAAAAAGTGAAAACGTAAGAGAATGATAAACACAAAATTGAGAATAGTAGTTCCTTCAGAGGGAAAGCTGGCTATGGGGAAAGGGAAGATGCATATATGTGGATTCTTCAAAATATACAAAATATTTCATAAATTATTTTGTTTATACTAAATATTATATTAAAATGAAAATAAATTTGGGATGCCTGGATGGCTCAGTAGGTTAAGCGTCTAATTTCCACTCAGATAATGATCTCAGGGTCCTGGGATCGAGCCCTGCATCAGACTCCACACTCAGCAGGGAGTCTACTTGTCCCGCTCCCTCTGCCCGTACCCCCACTTGTGCTCTCTCTCTCTCAAATAAGTGAAATCTTTTAAAAAAATGAAATGAAAATATTTAAATTTAATTTAAAAATTAAAAATATTTATGTCTAAATTTGAAAATATTTACATTTCATTTGGTTAGACTTTTGGACCAAATAATGTCTAACTTATATAAGATCATCTGTTTTAACTCCCACACATATTTATGTCAGATTGTTTTACATTTTCATCTTATCAATGAGACAATAACATCTCAGAGAAATGTATAACTTTTCCAACAACAAGCAAGGTACATGATGATGATGATGATGATCATGATGATGGACTGTCACTATTGGAACACTTACTTTGTTTAGTTTGAATGTGTCAATACTACCTTCCAGTAACTTGGTTAGGTATCTATGATTATTACTCCTATTTTGCAGAAGTGGACACAGAACAACAAAAATAAATAAATAAATAAATAAATAAATAAATAAATAAATAAATAACAGCTTCACAAGACATAGCAAAAAGTAGCAAGGCCAGTGTGTGAGGCCAACAAGTGTATCTCCACTGCCTTGCTCTTAACTACTATAAATATTGAATATTCATGCAAAAGGAGTGTGTGTGTGTGTGTATGTGTGTGTGTGTATCTCACATGAATATTACTTCCTTCTAAATGAGGACCTGGCTGCAGTGTAGGAGAACTGATTTGTAACTTTAGTTCTGCTCTTTGTAGCTGAGTATTCCTTTGAAAGTTGCTTACCTTTTCTGGTATTGTTTTCCAATTAAAAAAATGGGAATGATTCTATTGTATCTGACCACCTCTCAGGATTGTTTTAAGAACCAATGTCGATCACGTATGTGTTAGCATTTATAAAATGTAAAAGGCTAGAATTATAAACTAATATCATGAAAATAATTATCCCCTGATGCAAAATTATACTTGATATATGGACATACACAGCATATATACGTCTGAAAGAAATGCTCTTATAATATTAATCAATCATACCTTATAGACTTCCAGTAGCTTCAGATATAATCATTACATTAATATGACAGACAAGCAGTATACTTGTTGAGAAATAAAAATATTAATCATACTTCTTGGTTATCTTTACTATGCATTTTACCTTCCACACCTTATAAATACCATTGCAACCATTTTAACTCCAGTAGATTGTTCCTTCTGAATTAACTTCAGAATTAGAATTTTTTTCTTGAAAATATATGTGTTGAATTGCGATGGATTCTAAGACAAGCTGCATTCATCTATGGCAATTTATTCTTAGGCTATATGAAGTGTGTCATTCTTTTCCCAAGCAGAGTTGATTTTATTCAATATAGCATATCTCGGTGCTTTTAAAATCCACGGGGAAATTATACTTTAAATTACTTAAGGGAAAAAAGCAGCATTGCTTGACATCAAGGATTAACTGCTTCTACATAAGTTAATTTATTTTAAAAATGTGAAATAGTATGCTGATTTTGGCATCTGACTTTACAGCTCAAATGTTACAGGTATATTTTGTGAACATTATGCAAATGATGACCCAGAATTAATAAGCTGAGAATATTTATGAAACAAATGTAAAATTATTAATTAATTTATCTGATAATCTAGAAATTTTTACATGTTAAGCACCACATTCTAGGAAATTCAAGCTGTTTTCTATAGTAATACTAAATAACAAAAGGCATACATTTAAGTATCAAGTGAAAAGGTCTATATTGAGCCCCTTCTATATATTAAGAAACTGTGCTAGACACTGTGAAGAAAAATGATGTATGAGTCAGAGTTGCTCTCCTCTAGTGGTTCACAGCCAAAACTCAAACAAGGCAGGCTGTGCTATGTGTCAACAGAGTTAAAACGAACTGCTCTGAGGATATGAAAGATAGCATAATTCCAGCTGAGATTGAGGAAACACCATTCATTCAAACACATGTAATCTCTGTTTATTTTGCCTAAACATGTACATGAGTGACATGGACATATGAGCAGTATATTTGTGTTCACAAAATCCTAGTTTGTTTGTAAAATTATCTGTTTTCTTACCTTGATAAGAAAAAAAGTCACCTGTGTATTCATGCATAAAATAAGTAGTTTAGATGATTATCCTAGGTATCTTCCAGCCCTTATAGTCTTTAAAAAATTAGACACTGTTACATATTATTTGACATGAATACCATGTGGACACTTAAGAAAACAACCTTATTATTTTTTTTCTAAAATATGAAAAAAAATGCCAGCCTTCCTTTTACATTACAAAATTCTGATAATTATCTAAGGCTAATCATTAATCTTTGGGAAAATAATTAGTACATAGAGATATGATGTGATTATCATAAAAGAACTGAAATAATTAAGAGGACTAATATATGGGTAATTGACCTGATTTTTATTTTTTCATAATTATCAGTACTACAAGAATGAATACAAACATGCATATGCATGGTCTTTTATAGAGGAAACCACTAAATAAAGTTCAGTTTAATAAATGACTTGCCTAAGAACAACCAGATAATAAATGCCACAGTCACAACCAAGAATTCATTCTTTTGATTCCATGCTATTTCCTCTCCCTGTGCTACTGCTTCATTTGTATTCATGGAATAAGCCTGAAAATAAACTCAATCATACATTTGTTTCTAGTCAAACTGATTCAGATCCTTTACAAAAATATCAGGATCACCCTTGTCACCAAAATCACCAAGTCACAAGTATTTAACAAACATCCATTATATGTCCGTCCACTGGGAAAAATAATTAGAAAACATCACCCAACTAGAACACAAGCACCTATGAAATTCAGAGGAAGCAATAGTGGTGGGACGGGGAAGCTTATAAAGGTCAGGGGAGTTCCAAAAATATGTGAATTAAAATCCTGCACAAAACCTCTCACTTATATTTTAACTAGACTTCACATGACAATGCCGACTCATTTTTGAAACCTAAAGAAGTTTAGATAAACAAATTACCAAGGGAGAGTGAGGCTGAACTAGAGGCAAGTATCTTTAAGAAAGAAAATAGAAACAAAAAAGAACACACAAGTGACAGCTTGCTGTTGTGGCTGGAATTCCATTAAACTAACTTTAACTAAATTGAGGCTGAAATGAAATCCAAAACAGGGAGTAGTTATTTTAAAAGTACAGAAACCATGGATGATTTTGATTATTACAACATAGTATGATTGCATATATTTACTTTCACAACCGTATATATTGTATGAAATAATGCAAAACTATGTAGGGATTCTGAGGAAAACATTTCTAGCATACTTGAAAATATTGCCTAGTAATTTTCAAATGTAAAATGCATCTGGCAGAAAAATATTTTAGATAGTGTGTGCTTTGCACTTCCACTGAAACTAAGGAAAACACAGGTTCTAAAAATTAATTTTAAAATGATATGACATCCTAACAATATAATATAGAAAGGGAAAACAATAACTTTACAGCTGGAGAAAAATCTAGCAGATGCCACCCTAACCAAGTAACCACTGTTAAAAAGGTTAGCATCACCATAATCAGGCTGACGTTAAGGACTCCCTGACATGTTGTCATCAGACAGCATGGTTTTCCCCAAAATATCATAACCCCAGTCTAATTATAAGAAAGCAGACAAACCCAAATTGAGGGACATTCTATAAAATACTTAACCAAGTGCCTTAAAAAGTGCCAAGAGTATGGGGCGCCTGGGTGGCTCAGTCGTTAAGCGTCTGCCTTTGGCTCAGGTCATGATCCCAGGGTTCTGGGATCGAGCCCCGCATCGGGCTCCCTGCTCGGCGGGAAGCCTGCTTCTCCCTCTCCCACTCCCCCTGCTTGTGTTCTCTCTCTCTGTCAAATAAATAAATAAAATCTTAAAAAAAAAAAAAAAGTGCCAAGATTATGAAAAACAAGTGAAGCCTGGGAAACTCTCAAGATTGGAGCAGACTAAGAAGCCATTACAACTTAATGTGAGTCTGCATTAGATCCTAGAATAGACAAAAAGAAATCAGTGGAAAAACTGGTAAATCCAAACGAAGCCCCTAGCTTGGTTAACAGTGCCAATACCAACATTAATTTCTTAGTTGAAGTACGTGTGCCACGATTATGTAAGACCTTAATATGAGGGGAGATGGATGAGAGAGGTACAGGGACTCTTTACAGTATCTATTCAACTCTTTGGTAAATCTGAAACAATTTCAAAATAATAGTTAAAAACATTTTAAAGATATGACATGGAAGAAAATATTGTGATAATGGGTCAGACAATGGAGTAGACACCGAAGTGCACAAACAGAATGGAAAACTAATTGATAAATAGACTTAATCAAGATTAAACAATTTTCTCTTTAAAAAACAGTTAAGAAAATAAAAAGGTGGTCCATAGACTTAGGAAAACTTTTTGTAAAACGTGTATCAAATGAGAGATATACTGAATCTCTTACAATTGAAAAAAATATGCAAAAACATTTGAACGCTTTCCAAAAGAAGACAAATGAATAACTAATGAGCACATGTAAAGATGCTCAACATCTTTAGTCATCAAGGAAATGCAAATTAAGATCACATAAGATGCCACTAATACTAGAATGGCTAACGGCAGTAAGACTGATAATACCAACAATAGGCTAGGAATTGGGTGAAATTAGAACTCATATATTGCTGGTGGGATGCAAAATGGTACAATCACTTTGGAAAAAGGTATGGAAGTACCTTATGAAGTTTATTATGCATTTGTCATATGACCCAACAATTACCATCCGGCAGAAATGAAATTATGTATCCATACAAAGACATTTATGTGAATGTTCATCCCAACAATCGTTCATTATAGCTTTAAATTGGAAAAACACATAGACATCTTTCAACTGGTGAAAGGATAACAAATTGTGGTTTGTGTACACAGTGGAATGCTACCCAATAATACAAAATGAAATATTGGGGCACCTGGGTGGCTCAGTCGGATAAGCATCTGATTCTTGATTTCGGCTGAGATCGTAATTTTAGATTTATGAGATTGAGCCTCTCCCCTGCTTGTGGGCCCACTCTCTCTCTCTAAAGCAAATAAATGAAATCTTAAAAAAAAAGAAATATTAGTGAACAGAATAACATGGGCAACCCTCAGAAACCTTATGCTACCTAAAGGAAGTTAAATACAAAAGACTGTGGATCAACTTACATGAAATTCTAGGAAATACAAAACTGTAGTGACAGAAAGTAGATCTGCATTTCAAGATGCTGCAGGTAGAGAGGAGATTTTAGTGCAAGCTTTCTAGAGAAAAAGGACTATTCTAGATCTTAATTACAGTAGTGTTTACACAATTATATACAATTACCAAAATATATCTAATTATATATTTCTGACAGAATGTATATAAATAAAACCTTAATAATAAAAAAGAACAAAATAATGTACACACCTCCCAAGAAAATTGATAAAATGTAAATGTAACCTGTCAAATAGCCAATAAAAACTTAAATCATACACATATTGACTATTTCTATAGGAGAAAGACAATTGGATGTAGACAATTTCAGAATTGTCTCATCAATTCCATGATGTTGGATCCATAGCTCTGCAATTCTTTCGACATCATGATAGCTGTGGACATCAGATATCATACTCTCATGTGGTTCTATAAAAACCAGGAAGAAGGGATTAGATTAGTGTCTTGTTGCAGCCATGACAAATTACCACAAATTTAGTTGTCTTTTTTTAAATTTTATTATGTTATGTTAATCACCATACATTACATCATTAGTTTTTGATGTAGTGTTCCATGATTCATTGTTTGTGCATAACACCCAGTGCTCCATGCAGAACGTGCCCTCTTTAATACCCGTCACCAGGCTAACCCATCCCCCCATTGCCCTCCCCTCTAGAACCCTCAGTTTATTTTTCAGAGTCCATCATCTCTCATGATTCATCTCCCCCTCTGATTTCCCACCCTTCATTTTTCCCTTCCTGCTATCTTCTTCTTCTTCTTCTTTTTTTTTTTTTAACATACAATGTATTATTTGTTTCAGAGGTACAGGTCTGTGATTACAGTCTTACACAATTCACAGCACTCACCATAGCACATACCCTCCCCAATGTCTATCACCCATCCACCCCATCCCTCCCACCCCCACCACTCCAGCAACCCTCAGTTTGTTTCCTGAGATTAAGAATTCCTCATATCAGTGAGATCATATGATACATGTCTTTCTCTGATTGACTTATTTTGCTCAGCGTAAGACCCTCCAGTTCCATCCACGTCATTGCAAATGGCTAGATTTCATTCCTTTTGATGGCTGCATAATATTCCAGTGTGCGTGTGTGTGTGTGTGTGTGTGTGTGTGTGTGTATCTCACATTTTCTTTATCCATTCATCTGTCGATGGACATCTTGGCTCTTTCCACAGTTTGGCTATTGTGGACATTGCTGCTATAAACATCAGGGTGTATGTATCCCTTCGGATCCCTACATTTGTATCTTTGGGATAAATACCCAGTAGTGCAGTTGCTGGGTCGTAAACAACACAAATATATAATTTTAGAGTTCTATAGATCAGAAATCTAATACAGGTTTCACTGCATAAAATCAAGATATTGGCAAGCTGTTTTCCTTTCTGGAGGCTCCTAGAGAGAATCCTTTTCCTTACCTTTTTTAGCTTTTGTGAAGGCTCTCTGCACCTTGTGACTTTCCTCTTTAAAGCTAGCAATGGCAGATTGAGTCCTTCTAACATCCTACCTTAGGACCCTTCCTTCATCATCATATCTCTCTCTAATGATACTAGTAAAATTTCTCTGATTTTGAAGACTCTTGTGATTAGATTGATCATTATGGATAATCTAAAATAATCTCTCCACGTTAAAGTAATACCCTTAATTACTTCTGCAAAATTCCTTTTGTCATATAAAGTAACATATTCCCAGGTCCCAGGGATTAGTGTAAGGCCATTTGGGGAAGGGGAGATTATTATTCTGCCCAGCACAGGGGGGTTGCAATTTGATGACAGAGCTCTCTTGAATTGCCTCTCTCCTTTTATCAGAGAGGAGAAATATTTCCTAAAAGCCTTGGGCAGATTTTCTTTTATAACTCATTTACCAGAACTATGGATCTAGTACCATGCAAAGACAGTGGAGAAAGTAATGATCTGGCTTTTCCATCTTCTATGGTGGGAGGTGGGCAAGATGACTGTTCCACCACCACCAGGATCTGTCACATACTGCTTTTCCATGGTTCTTCGGCCCAGAAGAAAATGACAGAAACATGTAAAATACTTACATGGTGAAGCTCTCTTAGTTCTGTGGCATTAGAAAGGTAAGATACATATGTAATATCTGACAAATGAGACATCTATAAATTTTTCTTGAATCAAATTCTTTTTTTTTTTTTTTTTAAAGATTTTATTTATTTATTTGAGAGAGAGAGAATGAGAGAGAGCACATGAGAGGGGGGAGGGCCAGAGGGAGAAGCAGACTCCCTGCCGAGCAGGGAGCCCGATGCGGGACTCGATCCCGGGACTCCAGGATCATGACCTGAGCCGAAGGCAGTTGCTTAACCAACTGAGCCACCCAGGCGCCCTCTTGAATCAAATTCTTAAAGATGCATTCCATCCAACTGAAAGATAAAGAGGGATAGCTAACAAAGCTGGAGGTCAAAACCTTACTACATGCTGGCACTGTTCAAAGCAACTCATTTAGCTAATTCTTACCATATTCTTATGAGATAGATGCTATAATTAACCTCATTTATAGACTAGAAAACAAAAATGCAGAAAGATTAAATAACTCCTTCAAAGTCACTTAACTGTTAAGTGGTAAAGGTGGTAAAGATTCAAACCTAGCAATTCTTGCTCCAGAACTCGGACTCTTCATCACAAAATTATAATTTTACATTATTAAAGTGTGTGGTGCCTATGAGATTACCAAATGAAGATTTCTAGAAGCTGGTTGTGTATACACCTCCAAAGTGAGGTCTGGGCTGGAGATATAAAACTTAAAAACAGGGAACACTTTGCAGGTCTGTGTGTCAGGGAACCTGGTGGCAAGTTCTGGAAGGAACGTTAACAGGCCAGGAGCAGGGAGGCTGAAGCATGGTACTGGAGGTCCCAGAAAACTGAGGGAGGGTCAGAGCAAGCAGAAGGCCTGGAGTACCAAGAGTCCAGAAAATCACACCGGGTGGCTTGACAAGGCCAGAAACCACCAGGACACCCACTGTAACCTAAGAAACCAGTCTGAAAAATCAGAGGGGGGCAGGGGGGAAGTACAGGAGCAAGAAACAATGTTAGTCATTGCACTAACTTACATCCATGTAGTACTTTGTGTTACATTTCTGATTCTATTCCATTTTTTCTCATCGAAAAGATGATGAAATGGGAAATGAAAGCAAGTGCCTCCTTGTTTATTCTAGGAGCTTGTTTCTGCTTCTCATAAGGCAGCAGGCTGATGTTCACAGGGAGAGTTGATTGAAAATGCCTCTCTTTGCTGCCAGAATAGTGGCTAAATAGGAACAATTCCAGAAATATGCTTTTCACCATAAGAAGAAATCGGCAACATTGAAAGACATGCCGATGTATATATAGCTTTCTGCTAAAAACAAAACAAAACAAAAAAAACAACAACAAACCCTGGAGCTTCTCTAAGTTGTTATCGCTGTTTCTGTTTTAACTGAATTCTACTTCACATAAGGCCAGAAATGTCCTTTCTGTTCATTAAACAGTAGAATATGGTCATCTCTCCGTACCATATAATGTTGTTTCTTCTTAATGGAATCAGCACATCTAACTCCTTCTAAAAGTCCTGCAGGAAAGCCCCTTTCATATTCTGGCTAATGCATTAAGAACAATAAGAACCACTCCGTTCTCAGTGGGCTTGCATTTGGGACATTTCAGAAACTCTCTGGACTTCTCTGACTCCCAGCATTACATTAGAATAGATTTTATTTTCTCTTTATGTCAATTACATTGACTGACAGTCTGCAATGAGTTTCCTGGTAACACCTAAGGGATGCTTAGGTTTCCTTCTTTACTATTCTTCAAAATATTGAGAACCTGTCACTAAAAAGTCACTTTTCTTTCTTTTCTGCTGATGAAGACAATTTTACTCCTAACCTCACGTATAATTTGCCAAATACAATAAGGTTTTAGATTATACAACTGCCTGAGATCATGGATTTTTAAAGAGCTCCCCCCGACCTTGGTGATAATCTTGAATTCTCTATGCGAGGTAGTTAAGATTTATTCATTAGTTTAATCATGGCTGTTTGCTCTGTCTACATGAAACCAAATAACCTTCTTTTTTTAGTGTATGTATTAATCATGATTAATCATGGCATTACACTAAAAATGCTCTTTGGGCTTAGACATACATTTCCTGGACATAGAATTAAGCATAGATAATTGATCTGTACAAATCTATAAATATTTACCCTGAGGGTGAGGGGAGCGGAGCAGTACACTAAGAAATTTACTTTGAAAATGATTTGGGATATTAAACTGCAAATTTATCCCTAGTAACCTTGAGTGTTCCAAGGAGGTATTCACTTAGCCCTTTCTCATGCTCTGTGAGTCTGATCCTGTGCAACCATCCCAATATCCCTTTGCAGAGCTCTTATGTGTTACCCCTTTTTGTTGAATTAATATGTCTCTCAGAATCTTTTCTTCTGTTCTGAACTATAGACGTTTTGTTTCACTAATATGTCCATCACTGTGGGTGAGAAACCTGAAGGCCTAGCCTCAGAAGATGAAAGGATTTTTAGGAAAGGAAAGAAAAGTTTATATGAAGAAAATGCATCAGGACATATATTTTAACTATTTTTCTGTTAAAAATATATGCAGGTTTTCCTCAACTTTCAGTGGAGTTAAGTCTCAATAAACCCATTCTAAGTTGAAAACCTGGTAAGTCAAAATAGATTTCATACAAATAACCCATCAAACATCACAGCTTAGCCTAGGCTGCCCTAAACATGCTCAGAACACTTACATTAGCCCACAGTTGGGCGAAATCATCTGACACAAAGCCTATTTTATACTAAAATGTTGAACGTCTCAGGTAAGTTATTGAACGCTGTACTGAAAGTGAAAAGCAAAATAGGGTACAGAATGGTTTGAAGTCATCAGCTGTTTACTCTTGTGACTGCATGGATCACTGGGAGCTGCAGCTTGTTGCCCTGCCCAGCATCACATGAGAGTATTGTGCTGCATGTCATGAGCCTGGGAAAAGATCAAAATTAAAAATTCAAATCAAGGTTTCTATAGAATGCATATCTCTCTTTTTTTTTTAAAGGTTTATTTATTTATTTGAGAGAGTGAGAATGAGAGAGAGTACATGAGAGGGGGGAGGGTCAGAGGGAGAAGCAGGCTCCTCGCTGAGCAGGGAGCCTGATGCGGGACTCGATCCCGGGACCCTGGGATCATGACCCGAGCCGAAGGCAGACGCTTAACGACTGAGCCACCCAGGTGCCCTTTGTTTTAGTTTTTTTTTTTAAAGATTTTATTTATTTATTTGAGAGAGAGAATGAGAGAGAGCACATGAGAGGGGGGAGGGTCAGAGGGAGAAGCAGGCTCCTCGCTGAGCAGGGAGCCCGATGCGGGACTCGATCCCGGGACTCCAGGATCATGACCTGAGCCGAAGGCAGTCGCTTAACGACTGAGCCACCCAGGCGCCCCTAGAATGCATATCTCTTTTGCACAGTTGTAAGGTGGAAAAATCGTATGTCGAACTCTGGTAGTTGGAGACCGTCTTTACGCACCTCTAAGACAAGTCCTTTCTCAATCAGTGCTATTTCCTTTCCCCATTTTAGTTTGTTTAATGATACAGAGCACAACTCTGAAGCCAGACCACTGAGTTAGACTTCACTAGCTGTGTGATTTTAGGCAAATTACTATAACTGATCTGTGACTCACTTTTCTCATCTAAAAGAATGATTAAGATAAGTGGACTAATCCCATAGTTCTTTTATGAGGAATAATCTATAACAAGATTATAATATACAAAGCATTTAAGACAGTGTCTACCATATGGCAAGTACTTACTAATCCTTATTGCATGTGGTTAACATAAAGTTTTTTTTCAGTCTAAACTATTCCAGAATAATTTCTCTTTTTAATTTCAAATCCATATTATTTCAAACTTAATTTGACACTTTTGGCAAAAGGAGATACAGTTCTCTAATAATTTGATAATTATGTAATGATGTTAATATTATCATTGTATAATTATAATTACCAAATTATAATCATTGGTTACTAAAAAAAAACAAAATGCGTGGGGTTGCACAATGATTGTGTTGTTTTCCATTTCTCACCTCTGTCTCTCAGCAACATTCTACAGCCTTCTCTGCCTTGCTTTGAGCAAAAGGGCATTAAATACTAGAGAACATATCAGCGGGACCCCTTCACAAGTTGGCTTCCACTTGGGCTCAGCTAGTGGAAATCACCATTAACAAGTCAGAAAAACAGAGGAAAGGGAGGTTGGGGTGCTTCCTCCTCTCCTCCTTCCTTTCTCTAGTATTGTCTTTGGCAAACAATGGTCTCATCAAGACTAGGGTCCTGTGCTCTATTACTTTTGCTTCTATAATCAGCCCATCCTTGAATGCTGTGCTTCCCCAGAAAGTTTACAAAGATTAGCTCTCTGATTTGTTCTGCAAAGACAGTTCTCCCTGCCTGGAAGGTAATACATCCAGATTGGTTTCAGATATATTTGAGAAATCATCATTTCCCTCAGCAATACTAGCACTTAGTGTGACTTGTTTAAGAAATCTGGAGAATATAAAAGTTTATGTTCATTCATAACATTGCCTAAAAGTAAAGGGGAAGAACAAATGTATTTAGGACCCCTAGACCAGTACGTGGCACAAAAGAGAGCTTCCCATTTCTAATTACACACCAAGCAGTTCTTATAAAATGAAGACATAGGGGAAGTATGTAATTTGTTCTTCAAAGCGGAACACCTTGAGACAGAAAGGAAATCCTGGGGCACCTGGGTGGCTCCGTCATTAAGCGTCTGCCTTTGGCTCAGGTCATGATCCGGGGGTCCTGGGATCGAGCCCCACATGGGGCTTCCTGCTCCGCGGGAAGCCTGCTTCTCCCTCTCCCACTCCCCCTACTTGCGTTGCCTCTCTCGCTGTGTCTCTATCAAATAAATAAATAAATAATCTTTAAAAAAAAAAAAAAGAAAGGAAATCCTGTCCATAATTACAGGAGGACGGTAAGCATAAACTGGGGCTGTCTAGAAAGCTGAGGCTTGTGCCCCAACTAATGATAGAATTTTGTCTATAGATTCTTATCTGGTTTCCTGTTCTATTCAACCAATCACAGAGGTTCTTCTCATTAGATAGAAGCAAACTTAATGGATCTATTTGGCATCTTCATCTGGTCTCTAAGCATGTATTCACATATTACAGAACCTAACCACTTTGACCATAACAGGTTTACAAAGAAATACAAACCTCTTATAGGCCAGTAAGAGAACCACTGATGATTTTGAGAGACGTAAAGAGGTCTTTACCTAGAACAAAACAAAACAAGTGTTTTTAACCTCTTTATATAATTCAAGCCCAAATACTGTGCTTCAGGCTTAGGTCTTGACCCATGCATGCTCTTCTCAGGATTCAGGGAGATACCTGAGCTTTCACGAAGGACTTTGATACTAGCTCCATCACGAAGTTTTGATTATACTTATTTTTGTATATCATACATTTCTGTTTTTAATTTCTTCATTGTCACAAAGAGATGTAACAGAAATAACTTTTAAACAAGTTCCAGGGATATTTTTGAGTAGACCTGGAGTTCACCAAATGGAATAAGTTTATGCTCTTCCGTTTATGGAACTCTACTATCGTTTTCTGTGTGTGTGAACACATTTACTTTTTAGATTCTTTAGGTATCTATGTATTTAAATTATGTCCTTCACATTACTGTCCCTAGTGGTGGCCATGGAAGTGCATGCCACCATCATAACCTTCATCCCTGCACACATTCCCCCAGGCTTTTTCCATCTACTGACAGAACACAGATGGCTATTAAACCTCGACCATTCCCACCTGATGTGGGATTCCTCTAAATGCGGCACCTTTGGCTTGGTGACTGCTCATCTTCCTATGGCCAGAGAAACTTCTTAAACCATTTTTTTTTTAATTCCCCTCACCTTTCACAGAAATAGAATTGTGTCACAGTCTGACAGCCCTCCCTGAAGACTCCTGCATAACCCTCTCGTAATTTTCATAGACATCTTACCAATAAACCCTGTATAACTTTAATTCCTTCTTGGTTTGTGCCTCTTGGACGATCAGAACTGACACTTAACAGAAAGAGGGAGGGAGGGAGGGGGAGAGAGAGAAAGAGAGAGAGATCCCTGGAAAACATTGTATTGCTTTATGAGCATGTGAGTTTTATTTATATAAATGATATATTGTTATAAATTAGTTTTAGAATACTTTAATTTTTCCCCTGAATATTATGTTTTTGGAGAAGATTAATCTCTTTTCATCTTTTTTTCTGACCAATATGAAATATTCTACCATAGGGATATATCACAGTTTGCTTTTCATTCCCCTTTTCATGAATCCCTAAGCTGTTTCTGGTCTTTGCTAACATAAAACACGTTGCTCTAAAGATTCTAGGTAGTTTTCTTCCTGTGAACAGGTGAAAGAGCTTTTCTGGGCTATTTGGGATCCTGTTTTGTAATTAACTGTACAAATAACTGATTGTAATCCCCATAAACACTACAAACAGGTTTCCCAAATTGTTAGAACTCCCACCAACATGCCAGGGGTCCTCTTTGCCCATATCCTTATTATCATTTGCCATTATTTTTTCCCCTCAATTTTTGCTACTCTGATGAGTGATATATCAAACTGCATCTCTCTGATTATTAGTGAAGCTGAGAATCTATTTGTAAATATATTAGTCATTTGGAATATCTTTTCTGTGAGCTACTTATTTATTCACTTTATCATTTGTTTTCAACTGGATTTCCTATCATTTTAGACTTATACTTTCACATTTAAGTGTCTCCTTTTAAGTTAGTCTTTTTGAATATGTTAGTGTGTGCCTGTCCTGGGTACCCATGTCATTTTGAGGTTGCTTGTTGTTACCAGTTTATTAAGGTGTAAGTGGCATACAATATTTTGCACATATATAAAATGTATAATTTGGCAAGACTGACATATGTATACCCCCATGAAACCACCACTATAATCAATATGATAAATACAGGCAACTCCCCTAAAAGGTTCCTTGTGACTGTCATTCTTTGCCCCCACCTATTTCTGACAGTCTTTACTCCTTCTACAGGCAGCAAATGTCCTACTTTCTATCATGATAGGTTAGTTTGCACATTCTTGCCTTTTATGTTAATAAATCATACAACATGTACTTTATTTGGTTGGCTTGTCTCTCTCAACATAATTATTTCAAGATTCATCCATGATGTAGTATCTACCAATGAGTCATGCCTTCTTTTTTTTTGTGAATTTTTTTATTGTTATGTTAATCACCATACATTACATCATTAGTTTTTGATGTAGTGTTCCATGATTCATTGTTTGTGCATAACACCCAGTGCTCCATGCAGAACGTGCCCTCCTCAATACCCATTACCAGGCTAACCCATCCTCCCACCCCCCTCCCCTCTAGAACCCTCAGTTTGTTTTTCAGAGTCCATCGTCTCTCATGGTTTGTTTGCCCCTCCGATTTCCCCCCCTTCATTCTTCCCCTCCTGCTATCTTCTTCTTTTTTTTTTTCTTAACACTTTGTATGATCAGCTTTTTAAATTGTAGCCTTTCTAATCAGTATGTATCTCATTTTGGTTTTAATTTACATTTCCCTAATGACTAATAATGTTGAGCATAATTCATGTGATTATTGGCCATCTGCATATCTTTTTTGATGAAATGCCTTTTCAAATTTTTTATCCATCTTTATTGGGTTATTTGTTTTCTTATTATTGAGTTTTGAGAATGCTTTATGTATTCCAGAGACAAGTTCTTAATCAGATTCGTAAATATTTTTACCATTTCTTTTTTTATCACCACTAGTTCACATTCCAAGTTCATTTTATCCTCTCTCTTTTTTAATTCCTTTATATATTTCTCATAATTCCTTCCTGAGGAAATTATTATATTGCTTAATGTTGTTAATTTTGTTGACTATAGAGGAGTATGTTTATTCCATTTCTTAGAATAATATTTCATCTAGGGTACATCCTCTAGGTCTGTTTTTACTTTTTTTTAAATTTTGTTTTAAAGTATATCTCTACATAGGTTTAATATATTTTATTTTCATGCATTTATTTTATGCATTTTTTAAGAAATTGGGGAATACCTATTCAGTTTTGCCACTTACCTAAAAATTAAGTGGGATGGACATCCATGATTGCTGACTTAACCAAGAGATTCATTTTTTTTAATGTAATCTCAGAGCATTTGATAAAAAATTATGCTTTGACATGTTATATAGACATACAGATCAATGAAAAAGAAAGTAGAGTTCAGGAGACCCAGTTATATGATTAATCGATTTCAATAAAGGTGCCATGATGATTCAATGGAAAATAATTTTTTCACCATAAACTGCTGGAACAGTTAGACAGTCTAAAATTTTTTGAAGGAAAAAAGAACACAAATAAATAAAAAGACAAATCTTTGACCTATCTTGCTCTACTCACCATACACAAACATGACCTGGTATTAGATTATAGACCAAAATGTAAATCTTACTATTAACGGCATCTAGGAGGTAATACGTAGAGAAACTTTGGGTCAGGCAAAGGTTTTTTGTTATTTTTTTTTTAATTTGACAGAAAATAAATATAAAATGTAAAATTTAAAAAGCAGTGTTGAACTTTATCAAAATTAAGAAAAAGATCTTTAAAAGACACTTAAAAAGGTAAGGCACAAATGAGAGAAAATATTTTCAAAACACATTTGAAAAAGTACTGTTCAATGAATATATAAAGAATATATAATTATATATCTAAATATATTTGTAATATACAAACTTTTTTATAATATAAATAAACTATATAAAGAATACACAAAGAACTCCTAAAATTAATGATGAGAAGAAAAACAAGTCATTAACAAATGGGCAAAAAGTATGAGCAAATGCTTCCCCCCAAGAAAGAGATGGCAAATAAGCCCATGGAAAAAATGTTCAACATCAATAGTCATTAGGGAAATGCAAATTAAATTCACAGTGAGATTTCATGCACATTTACTAGAAAGGCTGGGATTAAAAAATAAAATGAAACAGGCAATACAAAGTGTTGGCAAGGATGTGACACGATTGGAACTCTCACATGCTGCTGGAAGAATGCAAAATGTGTTCAACAATAAAAAAGAACCCACCACTGATATATCCTACAACATGAAAGAAGTCCAAAAACCTCAGGAACGAAGCCAGAACTCAAAAAAAAAAAAAAAAAACTACAGACTGAATGTTTCCATTTATTTGATATTTTGGAAACTGCAAAGGGTAGGAACAGATATCAGAGCATCAGTTGCCAAGGACTGGGAATGAAGTGAAGGAAGGGGGGTAAGCTTGGGAGGTAGAGGAAAGACTTTCTATCTTAATTATGTGGGTGATTATATAACTGATTGGATTCCTCAAACCTTATGGAGCTGTACAAAAACAAAAAAATAGATGAGTTTTACTGATGTAAATACACATCAGTAAGCCTGAATTAATAAAAATGTATGTTTGACAGTTGCTCCAGGAGCAGGTTCTTCCTCACCCCTTGACGTACCTTACTTCATGTTCTTAAATCATATTTTTACTTGTTTACCTTGTTTATTGGTCAGTCTCCCTACTAGAATGAAAGCTTCTCAGGGACATTCCTTGTTGTTCATGATGATATACCCGGTGTGTAGAGTAGTACATGATACCCAGGAGGTGCTCCTGGGTTGTGTTTGGTTCACTAAATTAGCACTTTAGATTTGAATTTTCTCTGTTCAATTTTTTTTATCAATAACTACAAAAATGGTAGCGATTTTTTCTTCTGCTTCCAACTTTCAACTCCAGAATTAAAAGAAAAAGTAATAAATAAAATGAGTTACTTTTCCAGGATGGGGTGGGGATCTCTTCTTCAGCCTTGCGCCTCCTGTCACACTTTATCTGTAGTCAAATATATTCTAAATGCCTATCTTTCCAGTAAGACATAACTTCTAGGCCCTCATGTGAACTCTGACTTTTAGAGAAACCAGCAGTTTTAGAGACCTGAGAAATGTGTTTTCAAGATTCCATTTTCTCATTTGAATAATTGCCTGTTACTACCTACTCTATAGGCTTGTGGTAAGGATTCACTAAAACAGGTAAATAATGAGCCAGATTCAATGATTGGCCAAGAAGTATTATTCAATACATCTTTTTCAAAAAATATTCAATATATATCCTCTACTTTCAAAACTGGATCTTCTGGACTACTATTACCACTACTACTACTACTAATAATAATGCCCTTAAATGTTAGAAGAGGAAATTCAGAATGCTTTCTGTGCTTTTCTAAACACAAAGTCTGATGTTATCTCTTCTGGTGTAATCAGATATTGAGAACAATTTTCTGTAATCAATTAATTTATTTTTTCCTATATTATTCTTATATTTTTATTCTTATATTATTAATGATTCCTTTTTATAAAAATAATCTATCTCCACCTAAACACTTCCACCGCTTACTTCATGTTCTAAACTCCTAAAGGGCAAGAACCCTGCATTACATTTCTATGGATCTTTTTTTTGTGTGTTATGTTAATCACCATACATTACATCATTAGTTTTTGATGTAGTGTTCCATGATTCATTATTTGCATATAACACCCAGTGCTCCGTGCAGAATGTGCCCTCTAAATACCCATCACCAGACTAACCCATCTCCCACGCCCCTCCCCTCTAGAACCCTCAGTTTGTTTTTCAGAGTCCATCGTCTCTCATGGTTCGTCTACCCCTCCGATTTCCACCCCCCTTCATTCTTCCCCTCCTGCTATCTTCTTCTTATTATTTTTTTTAACATATAATGTATTATTTGTTTCAGAGGTACAGATCTGTGATTCAACAGTCTTGCACAATTCACAGTGCTCACCACAGCACTCCCCATACCCTCCCCAATGTCTATCACCCAGCCACCCCATCACTCCCACCCCCCCACCACTCCAGCAAACCTCAGTTTGATTCCTGAGATTAAGAATTCCTCAAGTCAGTGAGGTCATATGATACATGTCATTCTCTGATTGACTTATTTCGCTCAGCATAACACTCTCCAGTTCCATCCATGTCATTGCAAATGGAAAGATCTCATTCCTTTTGATGGCTGCATAATATTCCATTGTATATATAAACCACATCTTCTTTATCCATTCATCTGTAGATGGACATCTTGGCTCTTTCCACAGTTTGGCTATTGTGGACATTGCTGCTATAAACATCGGGGTGCACGGACCCCTTTGGATCCCTACATTTGTATCTTTGGGGTAAATACCCAGTAGTGCAATTGCTGGATCGTATGATAGCTCTATTCTCAACTTTTTGAGGAACCTCCATACTGTTTTCCAGAGTGGCTGCACCAGCTTGCATTCCCACCAACAGTGCAGGAGGGTTCCCCTTTCTCTGCATCCTCCCCAACATCTGTCATTTCCTGACTTGTTCATTTTAGCCATTCTGACTGATGTGAGGTGATATCTCATTGAGGTTTTGATGTGGATTTCTCTGATGCTGAGCGATGTTGAGCACTTTTCATGTGTCTGTTGGCCATTTGGATGTCTTCTTTGGAAAAATGTCTGTTCCTCTCTTCTGCCCATTTCTTGATTGGATCATTTGTTCTTCGGGTGTTGAGTTTGATAAGTTCTTTATAAATTTTGGATACTAGCCCTTTGTCTGATATGTCATTTGCAAGTATCTTCTCCCATTCTGTTTGTTGTCTTTTGGTTTTGTTGACTGTTTCTTTTGCTGTGCAAAAGCTTTTTATCTTGATGAATCCCAATAGTTCATCTTTGCCCTTGCTTCCCTTGCCTTTGGCGATGTTTCTAGGAAGAAGTTGCTGCGGCTGAGGTCGAAGAGGTTGCTGCCTGTGTTCTCCTTTAGGATTTGGATGGACTCCTGTCTCACATTGAGGTCTTTCAACCATTTGGAGTCTATTTTTGTGTGTGGTGTAAGGAAAGGGTCCAGTTTCATTCTTCTGCATGTGGCTGTCCAATTATCCCAACACCATTTGTTGAAGAGACTGTCTTTTTTCCATTGGACATTCTTTCCTGCTTTGTCGAAGATTAGTTGACCATAGAGTTGAGGGTCTATTTCTGGGCTCTATTCTGTTCCATTGATCTATGTGTCTGTTTTTGTGCCAGTACCATACTGTTTTGTGATTACAGCTTTGTAATAGATCTTGAAGTCTGGAATTGTGATGCCGCCAGCTTTGCTTTTCTTTTTCAACATTCCTCTGGCTATTCGGGGTCTTTTCTGGTTCCATACAAATTTTAGGATGATTTGTTCCATTTCTTTGGAAAAAGTGGATGGTATATTGATGGGGATTGCATTGAATGTGTAGATTGCTCTAGGTAGCATTGACATCTTCACAATATTTGTTCTTCCATTCCATGAGCATGGAACATTTTTCCATTTCTTGTGTCTTCCTCAATTTCTTTCATTTTATAGTTTTCTGAGTACAGATTCTTTGCCTCTTTGGTTAGATTTATTCCTATGTGTCTTATGGTTTTGGGTGCAATTGTAAATGGGATCGACTCCTTAATTTCTCTTTCTTCTGTCTTGTTGTTGGTGTATAGGAATGCCACTGATTTCTGTGCATTGATTTTATATCCTGCCACTTTATTGAATTCCTGTATGAGTTCTAGCAGTTTTGGGGTGGAGTCTTTGGGGTTTTCCACATAAAGTATCGTATCATCTGCAAAGAGTGAGAGTTTGACTTCTTCTTTGCCAATTTGGATGCCTTTGATTTCTTTTTGTTGTCTGATTGCTGTGGCTAGGACTTCTAATACTATGTTGCATAGCAGTGTTGATAGTGGACATCCATGCCGTGTTCCTGACCTTAGGGGGAAAGCTCTCAGTTTTTCCCCATTGAGAATTATATTTGCTGTAGGTTTTTCATAGATGGCTTTTATGATATTGAGGTATGTACCCTCTATGCCTATACTCTGAAGAGTTTTGATCAAGAAACGATGCTGTACTTTGTCAAATGCTTTTTCTGCATCTATTGAGAGGATCATATGATTCTTGTTCTTTCTTTTATTAATGTATTGTATCACATTGATTGATTTGTGGATGATGAACCATCCTTGCAGCCCAGGGATAAATCCCACTTGGTCATGGTGAATAATCCTTTTAATGTACTGTTGGATCCTATTGGCTAGTATTTTGGTGAGAATTTTTGCATCCATGTTCATCAAGGATATTGGTCTGTAATTCTCCTTTTGGAAGGGGTCTTTGTCTGGTTTGGGGATCAGGGTAATGCTGGCCTCATAAAATGAGTTTGGAAGTTTTCCTTCCATTTCTATTTTTTGGAACAGTTTCAGAAGAATAGGTATTAATTCTTCTTGAAATGTTTGGTAGAATTCCCCTGGGAAGCCATCTGGCCCTGGGCTTTTGTTTGTTGGGAGATTTTTGATGACTACTTTAATTTTTAATGGTTATAGGTCTGTTCATGTTTTCTGTTTCTTCCTGGTTCAGTTTTGGTAGTTGATACATCTCTAGGAATACATCCATTTCTTCCAGGTTATCTAATTTGCTGGCATAGAGTTGCTCATAATATGTTCTTATAATTGTTTGTATTTCTTTGGTGTTGGTTGTGATCTCTCCTCTTTCAGTCATGATTTTGTTGATTTGCGTCATTTCTCTTTTCTTTTTGATAAGTCTGGCCAGGGGTTTATCAATCTTGTTAATTCTTTCAAAGAACCAGCTCCTAGTTTCATTGATCTGTTCTACTGTTTTTTGGTTTCTATTTCATTGACTTCTGCTCTGATCTTTATGATTTCTCTTCTCCTTCTGGGTTTAGGCTTTATTTGCTGTTCTTTCTCCAGCTCCTTTAGGTGTAGGGTTAGGTTGTGTACTTGAGATCTTTCTTGTTTCTGGAGAAAGGCTTGTATTGCTCTATACTTTCCTCTTAGGACTGCCTTTGCTGTATCCCAAAGATTTTGAACAGTTGTGTTTTCATTTTCATTTATTTCCAAGTATTTTTTTAATTCTTCTTTAATTTCCTGGTTGACCCATTCATTCTGTAATTGGATGCTCTTTAGCCTCCATGTATTTGAGTTCTTTCCGACTTTCCTCTTGTGATTGAGTTCTACTTTCAAAGTATTGTGGTCTGAAAATATGCAGGGAATGATCCCATTCTTTTGGTACCAGTTGAGACCTGAGTTGTGACGTAGGATGTGATCGATTCTGGAGAATGTTCCATGGGCACTAGAGAAGAATGTGTATATTGTGCTTTGGGATGCAATGTTCTCAATATATATTTGAAGTACATTTGGTCCAGTGTGTCATTTAAGGTCTTTATTTCCTTGTTGATCTTTTGCTTAGATGATCTGTCCATTTGAGTGAGGGGGGTATTAAAGTCCCCCACTATTACTGTATTGTTGTCAATGTGTTTCTTTGCTTTTGTTTTTAATTGGCTTATATAATTGGCTGCTCCCATGTTCGGGGCATAGATATTTACAATTGTTTGATCTTCTTGTTGGATAGATCCTTTAAGTAGGATATGGTGTCCTTCCTCATCTCTTATTACAGTCTTTGGTTTAAAATCTAATTTGTCTGATGTAAGGATTGCCACCCCAGCTTTCTTTTGGTGTCCATTAGCATGGTAAATAGTTTTCCACCCCTTCACTTTCAATCTGGGGGTGACTTTGGGTCTAAAATGAGTCTCTTGCAGACAGCATATCGATGGGTCTTGTTTTTTAATCCACTCTAATAGCCTGTGTCTTTTGATTGGGGCATTTAGTCCATTTACATTCAGGGTAACTATTGAAAGATAGGAATTTAGTGCCATTTTCTGTAAAGTGTCTGTTACTGTATATTGCCTGTGTTCCTTTCTGGTCTATGTTGCTTTTAGGCTCTCTCTGTGCTTAGAGGACCTCTCAGTATTTCTTATAGGGCTGGTTTCGTGTTTGCAAAGTCCTTTAGTTTTTGTTTGTCCTGGAAGATTTTTATCTCTCCTTCAATTTTCAATGACAGCCTAGCTGGATATAGTATTCTTGGCTGCATATTTTTCTCATTTAGTGCTCTGAATATATCCTGCCAGTAGTTTCTGGTCTGCCAGGTCTCTGTGAATAGGTCTGTTCCTATCTAACGTTTCTACCATTGTAGGTTACATATCTCTTCTCCCAAGCTGCTCTCAGGATTTTCTCTTTGTCTCTGAGACTCCTAAGTTTTACTATTAGATGTTGGGATGTTGACCTATTTTCATTGATTTTGAGAGGGGTTCTCTGTGCCTCCTGGATTTTGATGCCTGTTTCCTTCCCCAAATTATTGAAGTTCTCTGCTATAATTTGCTCCAATATACCTTCTGCCCCTCTCTCTCTTTCTTCTTCTTCTGGGATCCCAACTATTCTAATGTTGTTTCATCTTATGGTATCGTTTCTGTCTCGAATTCTGCCCTCGTGATCCAGTAGTTATTTATCTCTCTTTTTCTCAGCTTCTTTATTTTCCATCATTTGGTCTTCTATATCACTAATTCTCTCTTCTGCCTCATTTATCCTAGTAGTTAGAACCTCCATTTTGATTGCACCTCATTAATAGCCTTTTTGATTTCGACTTGGTTAGATTTTAGTTCTTTTATTTCTCCAGTAAGGGTTTGTCTAATAACTTCCATGTTTTTTTCAAGCCCAGCTAGTATCTTTAAAATCATAATTCTGAACTCTAGTTCTGACATCGTACTAATGTCCATATTGAATAGGTCCCTGGCAGTCGGTACTGCCTCTTGTTCTTTTGGTTGAGGTGATTTTTTCCATCTTGTCATTTTGTCCAGAGGAGAATAGATGAATGAGAGAACAAACTGCTAACAGGGTAACACCGTCCCCAGAAAGTATACACTAAACAAATCAGAAAAGACCTGAAACCAGAGGAAAAGAAAGGGAAAGAAAGAAAACAGAAAAAGAAAAAGATAAAAACAAACAAAGAGAAAACAAACGAAACAAAAAACAGAATATGATCAAATATGATCAGGCTGGTGCATAGATCAGTGCCACACACACCAGATTTTGGGTGTATTTTGGTCTGTTTGAAGAAAGTGCCCCCCCAAAATTTTAAAGAAAGAAAAACTTACATATGTACAAAAATAAGGGTTAATACGATGAAGGGATGGAATATGACTGTAAAGATGAAAATTATAAAAGATTTTATAAAAGGAATTGATAAGAAGTTGGTTGACAAAAGAAAGAAGATGATTTAAAGAAAAAACGAAAAAAAAAGGGAGAGAATGTGATCATGCAGGAGACTAGAACAAAGCCATACACTAGAGATTTAGGGTATATTTTGATCAGTTAGAAGAAACTGTATCTCAAAATTTTAAAGAGAGAACAACCTTTATATATATAACAAAAATAAGGGTAACTACTATGAAGGGATAGAATATGGCTCTTAAAATGAAAATAAAAAATATTTTTTTAAAAAAGGGATTGATAAGATGTTGGTTGAAAAAGGGAAAAAGAAAAATTTGGAAAAAAAAAATTAACTTTGAAAGACTAAAGAATCATGGTTAAAAAGCCATGGATTCTATGTGCAGTATTCCCCTAGCTCTGGAGTTCTGCCATTCTCATTGATCAGTAAACTTGGTTTTGGCTGGCTGTTCTCGCTGATCTTCTGGGGAGGGGCCTGTTGCCGTGGTTCCCAAATGTCTTTGCCGGAGGTGGAATTGCCCCGCCCTTGCCGGTCGGGCTAAGTAATCTGCTCAGGTTTGCTCTCGGGAGTTTTTGTTCTCTGCAAGCTTTTGGTACAGCTTTGGAGGACAAGAGTGAAAATGGCAGCCTCCCAATCTCCGCCCCAGAGGAACTGAGAACTCGGTGTCCCGCTCCTCAGTGTGCCCCCAGAGAAAAGCAGTCAGTCACTCCCGTCTCCCCGGTCTCTGGCTGCACTCCATGCTCACCCAGCCTATGACCGAGCATTTTTATCTCTGGCACCCGACCCTGTGTGGAGTCTCCAAACCCAGCAGATCCCTGCAGTGCACTCCCGCGCGACTCCTCCTGGAGGAGGAAGGGGAGTCTCCCTGGTTCTGTCGCTTGTTGGGTCCCTGCTGGAGGAGCAGTGGCCCGACTGTGCCGCGGATCACAGTTTATGACAACCCCGAGCTGAGAGCCTGCTCTTCAGCTCCGTCTCTGTAGCCGGCTTTCCCGCTCCGATACCTGGGAGCTGTGCCACACTCAGGCACCCCTGGTCTTCTGTGATCCCGAGGGTCCTGAAACCACACTGTCCCAGAGAGGATTCCACTCCCCGCTTAGCCACTGGAGCACGTCCCTCAGCGGAGCAGACGTCTAAAAGTTCCGATTTTGTGCTCCGCGGTTCTATCACTTGCCAGAAGCAGCTGTGGGAGGCCCCCTCCCCCAGTGTCTATCCTCCCGAATATCACCTCAGATTCACTTCTCTGCATGTCCTACCTTCCAGAAAGTGGTCGCTTTTCTGTTCAGAGAGTTGTTGCTCTTCTTTTCTTTGATCTCCTGTTGAGTTTGTAGGTGTTCAGAATGGTTTGATCCCTATCCAGCTGAATTCCTGGGACCAGACAAAATCCAGGTCTCCTACTCCTCCGCCATCTTGCTCCGCCACCCCTATTTCTATGGATCTTGACCTTAATACTGTGCATATGGTAGGTTCTCTGTAAACATATAGACTTGTTAACTAAGCTGTGGGGAGGAGCTCAGTTATACATTCAGAAATTGATGATCACAAGAGGATGATATTAACAAACAAACAAACAAACAAGAACACTCTCACTCCTTTCAAAGTTTACTTCAAAATTTGTCTGGATTAATTCATTTCTAAGATCACTTAGTAAGCATATCCAGAAAGTTTCTTCTTTAGTCAATATAATGTGTAAGTCCCCTTGACACTGTGGACAATTATTCATGCAGTGCAGACAGGTTAGCCTGTTATTGGAAAGGGCAGCTAGCTCATTTTTCTTTCTTGCTTAGTCTAATGCTACTTTGGCTCAGAGAATGAGAAATGGTCTTTTACAAAGAATGAAGCACTGTATATCCCCTGAAGCTCTACTATTGAAAAGTCCAAAGATGGAAGGAAAAAAATGGAAATAAATTTTATCATCTTTCCTTCCTTTTCACTGTCCTCAGCTCTGTCTCTTTTGTTTTTGTTGCTTGTTTGTTTGTTTGTTTTTAAAGTTACCCTGGATCTGATTATAAAATACTAAATTTCCAGAAGGCAGAACCTGAAAATTATGGTTGAATTTTATTTTCAAAATAAAATATTTTTCACAATTCTAGATCAACATGTATGATCAGTAATTAATTATCTTTGCATTGCTTCTAGGAGTCCTATTATGCTAGGAATAACTACTTTAGCCATTATCCTCGTCTTCAAATGTCAGGTAAGGGTTTAAAAAGATGAGCATAAAATGTATCTCAGCCAAGCACCTGGCAAGTAGCATTATTCAATAAATACCTGTGCTTACTATTCAAACCTGTTCCCCTGCTTTGTCTCCTAGATGTCCTTCCTCAAATTCATATACAATCAGTACTCAAGTCATGTAATTTTGCAGTCTACTTTTATGTCTACCATTTGAGAAGCTAAATATACAAAAATGGTAAAGACAGACCATATTTGACAACAGAACTCTGAATGACATCTTTGCATTAACCACTCCAGATAGCCAGACCACAACTTCTGTAGACACCAGCCCAA
Organism: Neomonachus schauinslandi; assembly: GCF_002201575.2. Classification (NCBI taxonomy): domain Eukaryota; kingdom Metazoa; phylum Chordata; class Mammalia; order Carnivora; family Phocidae; genus Neomonachus; species Neomonachus schauinslandi. Next base: position 32,140,479 of record NC_058417.1, on the reverse strand, counting down.
GGAGCCAAACTAAAACCTTGTAGCAATCAGCCAAGAAAGTTAAGGACTTGCCAACCTCCCTAATGTTTGCCCCAGTTTCCAACTCAGGACTAAGGAGAGAAAGCCACATATGCTCTTCAACCCAATCACATAGAATGCTCCTTCTTGCTAGCCTGCCTCCAACTTCCTATGCCAACAACTTCTAATTAGAGCATAACTGAAGCTTTCCATGTTTTTTTTTTTTTCACTAAAAAGATTTCTCATTTCTTTTATATCTGTGTGTGTCTGCCAAATGTTAGTGATAATAGCTAAATCTCTGTGACAACAAACTGTGAATAGATTTTCTTTGTTTACATTTTGGTGGTCTTCATTTATTTCCACACACTTTTCATTTGAACTTTGTCGTAACTTTTTAATTATTTCATTTTTTAATTATTTAAATTCCGGTTATTTATCATACATGTAATATTAGTTTCTGGTGTACATAATAGTCCACATGTTTATACATTACACAACACTCACCACAAAGGTGGCTAGCTAGCCTCCACCCCAAATGTCACTATCATAATACCATTGACTATATTCCTTCTGCTATGCCTTTTATTACCATGACTTATTCATTCCAATAATTGGAAGCCTGTACCTCCCACTCCCCTTCACCAATTTTGTCCATCCTCCCACCCCTCCCTTCTGGCAACCATCAATTTGTTCTCTTTATTTAGGAGTCTTTCTGCTTTTTGTTTGTTTATTCATTTGTATTTTAGGTTCAACATATGAGTGAAATCATATGGTATTTGTCTTTCTGAGTCTGACTTATTTCACTTAACATAATTCCCTCTAGGTCCATCCATGTTGTCAAAAATGACATGATCTTACCCTTTGTTTTGGCTGTGTAATATTCCTTTATGTGTGTGTCTGTTTGTGTACCAAATCTTTTGTATCCATTCATCTATTGATGGACACTTGAGTTGCTATTTGTAAATAATGCTACGGTAAACACAAGGGTGTATATATCTTTTTGAATTAGAACTTTGAATATTATGGTAACCTCTTATTGTTTTCATCTCCTATTTTTATTTGTTCTTCTTGATTCTTACATCATCCTGTCCTTGAAGCAAACGTCTATATTTTCACCAGTTTGATATTTCAGTACTTAATGCAATAGTGTCAGTCTCTACTTAAATGTTTCCCGATATTCCTACGTTCCTAAAAAGCAAATACAGAATGTTTCATCTGACCATAAGACTCCATGATTTAGTGTCGGCTTAGTTTCCTTTTTTACCATTTCCATTTCCAACAACACTGAACTGTTTAAAATTTCATGTTTATGCCAAAATTAGCCAGTGTCTCCACCCCTTTTCAACTGCTAAATGTTTTGCTTCAAATGATTTCTCTTGATGTTCCACTAAACATACTAACTCATTCTTTCATTCTCAGATTAATTATCACCTTTGATAATCTTAAGCATTTTCTCCAAGCAAATTTAAACCCCATATATGGTCTAGTTATAGAAAATGTCACATAATGTTGTAGTGGCTGTTTAGATAGTTGCTTTTTTTCTAGATCTCAAGATTGTTAAAAGAGATTTCCTTTACTTTGACTTTTGTATTCCCAGGCTAGGATAATTGATAGGTGCTCTGAAAATGTTAGTCTGAAAATGTTTAGTTAATTAAGGTATTCAATCTTCAGTGTTCGATAGAAGCAACTACTCTTTCCTTTTGCTTATTTCTATATGAGTTTAGATTTATCTTTATATGGAGAACTATATTATAAGTTGCTCCTTTTTAAGCACACAAATGGAAAGGGACAGAAACACATAATCTGAGTTTACTACACATTTTGACCACAGCCAAATTTTCTAATATCCTGATACATATCATGAAAGACTAAGGAAGATGAGTCATATTTCTGTCTTTTAACATATAACTTCCTGTGGCTCCCAAAATAATAGAAGGAGTGTTGTTGGTTTGTTTTTTGTTTTTTGTTTTTGTTTTTGTTTTTGTTTTTTGCAATGAACCACAATCCTTTGGTAAGATTTTTTTATCATATTGTAGATTTATTCCAAAACTGTTTTCACAGGGGAATGCCTTGCACTTCATTATGCTGAATTTAAAAGCAGTTAGCATGTTATGACAAAGTACTCCAAAACTGTTTGAGCACAAGTGTCATTAAAATTTGCAAACGGAATGCTGAGTCTTTAGAGATATGGATGAACCATCTCTTCAGATTTCAAGAAGGTTCTGTTCCTTAATGAAAAGGCAAAATGTGCAAATAATTTTTTTTTAAAGAGCAATGTGCATATGTTTGCTCTTTCAAAACACATACTGGCTTTTCACTCAAATAATGTAGAAAAGAACTAAAGGCAGACTTGTTGATTTATAAATACCTATACAATATATAGGACAATCTATCTGGCAGGTAGAGGGATATTACAGTTTGAGGCTTGAAAGAAAGTTTTCAGTTAAAACATAAATATTGGTTTGTTCAGGCAGAGAGGTATATTTGAAACTTTTGATGTGGTCACCAGAAGACAGTGTAGAGATGGTGTGGAGGGCACAAAAAGTTGGCCAATTGCTTTAGGAAGGGTGGTCAGTGAAGGCTTTTTGAGGAAATGGTGTTTGAATTGAGATCTGCATGACAAGGAGCCTCCTTTATATACATTTAAGGGAAACATATCAAGCAGAAGGAATAGTTAATGCAAAAGTCTATTAAAGGATGAACCTAGCAGTTTCAAGGACTGATATGACTGGAGGAGATGAAGAGGATTTCCACCTGAGGTCAGAGAGGCAACAGACTCAGACTGCACAGGACTTCATAAGCCATGCTACATATTTATATTTAATTTAATTTCAATAGATCACATTGGGGGGGTTCTAGCAGAGAAGTAGAAATATTTGATTGACCTTTATTTTATTATTATTACTATTTTAATGATCAAACTGGCTGCAGCTAGGTTGCAAATGAACAGTAGGGGAAGATAAGTGCCTCCTTGAGACTCATTATTCAGAAGCTGTGTTGTCCAGAGCAGGGCTGATAGCAGTGGAAAATGTAGTAAACAGTGATATTTGCAATAAGTGTGACATACTTAACTAAATGTTGGAGAAACAAAGATGAAATAGTCAATTACTTGAAACGTGTATAGGCTATTGGAAATTAATAGTGTGATGACTGCTGTAATTAAAGGAATGTAATTATATATATATTTTAAAGTTGTATTTGAGAGCTAGACTATTAAAGTTTCAAATCCATGTCCTGCCATTTATTAAAAATGATATATCATATTAAATAACTTTTGTTTCTCTGAGACATTCTTTAGTTTATAAGAAATATACAAGATTAAATATTTTAAGACATCAATTCTTTCTAACCTGATGTAGAAATAAGAAAATACTAATCAAAATCACAACAAGCTATATTTTAGATACTAAAAAACTTATTCTAAAGTTTATATGAAAACACCAAAGACCTTGAATAGACAACACAGTAAGAAGAAGGAAGAGGAGGAAAGGATGAAGGAAGAGGAAGAGAAGATGAGGAAGAATAGGAGGAGGAAGGGCAGGAGGAGGATGGTGAAAGAAGGAAAAAAGGGAAGATGAGAGTGGACTCACATTACCCAATTTCAAGGCTTACTCTAGAGCTACAGTAATGAAGACACCATGGTATTGGTGGAAGAATAGACACATAGATCAATGGAATAGAATCGAGAACCCAGAAATAGACACACAAATATAATTGAGTTTGACAAAGGATCAAAGACAATTCAATGAAGTATTGAAAATCATGCTGGAATAATTGGAAGTCCATATGAAAAATATATGCATATATAGATAAATCAACATAAACATAGACCTGACACCACAAAAAGTAACTGAAAATGGTTGATAAATCTAAAAATAGAACACTAAATATAAAATATCCAGAGGATAACATTGAATGTATTATGTGACTTTGGAATTGGTGATGAACTTTTATATAGAATACCAAAATCTTGAAACATGAAAGAAAAAAATGATGAATCCGAATTTATTAAAATGTAAAACTCCTCTTCTGCAAAAGACAATGTAAAGAGAATGAAGAAACAAGCTACATACTAGGAGAAAATATGTGAAAAACACATATTTGAAAAATGACTTCTGTCCAAATTATGCACAAAGCTATTAATACTGCACAAAAGGAAAACAATTTGAAACTGACTGGGCAAAAATTATGAATCAACATCTTATGAAAGAAGATATACCAATATTAAATATGCATATAAAAGAGGATTGGCATCATCTGTTATTAAGGAATTTCAAATTAAACAACAGTGAGGTAACACTATACACTTAGAAGGCTAAGATCCAAAACATCACAAGATCCAACTGCAGATAAAAATATAGAACAACAAGGACTTTTCATTGATTGCTAGTGAGAATGCAAAATGCTACTCCTACTTTGGAAAACTGTTTATCAGTTTCTCATAAAAACTAACCATAGTCTTGCCATACACACTAACAATCACACACTCCTAAGTATTTACCCAGCTGATTTGAAACTCTGTCCACCCAAAAATCTACACATAAATGTTTATAGCAGCTTTATTCATAATTGAAAAAAAGTAACTTAAGATGAGATGTCCTTCAATAGGTGCATAGGTAAACAAACTGTGAAACATCCATACAGTAGAGTATTATTTAGCAATAAAAAGAAAGAAACTATCAAGCCATGAAAAGACATAGATGAATCTTAAATGCATAGTACTAAATGAAAGAAATCAGTCTAAAAGCTGCGTGCTGTCTGAGTCCAATTATATGACATTCTGAAAAAGGAAACACTACAATGATAGCGTATTAGTCTCTTGTGGCTACCATAACAAATTACCACAGATTTTGTTGCTTAAAATGACAGAAATTTGTTCCCTCAATTTTGGAGGCCAGAAGTCTGAAATCAAGGTTTTGGCAGGGCTTCACTTCTTCCAACGGCACTATGGGACAATCCATTCTTTGCCTCTTCCAACATTTGGAAGCATCTGGCTTCCAATATCAGCTCCAGATATCCCTTGATGGGTAAACATGTCACCCCAATCTTTGCCTCAGTGATCACATTGCTTCTTCTTAGCTGTGTCTTCCTGCTGTTTGTTTTATATAAGGACACTTGTCATTGGATTTGGTGTCCACTTGTATCATTCAGGATAATCTCCTAATCTTTAAATCTTTAAATTATTTACATCTGCTAAACCCCATTTTGCAAATATGGCAGCATTCAACCCACTACAGAAGGTAATGTTGCCAGTGGCTCAGGGAGGGGTGGAGAAGTGAGTGGGTGGCCAAAGCATGGGTGAATTTTTAGAGCTGTAAAACTATTTTATGATACTAAATTGGTAGATACAAAACACTATGTATGTGTCAAAAATCCATAAAACTTTATACCACAAAGAGTGAAACTTAGTTTACGCAAATTATAAAGAATCATTTTGGAGGTCAGAGAATTCCTGGATGGAATGGAAAATGTGACAAATCAATTGAGCTTTATTACAAATTCAGGAAACAATTCATTAAAGGAGGTGGGGAAAATGCTGCTGACCTAAGTAACTTTGGAAACGAGTATAGTCTGTAAAATTAAAGGCATGTGGAACTGTACATAGCAGTGCGCTCTAGTTGATAAAGTTGTTTCACATGCACATATGGGTTAACAATGCAGATACCACTATGTGTATACTGGAGTTAAACAATTATGTAAATGGATCGTGGATTGTGAGAGACAGGCTTCTCACTATTGCTGTGGGACATTTATAGATGAGCAAGGAGAAGACATTCAACTGGACCATGTCACAGTAGATTAGAGTTGGAGATATCAGTCAGGCCAGGATCACCTGAAGCTGTTTAGGGACCCAAAGACTCAAAATAAGAACTCTTTTCTAAAATGTTTAATGTTTCCTTAAACATTTTAAACTCCTTAAACACAAGGAATATATATATATATATGTGTGTGTGTGTGTGTGTGTGTGTGTGTGTGAGTGTGTGATATATACATATATATATTAAGAAAAGTCCTGGTATGTGTAATAAACAATGTTGGAACTTTCTATTATTATTATTATTATTATTAATCATATACTTGTTATTGTTATTTAAATCTGTGTTGCAAGGGCTTATTAAGCAGCTGATACTTTTCTACTTAAGTTTAATAAATGTGGTGGTGGACAGCAACGAATGTAGCTAATTCATTGCTCTCCATAAAGCTGTGATGGGACTTTACAAAATAAGTTTAACTAGTTGGAAACTTCAAATCTCATCTGTGGAGTAGGTTTCTTCCTACTGTGCTAAAGCTGAAAGACTCCAGTAAATAATTTCTCTCTGAGCATAGATGATGGGAGAATGATAGAGGGCATTTTATAAACTCAGAAGATTTCTATTATTTCAAGAAAAAGTATTTTTGGAAATTTGACAAAATGTCTTTTACACAAAGAAAAAGCAGTTGCCTTTGGTAAGGCAAAGTGTTAATTAGCTCAGAGATCCTATAGACTGGAAATATGAGATGTGGGTATGGTATTTTATACCTCGGATGCATGTTAAGTGACTTACATCAGAGTACCTAAAACAGTTAAATTTTTGTTCCCTGGACCAAAGAAATTCATGAATGCAAGTAGGATCTGTGAAACACCCAGAATATGAAGTATATTGGAAGATTTGTTTTTATTTAGGTATAGCAGGCAGATAATCATAATTATAATAAATTATGTTTGCATTTCCTAAAAATTCTAGAAATAGTGTCTCAGATGAATCTATTTTTTCAAGCTTAAAAATCATTAACTTGCCTTCTCTTTTAATTATTCACCTTAGAAAGACCAGCAAGTATACAGCAGTTAATATAAACAAACATATTATAGAAAGGACTGGAATCCCAACAAAATAAGTGGCAGTTGTATAGCAAATCAGCTCATTGTACCAAGTATAGTTTTTATACAATATACACACATGTTTTAAATGTGACACAGACAGGGAGGCAGAGACAGAGATGGAGACAGAGCAGTTAATTGGTAGTGGCTATGAGGGGAAAATATAACTTTTAAGATGAAGATTCAAGTGTCATGTTTATAGTTAATATAACCTCCCCTCTCTCATAATTATCAAATCGGACTGTTCCTAATAGACACATATATACACTCACATGCACAAACACAGACATATATACCCATAAAGAAATTTTCATAACCTCTCCCCTCCCTACAGCAAAGGAATACTTTCACACACTATTACTTTGCCATGTATTAACATGTCATTTTCAGGTGTTCCATTGCTTATCTAAATGTACATTTAAACATACAATAAGTAAATTTACAAATATGGCTACCTCTACAGGAAAGTTGTGAGAATTACCAGACATATGTGTTGGATGTGAAAATCCCTTGAAAAGGATATGTTATTATATTCGGTTAATTTTCCTTAAACACAAGGAGCAATGGGTCATTTTAAACCTGGGTGTATTTTTTATATTTTGGTGATCATGACCACTCTGAAAAATTGATGAAGCCATGAGTCCTCTCTCTGGCTATATGAGTACATTACACATAACCCCTCACACACACACACTATATATATATAAACATTTAGCATGTTTATGGATCACCTGAAGCTGTTTAGGGGCCCAAAGACTCAAAATAAGAACTCTTTTCTAAAATGTTTCAACTGCCTAAAACTTCTAGGTCAGTGGAATATGGATGAGATGCAAAGAGATTCATCCTGGATTCAAATATTCCCCACCTTGACCTTAGCTTTGAACACTCCTATTCAAAGGGCAATTTCAAATGCAAAGTTTTATTGCAGGATCACAGCTTGATCAATAATTTCTCAGCCTCCAAATTCACTAACATTTTTGTGAGGAGTGTTGTGTTTCTCTTGACTGCTATCAATTCTTGGGCACTAAAAAAGTCACACAGGGCAGTTGACTTCAACATCTTCAGAAACACAAGGAGCGGGTTCCTTACAAGCTATCTGTCTTTTTGAAAATACAGTGTATTCAACTAAGAGTTATTTCTTGTGACTGACTCAACTGCTATCCTTTTGTTTCATCAGCATTTTTTTTTTTTTTCCTGAAGTTACATGTGGTAGTCTGGAGACTGTCATGTTGACTCTTGTCATGTGTAACATAGAACTCAGTAGAAACCACTTAAAGATTTACAAAGCATTTTTAGAGCATTTTATCCTCTGATTAGATTTCCATGCATTCACATTTTGATTGTCCCAAATGTAATTAGTTTTTTCTGTTTACCAATTATCTGGGAAGATTTGCCAAATGTATCTTGACAGTGTTCTGACAGGAACTTACAGCAGTTACAAATTATTTGCAATAAGTTCATTTACACCATAGTGTAATTCTATGCTACATGAAGAATTAACACTATTTATTCATGAGATAGTAGAAACACTCTAAGGGATTTCTGTCAAAGAGAATTGGGTCATTATTTGTTGGAATGAACAAGTCATTAGGAAATACAACACATAAATCTCAACCAAGAAAAAAATTCTTCCTTTCTAATTTCATCTCTGTAACTTTCAACCTAAGATATTTTTTATCAATGCAAAGCCAAGAATGAGCAAATCAGTTCTTAAAAATTCACAGTAGTGGTGAAAAAATTATGCTAATATTTCAGAAAATGTGTATACAGAATTTTAAAAGGTGGTGTAAGGATATGCAATATTTAAATGAAATCATGAAACACATGGTAAACTCATCATCATCCTCTTCACTTTCTATTTGATATAGAACATGCTGACAAACAATTAGTTTAAAATTAAGCAAAAGCTCTTTGCTAAGTTTGATGGCTACCATTTTTCTTAGTAGAAAATATTTTTTAGTTTTAAAATATATTGTACTTATAATAATTGAATAGTAGACACTTATTTTTATGTCAACAAACTATATGATTAAACAGAATGAGTGACAGCAAAATTTGGTACTCATATAAGGAGATATGATGAAAGAGTGAAATGTGAATTGCCAGTAAACTTATTAAAATGTTCAAATGCAGGGCGCCTGGGTGGCTCAGTTGGTTAAGCGACTGCCTTTGGCTCAGGTCATGATCCCGGAGTCCTGGGATCGAGTCCCACATTGGGCTCCCGGCTCGGCGGGGAGCCTGCTTCTCCCTCTGACCCTATCCCCTCTCATGCTGTTTCTCTCTCTCTCTCGCTTTCTCTCTCAAATAAATAAATAAATAAAATCTTTAAAAAAAATGTTCAAATGCATCAGAAACCAACAAAATGCAAATTACTTCAACAAAGAAATGCCCTTTTCACCTATGAAATTGGAAAAGATCAAAATAATGATTAAATGATATATAATTATTACCTACTTATCTGTAGATCTAACTATTGATCTGTCTTAACAGAGAGAGACTGGGAAATATATAAGATACCAGACAAATAGAGAAGCTAGTTTTTAAGTAAAACTATTCTATAGTTTTCTATTTAAATATATTTTGGTATTAGTGCTCCTCTCTCACTCTAAAAAGCACTTCAGTATGAGTGACTCATATGAATTATCCAAAAAAAGAGTCTTCAATGATTTTAATGTGAAAATGACTCACTGAGAGGCTAAGAAGATGAGCAGAGGCATCAAGCATCTCCAGGGGTTAGGTTTGAATGTGTTGTGCCAAGGAATAGGTCATTAGGTAAAACTTCCATGTTTTATTTGGAACCCCTGAGAACAATAACCCAAGAGGATAGTCAAACTTGAAAAAAGTATAGCCCTTGGGGAGATAGTCTTTGAGACACTAGTCCGCTGTCTTCCCAGTGTTGGCCTCAATAAATTTCTTTCTTGTTTCACCACCAAAAAAAAAAAAAAAAAAGTATAATCCTCACAAGCAGTGAAGTATATATTCAACACATCCATTTGATTAAGATAATCAGTATTGCTAGTGTCTCTAGCCACCTGCAAGAAGCTAACATAAATCTTCCAAGAGAGAATCCCAAGCCTAGCATAATTTTTAATTTTTTTCACACATAATGTATGACATACTATTTAAAAGGCATATGATGAGACATTATTTGTAATGAAAATCTAAAAGTAACAACTCTCACAATGAAACCATAAAAATTATTAGAGACGTCAAAATAAATCACATTAATAACTTCAAATTTTTTTTAAAAAAAGAAAAAGTATGCCATCAGAGAATGTGAAGCTATATAGCAAATGGAAACTCCAGAATTAAAAAATATATTAATTAATATTAAGAAATTATTGGAGGGGTTGGCAGTAAATTAGATACAATTAAATAGAAAATAAGAAGAACAGGGGTGCCTGGGTTGCTCAAGTCGGTTGAGCACCCAACTCTTGGTTTTGGCTCAGGTCATGGTCTCATGGGTCATGGGATTGAGCCCTACCTCGGGCTCTGTGCTCATCAGGGAGTCTGCTTGAGATTCTTTCCCTCTCCCTTCCCCTCTTCCCCTCCACCCACTCACACGTGTGCTCTCTCTCTCACTCTCTCTAAAGTAAGTAAATAAATCTTTAAAAATTAAAAAAATTAGGGGCAGCTGAGTGCTCAGTCAGTTAGAGTCTGCCTGGGGTCCCAGGATCAAGCCCTGAGGCATGCTCCCTGCTCAGCTTCTCCCTCTGCCCCTCCCCCTGCTTGTGCTCTCTCTCTGTCACTCTCTCTTTCTCAAATAAATAAATAAAATCTAAAAAAAAAAGAAAATTAGAAGAGCAGAAGACATATGACAGGAAAATAGGCAGAATTATGTTGGAGGGATAAAAGGATAGAAAATGAAAAAAGAGCATGGCACAGAAAGGACAGAGTAAAACATAAAACATGTTCACTGGAGTTACAGAGGGAGAGGAGAAATATAAGGAATAGTTTATATTCCTTATATAAGAGATATAAGAAATATATCTAAAAATGTTAATAATAAAGCCTTAAAACAAGCATAAAATTTATTTCAGAGGAATAACAATGAGACCAGAGGATGTGAAGCCAGAATTAATGGAATAATATCTTCCAGCTTTTGGGGGTGGGGTCAAGCTCAAATTCTAGACAAAGTAAAAAAAAAAAAAAAAGTTTTTTAAATAGTTGGAATAAAACATTGCAAAACCAGTAAAACGTAGGTACTTTGACTTAAGAAGACATGCAATGAAAGAAATTCGAATGAGCTGGCATAAAAAAGAAAGAATTTAAATAAAAATTTTTTAAAAAGAGAGAAGGCAATTATTGCATATGGAAATTAGATAGGATTAAAAAAGAGACCTATAAACATGGATAAATATAAAAGATTATTGGCTATAAAAACCAATATATATATCCATTCCAGAGGAAATGAAAATATATGCATTGAATTAACATAACGGAAAACAATACATATGACTGATAAATGTTGCTAACATTTTCTAAAGCCATTTTATTGTCTTGGAAGCGTTAGAAGTCCTAATTTGTATAGACTTTGATGGATCAATGATTAAGAATGTAATCTCCAGAGAAAACACTAAAATAAAAAGTAAAATAATGTATAACTACCAACCTAATAGAGTTATATAATCAGACAAATTCAAAAGCAGGTAGTAGGATGGAAGATTTGAATCCAACTGTGCAAATACACACATTAAATATAAATGGATAAAAATTTCTAATTAAAAGAAAAATTTTAGAATGATTTTTTTAAAATGTGTGCTGCTTAAAAGAGTCATATCTACATGAAATGAATACAAAATATTAAAGCATAAGAAAAGCAAATACATTATAGGCAAAATTAAACAAAAGAAATCTGGTGCTACTGTAATATTAGGAAAATTAAACTTTAAAGAAAGAAATATTGCAAGAGAAAAATCATTTCATAATTTTTTTAAAGTTTTGCTGTATTAGGAAGATATAAAATTGTAGGGTGCCTGGGTGGCTCAGTGGTTAAGCATCTGCCTTCCCCTCAGGTCATGATCCCAGAGTCTCGGGATCAAGTCCCACATCGGGTTCCCTGCTCAGTGGGAAGTCTGCTTCTCCCTCTGACCTTCACCCCACTTGTGCTCTCTCTCTCTCTCTCAAATAAATAAATAAAATCTTGAAAAAAAGATATAAAATTGTAGTTTTAAGCACCTAAAAAGTATCTCAAAATAAATGATACAAATATTGTCAGAAATAAAGAAATACATGAATCTATAATTATTCTAGGAAATGTTTATAAATATACTCAGTATTTAGCATATCAAGTAGACAATATTACATTACTAATATAAAATATAAAATCTTATCAACCCACTTAATAATAGTCATCTGATATTTATTAAAACTGCAAAATATAGTTAGGTATTAAGTTCTCATGGAACATTTCCATGTAGGTAGTGTCTGCTTTCTATATATTTGAGAGCATGGTTTTGACCGTGTGGAAGTAGGGTAGGAATAAATAACAACAGAAAACTAGAAAATCCCCATGTGTAGTTTAAGCCAAAGAAGGAAAGATATTAAAGTTATAAATTACTTAAAGTAAATAAATATTAATTAAAATATGAAGTAAAGAATGTGTGATAAAACTCACATGGGAATTTGAGAGAAATATGCTATTAAGTAAGACAACATAAAGGAAAAAAGATTCCAAATGTATGAAATAAGCAACCATTTTAGGAAAATATTAACTAAAGAAGAAAACTAAGAAAATATAAAATAGAAAGCAAAAACAGTAAACAGCATAAATTAGGCCAATTTTCTTTTCAAAATGCTAATAAAATTCATAAATTCCAAGCAAATTTGATGAACTTAAGAGAATGAGAGTGAGAGCAAAAGCAAGCAACAGGAAGGAAAGTGGGAGTGAGAGAGAGGGACAGAGACAGAAAGATACAGATGGAGTGAGACAGAACAAAAGAGAGAGGTGAAGGCACACATGACCAATGTTGGGATTAAATAAAAGAGAGACCAAAAACAGATAGTGCAAAGATTTTGTGTCAATGAAGTTAAACATTAAAATGAATTATCTGGAAATATTTAGACAAATACAGTTAATCAATTGTATGTGGAATAATGTACACTACCAAACTGGAAACATTTTCTGGAAGTACAGCTAACCAAAACTGACACTAGAAGAATTTGAAAATCTTAATACTCCATTACTAGGAAAGGAAGTGAAACTGTAATTCAACAAAACTCCAAGTCCATAGGATTTCATCATAGAATTCTAATAATTGAACAATCAGTCCCTGGAAAATTACAGGAAAATTTTAATCAAGAGCATAAGGGCAAATAGAAAGATACTCTAATGAATCTAAGTAGAAAATAAATGCAAAAGAAGTATCAGGGAACTATGTTTTCCAGGAACCAAGTAACCACTATCCACAAGAGTGGTCATCTACTGATGATATTGTCATTTGGACTTCTGCTATTGCACATTCCCTACTGTATTGTAGGACCTCATATCTCTGGATGCTTGCTACTGTGTCAAGAGGCACCTCAATCTATAACATCTTTGTTAGATTTAAAATTCCTGAGTAGAAGCATGCAGTTGACCACACTTTTGATATTTGCAGAAGCTGTAGTTTGCAGATGTATAAAAATAAATAAACATGGGACTCTGGTCTTAACTTTTACTTATCTAGGAATGCCACATAAATAAAAAGTATATTTAGATGCTGACACAAAAAGGAACAAATATCCCTTTAGCTGTCCAACATCTATATGAATCCATGTTATACTTTGGACCTTGCTCCAACACACACACACACACACACACACACACACACACACACACACACACACTTTTTCCACTTTATATAATGCAACTATTCCTTTTAAAACTAAAAATGCACTCACTCTTCTCAAAGGAATAAACCAAAATTTTATAAGTTACTGCATGCAATCTAGATTCAGAATTTCTAGATCACATATAATCCTCTTTAAGTTCTATCATTCTTATATTCTGAAAATTATAGAACAATTGTGTAATCAATTATAAAATTAACCACCGAAATATATAAAATATTGAAGGAGACAGAGTGACAAGGATAATTCATTAATATATATGAATATACACATTACACACTCTATCAACTTTATTATTAAGAACATGTTTCAAATTGAGCATCTGTGAGCACAGAGACTTTGAGCATGTTGAATCATTAGGATCATAAATGCAAAGTGGAAGAGATACAGCCTGGACAAGCTGAAGAGCCCTCACTGGCATGGGGCTCTCTACAAAGCTGGCCACTTAGTTGGTGATTCAGGAAATGCATTGGGAACAATTCCTTAAAATGTGATATATATTTCCTCCAAAATCAATCAGGAGGCCTTTTAGTGATTGAGAGCACAACTTTACAGCATCTTTATTCACTCCCTTAGAAGTAAGAACCTGGCATGTTCCAGATCTTTGGCGATTTAGAAAATTCTCTCACTATTTCCTATAATCCCATTCTTTTTTTTTTTTATTCTTATGTTAATCCCCATACATTACATCATTAGTTTTAGATGAAGTGTTCCATGATTCATTGTTTGTGCATAACACCCAGTGCTCCATGCAGAATGTGCCCTCCTCAATACCCACCACCAGGCTAACCCATCCTCCCACCCCCCTCCCCTCTAGAACCCCGTTTGTTTTTCAGAGTCCATCGTCTCTCATGGTTCGTCTACCCTCCGATTTCCCCCGCTTCATTCTTCCCCTCCCGCTACCTTCTTCTTCTTCTTTTTTTTTTTTCTTAACATATATTGTATTATTTGTTTCAGAGGTACAGATCTGAGATTCAACAGTCCTGCACAATTCAAAGCGCTTACCAGAGCACATACCCTCCCCACCCTTCCCAGTGTCTATCACCCAGTCACCCCATCCTTCCCACCCCACCCCCCACTCCAGCAACCCTCAGTTTGTTTCCTGAGATTAAGAATTCCTCATATCAGTGAGATCATATGATACATGTCTTTCTCTGTTTGACTTATTTCACTCAACATAATACCCTCCAGTTCCATCCACGTTGTTGCAAATGGCAAGATCTCATTCCTTTTGATGGATGCATAATATTCCATTGTATATATATACCACTTCTTCTTTATCCATTCATCTGTTGATGGACATCTTGGCTCTTTCCACAGTTTGGCTATTGTGGACATTGCTGCTATAAACATCGGGGTGCACGTACCCCTTCGGATCCCTACTTTTGTATCTTTGGGGTAAATACCCAGTAGTGCAATTGCTGGATCATATGGTAGCTCTATTTTCAACCTTTTGAGGAACCTCCATACAGTTTTCCAGAGTGGCTGCACCAGCTTGCATTCCCACCAACAGTGTAGGAGGGTTCCCCTTTCTCCTCATCCCCGCCAACATCTGTCCTTTCCTGACTTGTTAATTTTAGCCATTCTGACTGGTGTGAGGTGGTATCTCATTGAGGTTTTGATTTGGATTTCCCTGATGCCGAGCGATGTTGAGCACTTTTTCATGTGTCTGTTGGCCATTTGGATGTCTTCTTTGGAAAAATGTCTGTTCATGTCTTCTGCCCATTTCTTGATTGGATTCTTTGTTCTTTGGGTGTTGAGTTTGATGAGTTCTTTATAGATTTTGGATACTAGCCCTTTATCTGATATGTCATTTGCAAATATCTTCTCCCATTCTGTCGGTTGTCTTTTGGTTTTGTTGACTGTTTCCTTTGCTTTGCAAAAGCTTTTTATCTTGATGAAGTCCCAATAGTTCATTTTTACCCTTGCCTCCCTTGCCTTTGGCAATGTTTCTAGGAAGAAGTTGCTGCGGCTGAGGTCAAAGAGGTTGCTGCCTGTGTTCTCCTTTAGGATTTGGATGGACTCCTGTCTCACATTGAGGTCTTTCAACCATTTGGAGTCTATTTTGGTGTGTGGTGTAAGGAAATGGTGCAGTTTCATTCTTCTGCATGTGGCTATCCAATTTTCCCAACACCATTTGTTGAAGAGACTGTCTTTGTTCCATTGGACATTCTTTCCTGCTTTGTCAAAGATGAGTTGACCATAGAGTTGAGGGTCCATTTCTGGGCTCTCTATTCTGTTCCATTGATCTATGTGTCTGTTTTTGTGCCAGTACCATGCTGTCTTAATGATGACAGCTTTGTAATAGAGCTGGAAGTCCGGAATTGTGATGCCGCCGGCTTTGCTTTTCTTTGTCAACATTCCTCTGGCTATGCGGGGTCTTTTCTGGTTCCATACAAATTTTAGGATGATTTGTTCCATTTCTTTGAAAAAAGTGGATGGTATTTTGATGGGGATTGCATTGAATGTGTAGATTGCTCTAGGTAGCATTGACATCTTCACAATATTTGTTCTTCCAACCCATGAGCATGGAACGTTTTTCCATTTCTTTGTGTCTTCCTCAATTTCTTTCATGAGTATTTTATAGTTTTCTGAGTACAGATCCTTTGTCTCTTTGGTTAGATTTATTCCTAGGTATCTTATGGTTTTGGGTGCAATTGTAAATGGGATCGACTCCTTAATTTCTCTTTCTTCTGTCTTGTTGTTGGTGTATAGGAATGCCACTGACTTCTGTTCATTGATTTTATATCCTGCCACTTGACTGAATTCCTGTATGAGTTCTAGCAGTTTTGGGGTGGAGTCTTTTGGGTTTTCCACATAAAGTATCATATCATCTGCAAAGAGTGAGAGTTTGACTTCTTCCTTGCCGATTTGGATGCCTTTGATTTCTTTTTGTTGTCTGATTGCTGTGGCTAGGACTTCCAATACTATGTTGAATAGCAGTGGTGATAGTGGACATCCCTGCTGCATTCCTGACCTTAGGGGGAAAGCTCTCAGTTTTTCCCCATTGAGAATGACATTCGCTGTAGGTTTTTCATAGATGGCTTTTATGATATTGAGGTATGTACCCTCTATCCCTATACTCTGAAGAGTTTTGATCAAGAAAGGATGCTGTACTTTGTCAAATGCTTTTTCTGCATCTATTGAGAGGATCATATGATTCTTGTTCTTTCTTTTGTTAATGTATTGTATCACATTGATTGATTTGCGGATGTTGAACCAACCTTGCACCCAGGGATAAATCCCACTTGGTCATGGTGAATAATCCTTTTAATGTACTGTTGGATCCTATTGGCTAGTATTTTGGTGAGAATTTTTGCAA
>NC_058417.1:32081982-32118470 GCF_002201575.2 Neomonachus schauinslandi | reverse complement strand
TCGGATTCACTTCTCCGCACGTCCTACCTTCCAGAAAGTGGTCGCTTCTCTGTTCAGAGAGTTGTTGCTTTTCCTTTCTTTGATCTCCTGTTGAGTTTGTAGGTGTTCAGAATCGTTTGATCCCTATCCAGCTGAATTCCTGAGAGGAGACGAAATCCAGGTCTCCTACTGCTCCGCCATCTTGCTCCGCCCCCCCATAATCCCATTCTTAAAATATAGTATCATTATGGGGCACCTGGGTGGCTCAGTCAGTTAAGCATCCGACTCTTGATTTCATCTCAGATCATGATCTCAGGGTTGTGAGATGGAGTCCTGTGTAGGGCTCTGAGCTCAACCAGGAGTCTGCTTGAGATTCTCTCGCCCTAATAGATAAATAAATTTTTAAAAAAATATATAGTATCATTATGTAGTGATTTATTTTGTTGACCAGTTAAATGTTGAAATTCCTTGAGATCTGAATTGTGTTAAAGAATTTGGTTTGTCACATGGCTTTGCACAGTTTGTGGACTACACAAAGGCACTGAGCTAAGGGAAAGAGGGCAAACTGAAATCCAGTCTGCTCTCACCTCACTCAGCTCTGTGACCTGGAATTGGGCTGCATCTGCCCATAGGAAGGCTTACAAAAATATGTCTTTTATCAATTTGTGCATCTCCCCTCAGAGAGCAGATTTTTCTAACTGTATTTCCCAATGTGCAATTTTTCCTAATTTGTCCACACAAAGATGCTTTTTTCCCCTCTAATTGAGAGAAAAAATAGTGCTTTAAAGAGTGGTGGTAACCCTGGATAGAGGGTGAGTAATCCTGAAGCAAGTGATACAGTTTTACTGCTGGGCTTGCTGGGTGAAAGCAATCTTGTGCTTTTTTATCTTATTGCAATAGAGAAAAAGTAGTTGTCAGGTCAATAGCTGCTTGCCAGCTAAATTGATTTGTTCCTATAATAAGACCATATCTGGAAGAACAGCTGCATTGGAATGATGATTAAACTTAAGATATTCCACTGTGTTTCTCCAAGAGACATTTATCTTTTGCATCAGCCAAGATGAAACTTAAATGGGAATGTGATAAGCACCACCATTCCTGATTCTTTAAAGTTTTGACATTGACTCTATAGCTGAAGTTACCCCAGGATTTGCTTTTGCTTTTGATTTTAATTGTATTTTTTACCCATAATAGTCCTTACTTGGTGTGTCAGTGAGCTGTTGTGGTAATTCTGCCAGGTCCTAAGGATACATGTTCAGATTACACATTCTGTTTTACCAATCCTATCATGAGGAAGATTAGGTCAGATCTCCTTTCATCATCTTGAACTTGGTTTCCCAATAATTGGTATTAGCCGAAGGATGATGAACATAGGAAATGTTACACAATTGGGTAAATATAAACACTCATTATTTTTTCTTTACAATATATATATATTTTTTAAACAAAAAAGAGGGCATTTTCTTCTATAATTTATAAGGTACATGCATGTAATATCTATAATGACAGGGTAAAGCAAACCTATGGCTATGGGCCAAATCCAGCCTACAGTTTCTAAATGTATAGCCCTCAAGCTCTAAATTGCCCCCCCTTTTTTTTTACATTTTAAAAGTTTATAAAAACAAAACAAAAGCAGAATATGCAATGGAAACCATTTATAGCCTGCAGTCCAGAAAATTTGCAATCTGAGCAATTACATTAAAAGATTTGACTTTTTTATGACTGAGTGATATTCCACTGTATATATATACACACACACACACACACAGTATCTTCTTCATCCATTCATCAGTTGATAGACACACTTGGGCTGGTTCCATAATTTAGCTGTTATAGATAATGCTTCTGTAAACATTGGTGTGCATGTATCCCTTTGAATTAGTATTTTTGTATTCGTGGGTAAATACCTAGTAATGTAATAGCTGGATCATACAGTAGTTCTATTTTTAACTTTTTGAGGAACCTCCATATTGTTTTCTAGAGTGGCTGCCTCAGTCTGCCTTCCCACCAACAGTGCAAGAGGGTTCCCTTTCTCCACATCCTTACCAACACCTTTGTTTCTTGTTTTGTTGATTTTAGCCATTCTGACATGTATGAGGTGATATCTCATTTGCAATGACAGGGATGGATCTAGAGAATATTATGTGAAGCAAAATATCAGTCAGGGAAAGACAAATACCAAATGATTTCATTCATATGTGGAATTTAAGAAACAAAATAAATGAGCAAAGGTGGAGGGGGAGAGAGAGAGAGGTAAACCAAGAAACAGACTCTTAAATATAGAGAACAAACTGATGGTTACCAGAGGGGAAGTGGGTGGGGGAATGGGTTAAATAGGTGATGGGGATTAAGGAGTGCACCTGTCAGGAGCACTGGATGTTGGTATGGAAGTGTTGAATCACTATATTGTACACCTGAAACTAATATTATACTGTATTTTAAGTAACTGGAATTTAAATAAAACCCTAAATGGGTACCTGGGTGGCTCAGTCAGTTAAGTGTCAGACTCTTGATTTTGGCTCAGGTCATGATCTCAGGGTTGTGGGATCCAGCTGTGTTGGGCTCCATGCTGGGTGTGGAATCTGCTTAAGATTCATCAAAAACTAATGATGTATTGTATGGTGACTAACATAACATAATAAAATAAAATTTTAAAAATAGAATTAAAAAATTAATCATAAAAAAAGATTCTCTCTCTCTGCCCCTCCCCACTCTCTCTCTCTCTAAAATACATACATACATACATACATACATAAATACTTTAAAAAATGAAATGGGAGTGGGAGACATAGGTTTCCAATTATAGAATAAATAAGTCACAGAAATAAAAGGTGCAGCATAGGAAATATAGTTAATGGTATTGTAATAGCATTGTGTGGTGATGGATGTTAGCTACACTTGTGGTGAGCATAGCATAACATATAAAGACGTTGAATCACTATGCTGTACCCCTGAAACTAATATAACATTGTGTGTCAACTCTACTCAAATAAAAAATAAAGTAAATAAAATAAAAATCCATTTGAAAAATGCAAAAAAAAAATCTGACTTTGGCATACAGCTAATATGTGGCAGTGGTAATTTATTAGACTTAAATTGTGAAGATTTCAACATTTTAAATCAAGTGTTACATTAACCCTAGACTTAGACTGCAAAGTGAAGCATGCTTATTTCAACTTCTGGAGCAGTTACTTAAAATACATGAGATTAAAAAATATGTGAGCTAAAGTATCAATAGGTAATTTAATACAGGTGATGTACATAATTTAAAATATAATTCCAAATAAAATATTTAAATAATCTAAAGGAAAGCAGAAAAGGAGAAATTAAAGAGACTGACAGAGACAAAATGGTAAAATTATAGACCTAAATCTAACTATGCAAATAATTACATTAAATATTAATGTACTATCTTCCTGATCTTGGGTTAGGCAGTAGTTGTTAGATATAACACTAATACCACAAGCCACATTTGGAAAATACATAAATAGGACTTCAATATTAAAAATTGTTGCACTGCAAATTACACCATCAAGAAAGTGAAATATAATCCAAAGAATGGGAGAAAATATTTATAAATCATGAATCTCTCTTTTTTTTTAAAGATTTTATTTATTTATTTGAGAGAGAGAGAATGAGAGACAGAGAGCAGGAGAGGGAGGAGGGTCAGAAGGAGGAGAAGCAGACTCCCCGCCGAGCAGGGAGCCCGATGCAGGACTCGATCCCGGGACTCCAGGATCATGACCTGAGCCGAAGGCAGACGCTTAACCATCTGAGCCACCCAGGAGCCCTAAAACATGAATCTCTTAAGTAGCTTCTGTTCAGAATATAAGGAACTCTTATTACTCAATAATAAAAAGACAAGTTATTCAATTTTTTTTAAAAAATAGACAAATTATTTGAGTAGATATTTCTCCAGAGAAGATGAATAAGTGGCCATAAGCTTATAAAATGATGCTCAATATCATTAATTATCATGGAAATGCAAATCAAAACTACAATGAGACGCCAGTTTACATTCACTAGGTTGGATATAAGAAAAGACAGAAAATAACAAGTATTGTTAATGATACAGAGAAATCGAAACCCTCACATATTGCTCATAGGATGTAAAACAAAAATCAATTGCATTTAAAAAAATCAATTGCATTTATATACTGGTAGCAAGTAGTTAAAATAAAATTTAGGGGTGTCTGGGTAACTCGGTTGGGCATCCAACTCTTGATCTCAGCTAAGGTCTTGATCTCAGGGTTGTGAGTTCAAGCACCATGTTGGGCGCCACATTGGGCATGGAGCCTACTTAAAAAAACAAAAAAAAAATTAAAAATTAAAATAAATAAAATTTAAATCAGTTTTATTTATAATAACATCAAAAGGCTTAAAATATTTAGGAACAAATTTAAGAAAAGATGAGGAAAAACTAAAATAAAACATAGCTGAGATAAATTTAACAAGATATAAGTAGAAACATATACCATTTTCATTAACTGGAAAATTCGATATTAAGACATCATTTTATCTATTATGCTTTATAGATTCAGTGTCATCCTAAAGAACCCAAAATTTTTCTTTAAGCTTGATGGGATGATTAAAATAAATATTGAACTGCAAAGGAATTAGAATATACAAAGCAATTTTGAAAGAAGTAAAACAGTTTGAGGCCTTACATCCCTTAATTTCAGAATTAATGATAAAGCTACATAATCAAGACTGTAAGATTAAACCATAAATATTAGGGAAAGGAGGGGAGGGAGAAGGAGAGGGATCAATGTAACACAATGAAAAATCAAGTAATAGACACAAAATTATATAGTCATTTCATTTTCAACAAAGACACCAAGGTAACCCAATGGATTAAATTTTTTTTCAAGAAATAATGCAAAAATAGTTGAATATCCATCACAGACAAAATGGAAAAATTAAAACTATGGATAAATGCAGAAGAATATAGTAACTTGCAGTGAGCCAGGTGTTTCTTATATAAGTCCCAGAAATCAGTAACTATGAAAGCAAAAGTGTATGCATTAGAATGTATATATATGTAACTATATGTGAGTATATATTATACAGTCACAGAAGACTGATACACAGAATAATATACTCCTACAAATAAATAGTTAAAAGAAAAATGACTTATTAAAAAGGGACAAAGTATTTAATAGATACTTTGCAAAAGAAGATATTCTGTAAGTCATTAAGGAAATGAAAATTAAATTTACAACCCAACAAATAGATTGAAATAATGAAAAAGATTGACAATAAAATGTATTTGAAGATGTGGAACAACTGTAATACCATTTATTGTGTGTGGAAATGTAAAATAATACAATTACTTTATAAACATTATGACAGTGTCTTAGTTTCTTCTAAAACTGAACATACACTTAGCATATGTCACAGAAATTTCACTTCTAGGTATCCACTCATAAGAAATGAAACAAATATTAACGCAAAAGCTTGTGTATACTAATATTCATGAAAATTTCATTCAGAAGTGTCACAAAAAGAAAACAGTTTCCATCAATAACATAATGAATAAACAAACTGGGGTATGTTCATGTAATGCAGGGCTATTCAGCAGCAAAAGGAAACAAACTACCATTTCACACAAAAACAAGACTCAATATCAAAAGCATCTGTTGTGAAAAAAAATGCAAGAGAACATACTACATTTTACTTATATGGAGTTCTTCACTAGGCATAACTGATTAATGGTTGGGAAGGATTAAAAGAGAGGTTGTAGGATGAGGTTTAACTGGGAAAATGCATGGAGTCAATGTAATATCCTTTATGTTGATGTGCATCTGGGTTTCACAGATGGTAGCATTTGTCAAAACTCATCAAATGTACACTTAATATCTATGTATCTCATTGTATGCAAAATTTGTATCAAAAGAAAATCTGTAAAGAAATATTGGAATTTACCTAATGGATTACATATTATAATTTTTAGGTGGAAGTATACTGATGCCAGCAAATTACTTTGAAACACATCAAAAGCTACAATGTAATTTTGGATAAAGTGTTGGATGGATGGATGTATACATATATGACAAAGGAAGTGAAGTAATGTTAATGGTAGTTACAAGTGGTAAATATGTTGGCATTTACTATAAAATACTTTCAGTTTTGCTGTATGTTTGAAAATCTCATAATAAGATTTTGGGGAAATTGTTTTATAAGATTATTAGGTATTATGTAGATGAGCATGGTCAGATGAATTCTAGATAAAGAACCTAGCAGATGGAAAAGATAAAAGATTAGTCAATGAACTATGAATCTTATGATTAAATATTCTAGAACTTGGGTCATAAGCATGGAAATTGTTTAACTTTCGGTCCTCAGTGTGTGTATGTGTGTGTGTATACATATGTGTATATATATACATATACATACATGGAGATATTATTATTAATGTATCTAAGTTATTGTAAGCACTAAAAAACATAATGAACACGAAAGTATTTCGCACATAACATATCAATAATTGTTAGTTTAACAACAGGAGGAAAGGTCAAGAATAAACTGTAAGAAATCCAGGTACTTTCTTTTAGCTGGATACACGGAACCAAGGGGAAAATGTGGAAGTAATACTAGGGGAATAGGCTAGGGAATGCAGTAGGCAGAATTCTAACATAGACTCCAAAATTCCCCTCTCCTGGTGTATATGCCCTATATAGTCCACTTCCTCTTGGTATGGGCAGGCAGTGAATATGATAGGATATCTCACCCTGATTAGGCTACTTTATATGGCAAAGGTGAAAGGATTTCACAGATAACAATAAGGTCTCAGGAGATTGTATTGGGTGGGCCTGACTTAACCAGGTGAAATCCCTTGAAAGAGGAAATGGGCTTTCATCGAAGAGAGAGAATCTCTTGCTGGTGTTGAAGAAGTAAGTTGGCAAGTTGTAAAAGGTTCACATGCCTAGGATGTAAAGATGGACCTTAGGAGCTGAGAATGAGAGAATGACCTCCACCTGAGAGCCAGCAGGAAAACAAGGACCTGTCTCATAGTCACAAGGAAATGAATTCTGCCAATGATCTAGATTGGAAGATATTATTTCCCAAGTCAAGCCTCTTGTGGGACCCCAGACCCATTCAACAACTTGATTACAGCCTTGTGGGTCCTTGAGCAGAAGATCCAGTTAAACTGTGCCTGGGCTTTGGACTCATGAAACTGACGTGATAAACTATGCTGCTTTTGCAGTAGCTAAGTTAGTAATCCTTTGTTATGCAGCAATAGAAAACAAATACAAGTCATGCTTTTGAATGCCAAGCTAAATTATCTGAATGTTTAATGTTCAATAAGAAAAAGGAAGATCCTGACACCTTATATCAGAGGAGTAGCATGATCTGAGGCTTTCATTAGTAGGAAAATTAAGAAGACTGAATAAAAATCTGAATAGAAACCCTAATATCTCAGTTTCTTAACACAACAAAGGTTTATTTTTCATTGATGTAATAGTCTGGTGTAAGCAGTTTTTTTAGCTACTCATGTCCAGTGTTACCTAAGAATCCTGGATAATCCTCCAATTCTGTCATCTTGGTGTTCTTTGTCTCCCTCAAGGAAAAGAAGAGAGATCATGGAAAATCCATACCCTAGTTTTTTACTATGTCAGGCAATAAAGCATATGCATCACCTCTGCTCAAACCCATTGGCCATAATGAGTCCTGTGTTCTCAGTTTATCTGCAAGGGTGACTGGGAAATGTACAGCCCATGGAATATGGGGTGAGCCCAAACTGTTTCTACCCAGAGAGGAGAAATTCAAAAAGGCAGAAGACAGTGTCAACTCCTTCAGAAAAAGAAAAATGAAAGATAACTAAAAATTAGCTATTGGGTTGCATTAGGAGCCTACAAATCATAACCCGCAGGGGAAATCCAGCTTGCTACCTGTATTTATGAATAAAGTTTTACTGGAATACAGCATGCTCTTTTTTTTCTTTAATGTGTTGTCTATGGTTGTGTTGTGTTTCAGCCACAGAGTTTACTTGTTGTCAAGACTATTTGTCTGGTAAAGACTAACATCTTTACTGCATGACTCTTTTCAGAAATAGTTTGACAACCCCAGGATTACATGATTAGAAAGTTAGTCATGATTTTTGAGTTGTGAGACTCAATAGGGAAAGAATGTTAGGTAGATAAGGAAGCAGGTTACTGAAGTAGATATAGCTCCTTCTAGAAGTTTGCTGATGAAGAAAATAGAAAAACATGTTCTTGAGCTTCGCTACTCATTTACCTATTTATTTGTTGTTTCTTATATTTTATTTTATCAAATATTTATTTTGTAAAACCTAAGGATGTTGTGATCCATGGTAAAATTCTGAAGATGCAGGTACATGGCAAGATAATTGAGGAAGTGAGTCTCTGGAGAAGTCAGGATAGGATGAGATTATAAATGTTAATGGAAGAACCAGCCCTGGTTATGTATGACAGCATTAAAATCCCCTTGAGACAAATTTAAAAAGAGAAGAAAGAGATAACTATATGGCATTTTTACAGATACTCTTTTTTTCTGACTTCAGATTTAATTTTGTATATATTAAAGTTGAACATTATAGTAATTAGAAAAAGTGAAAATGAATTTATCCCATAACTGTATCATATCTCTATGAACAACTGTTGACAAACAGCATCAGTGTCGTATTTTTCTGGGTATGCATTAACATGCATAATTTGTTTATTTTTAATACACAGGGGATCATAAATATATATTTTGTTCTTTATTTGCTTTCTTTACTATGATTTGTCAATTATGTATAGAGCTCTCTTTTTTAATAGCTTCACACAGAAGACCTCTTCTATAGATACTCCAGGTTCTAAGTTACCAAATTATATGATGTGCTTTTATTTCTAATTTTAGTTATTTGGATACTGCAATTAGTAGGCCCATCTATAAGCACTTCTTATTAATAGTTGTATAGAAAAAAATACCAGAAGTGGAATCCATACTAATTTTATTCTGAAAAGGAAATGTTGAAGGAATGTACATCAGATCGTGCTAGTATTATCCAGTAAGAAGCAAGCAAATTCATGAGCTGCCTGTAAGAGAAAATGGCTCTGTTCAGGACTTGAAGAGAATGGAAAAGCGCTGGAACAGCTAATACTATAGGAACTAATCTTGCAGTATTTTTTTTTAATATTATAATACAATTTTATCCTTTTATCTCTAAGGCCTTATACAACTTCTGGATGTTCCACAACTAACCATAAAGTGCACTTTTCATTGCCATGAAATGCAATGGCTGACAGTAGAGCCAATCTTGCCATAGTCCTACCAGCTTTTTCTTGGTTCCTCTACCTGGATGCCATGTTAAGTTACTTTTAGAAAGCTCTTTGAAAAGAGGGATAGCACACCACAAATCTGAAAGTGTCTGATTTCTTCACATTGACCTGAATGGGAGAAGTACGAACTATTCAAAAGTCTATAGTTGGGATATTGGTAAAATGGACTCACGTTGCAAATGAAAATCTAGATACTTTTTGCAGTGTTCTCCTAGCCTGAACTACTGATTCATCTAAACATCAGAGCCAAATGTATTGATTGGACTTGCCAGTCTTTATAAAATAGACTGCCAACACTGAAATTGTTCTCACAGTAAAAAAAATACATACGTATATATATACATATATATATGTTAAATGTTAAATTGAGCCTAATGCTAGATATTTTTAATAGCCTTTGCTTTGTACGTTTGTTCAGTGGATGTGCTTTGAGTCTATGGTGTGCCAGGACTAAGCTACTATGCTTGGAATATAAGAAAGGGCAAGACAGGGGCCCCTGGGTGGCTCAGTTGTTAAGTGTCTGCCTTCGGCTCAGGTCAGGATCCCAGGGTCCTGGGATCAAGCCCCGCATGGGGCTCTCTGCTCAGTGGGAAGCCTGCTTCTCCCTCTGCCACTCCCCCTCCTTGTGTTCCATCTCTCACTGTGCCTCTCTCTGTCCAATAAATAAATAAATAAAATCTTTAAGGAAAGGGCAAGACAGAGCCTCTGTTTTCATGAAATGTTCAACCTAGTGAGGGGAAAGACAGGAGGTTAAAACATGTTATCATAGAGGAAGTCAGGGTGCCACAGGGTTCACAAAAAGTTAAAAAAGTCATTTGAAAGGATAAGTTGGAACAAAGTGAAAGAAAGCACAGGTCGCTGGTAGAGCTGGGATATATTTCAGGAGAACTGGATACTAGGATTTGGAGGGGATCCTGTGAAGGGGAGATGAGCTATGTGGAACAAAAATATCATGACAAAAATATGACAGAATATGACTTACTTTCACTTTATTTCTTCATGCAGATAAGGTACATATGTCTAATTCTGTATTTGGAGAAATTAGCGGATTTAATTTAAATTTTAAACAATATATCTTGAATTTGAAATTAGCAAAGAATTTATCCAAATTCTCCA
Source organism: Neomonachus schauinslandi (assembly GCF_002201575.2). Taxonomy (NCBI): domain Eukaryota; kingdom Metazoa; phylum Chordata; class Mammalia; order Carnivora; family Phocidae; genus Neomonachus; species Neomonachus schauinslandi. Next base: position 32,108,091 of record NC_058417.1, on the reverse strand, counting down.
GGGATGATAAAAATCAGTGTGAGCATTTCTACTTATATTTGGCACTCACAGGCAAATACATCAATATAATTTAGTTTTTATTCAGAGATCCAAGGTGTCAAGAGAGAAAAATACAAAATGAATTACAAATCAACTGGTTTTCTTTTCTCATGTCTTTGTTTAGAGAAAAACCTCCTTGTTATTTTCAAAGAACACACAACACAAAATCCAAAACTAATTAGGTACAGTCCATTGCCATTTCCAAACCAATAGTAAAGTTACCAATAACATTCATTAGCATGAAGAATTTGTTTGATTCCTATTGTTAGCTCCAAGTACTAAATCGGTTCCTATTTATACCTTCGGATTTGTTAGGTGATGGGTTGAGTGAAATCTTATGAAACAAAAGACTTACCAGCTGCATATTTTAAATATGCAGAGGCTTGACTAAGGCTTGACTACAGCGACAACGTATAGAAAGATTGCTAACCTATTATGTAGTCATGATGTTCTGCTTTACTACCACATTTTCCACCACAATGCAATTACATTTAGACCACTATTTAATCACATTTATCTACCTACTGTTAAACTGGGCATGACGCCGTCAGTGCTGCAGAATCTTATAGCTGGATCTCAGCTTGCTCGTGGAGTTTGGGAATCGCAGAAAAAGTTCAAAGCAATCATTTCTGTGAATTAACGAGGTACTCAGATCATCGGCACTCTCGTCTCCACTGAACAGGTGCAAAATGGCAAAGGGATAATTGTTTTAAATTTTGTTGCGCATTGTGTTAAAATCATAGTCTACAGGCACCAACCTGAAAGGCTAAAGAAATATGTTAAGAAGTCTAATACATGGCAGAATTAAAAATTTAACTCTCTGATGTGCACACATAAACCATTGAGATTGTTTCCACTAGGTTTTAATGCAAAATAAAATGGATTTGATTATTATGAAAATAAACATATGTATTCAACATTTATTTATAGTTGACCAAGAATGTATTGAGTGGCCGCTCAATGGAAAACACTGTCCTAGGCCCTGGGAATGCAAAAATAAATAACTTTTGAGGCAATTGAAATTTGGTCTGTACAGACTATACCCTACTTATTTTCCTCATAATTTTTTTTTTTAGATTTTATTTATTTATTTGAGACAGAGAGAATGAGAGAGAGAGAGCACATGAGAGGGGGGAGGGTCAGAGGGAGAAGCAGGCACCTGCCGAGCAGGGAGCCCGATGCGGGACTCGATCCTGGGACTCCAGGATCATGACCTGAGCCGAAGGCAGTCGCTTAACCAACTGAGCCACCCAGGCGCCCCCTCATAATTTTTTATAAGCTTTATGTGTACGTATTTGTTTAGTATTTCATAGTCTTCTCCCTTGCAGGCTCTATTTGTTTTTGTTTTGTTTTGTTTTTTGTTTTTGTTTTTGTTTTGGTAGGGTGGGGGAGGCAGTGCTTAAAACAACAGAAATGTATTGTTTTACAGTTCTAGAGACTTGAAGTCCAAAATTAAGGTGTTGACTGTGCTAAACTCCTTCTGAAGTTTCTAGAGGAGGATCCTTCATTGTCTCTTCCCACCTCTGGTGGTTGAATCATCCCAGTCTCTTCCTCCATCTTTTTCTCTTATATCTGTGGCTCTATGTACAAATGTCTCTCTTCTTATGGGAACACCAGTCATACTAAATTTGGGAACACTGTAATCTAGTATGACCTCATCTTTATGCCTTCAGAGACCCTATTTCCAAATAAGCTCACATTCTGAGGTTCTGGTTGGGCCTGAATTTTTGGAGAACACTATTTTACCTAGTATACTTGCCATAGAAGAAATGACAACAGTATGTATTAGAAGTCATCCTATTGCAATAAACTTTGGGGACTCAGAGAGGTGACTTTTTTTTTTTTAATATTTTATTTATTTGACAGAGAGAGATACAGCGAGAGAGGGAACACAAGCAGGGGGAGTGGGAGAGGGAGAAGCAGGCTTCCCACAGTGCAGGGAGCCCGATGTGGGGCTCGATCCCAGGACCCTGGGATCATGACCTGAGCCGAAGTCAGATGCTTAACAACTGAGCCACCCAGGCACCCCGGGAGGTGACTCTTAAACAATGGGCAATTCTCTTTCAGCATGAACTGAAAGAGAGGGTCAGGTACTGTTCTTTATGGGAAGGGTAACCAGATCCTCACTACAAATTCAGTTTGAAGAAAGGCTCTATATTAATGCATGCTCTATTTTGTTCACCAAGCATACTTAACAGTGAGTAGATTCTCAAATATATTTGATAAAGAAGGAAGGGAGGGAGGGAGGGAAGGAAGGAAAGAAGGAGGGAAGGAAGGAAGGGAGGGAGGAAGAAAGGAAGGAAGGATGGACCTGTTCAGGGGGACTTTAAACTTTATTTATTTATTTTTTTAAGATTTTATTTATTTATTTGACAGAGGGAGAGAGAGAGCGAGAACAGGAACACAAGCAGGGCGAGTGGGAAAGGGAGAAGTAGGTGTCCTGCTGAGCAGGAAGCCCAATTCGGGGCTTGATCCCAGGACCCTGGGATCATGACCTGAGCCAAAGGCAGATGCTTAAGGACTGAGCCACCCAGGCGCCCTGTTCAGTGGGATTTTGTTAGAATTTTCAAAGAGATATTTCCTGAAATCCAAGAGAATGTATAGAAACAACATCTAGCCTACTCTGGCAAAGGTTGAGAATGTTTTCCCGGGGAGATAAAGTGTTGAGATTTTACATGTATGAAAATATATTTATTTAACCATTACACTGCACAATTTTGCTAAGGATAAAATTCCAGGTTGGAGATAAATTTTCCTTATATTTAAAAAGATTTTGTTCCAGGGGTGCCTGGGTGGCTCAGTCGGTTAAGTGTCTGCCTTCAGCTCAGGTCATGACCCCAGGGTCCTGGGATCGAGTCCCGCATCGGGCTCCCTGCTCAGCGGGGAATCTGCTTCTCCCTCTCCCCCTGCTGCTGCTCTCTCTGTGTCAAATAAATAAAGATTTTGTTCCATTTTTTTTCTACCTTCCCATCTTGTTGTTAATAAGTACAGGATCATTCTGAAATTTAATTACTGGGTATGTATCAGTTTTTTTTTTTCTGAAAATATTTAGATCTTTGCTGCCAGGAACTTCCTAGGTAAAAAGTGTTAGGATAAAGGAGTCCAAGATGGTGGACGAGTAGGAAACCTTTGTTTCATCTGGTCCCAGGATTCAGCTAGATAGCTATCAAATCATTCTGAATACCTGTGAACTCAACCAGAGATCTAAGAAAAGAAGAGCAGCAACTCTACAAATAGAAAAGCAACCACTGTCTGCAAGGTAGGAGGTGCAGAGAAGTGAACCCAAGGCAATATATGGGAAGATAAACTGTGAGGGGAGGGAACTTCCATAAGCCAACTATGGAAAGTGATATAGCCCAGGAGCACAAAATCAGAACTTTTAGAAGTCTGTTCCAATGAGGGACGTCCCTGCCTGAAAGGTGCTCAGGTGGCAAAGCAGGGCAGAATCCTAGGTGGGACAGTGTGGTCTCAGGATCCTCCGGGTCATGGGATGATGAGGGATACCTGAGTACAGCAGAGTTCGCAGGCATCGGAACGGAAAAGACAACTGCAATCAGTCAGCCCAGGAGTGGGCTCTCAGCTGGTGCTGCCATAAACTGTGAACTGTGGCACAGTCAGGCAACTGCTCTCTGTCTGAACATGGGCCCAGTAAGCAGCAGAACTGGTGAGACCCAGGAGGAGTGGCCTAGGTGTGAGCCACAGGAGTCTGCAGGATTTGGAGACTCAAAATGGGGTCGCATGCCTGGGATAGAAATGCCCAGTCACAGGCTGGGTGAGCACAGAGTATGGACAGAGACAAGGGAGATAGGAGTGCTTTTCCCTGAGGGCACACTGAGGAATGGGCCCTGAGCTTTTGGCCCCAGGGCTGGAGATTGGGAGGCCTCCATTTTCATTCTCATCCTCTAAAGTGGCATGGAAAGCCTTCAGGGAACAAAAGCCACATAGAGCAATCCAGAGCCACTTACTTGGCCTGGCACCCTGGCAAGAGTGGTGCAAAGATACCTGAGAATCATCACAACAGGCCCTTCCCTCAGAAGATCAGCAAGAACATCTGGCCAAGACCAAGTTTACCAATCACACAGAACTGCAAGACTCCAGCGCTAGGGGAAAATAGTATATAGAATTCATGGGGTTTTTTCCCCATGATTCTCTAGTCTTTCAATTTCAATTTTTTTCTCTTTTCTTTTTCAACCAATTTCTTATTTTATCTACTCTTTTTTTTTAAGATTTTATTTATTTATTTGACAGAGAGAGAGAGACAGCGAGAGAGGGAATACAAGCAGGGGAAGTGGGAGAGGGAGAAGCAGGCTTCCTGCTGAGCAGGACCCCAGGATCATGACCTGAACTGAAGGCAGACACTTAATGACTGAGCCACCTGAGCACTGCTTATCTACTCTTTTTTTTAAGAATTTTTTTAATCTTTATTTTTCCATTTACTTTTTATCCTTTCATTGTATTATATTTTATTTTTGTATATGTGTCTTTCTTTCTTTACAATTTTGAGATGTAGTTTCTTCTAACAAACCAACCAAAATATACTCAGGAAATAGTGTATTGCTCTGTTCTGTTCACCTGTTTATATTCCTTTTTTTTTGTCTTTTAATTTTCATTTTTACAGTTACATTCTATCTTTTCATTGTATTTAATTTTATTTTTGTACATATATAAGTTTTTCTTTCTTTACAATTTTGGGATCTAGTTTTCTAACAAACAGACCAAAATACACACAAGATCCAGTGTATTGTTCTGTTCTGTCCACCTGTATATTCTCTTTTTTTAGTAAATTTTTATTTATTTATTTATTTATTGGGTTTGGGTCTCTTCTGATTTGTTTATTGTATATTACTCTGGGGAGGTTGTTGCCATTTTAGTATTTTGTTTTCTCATTCATCTCTGGACATAATGACAAGACAAAAAAACTCAACTCAAAAAAGAGAACAAGAAGCAGTACTGACTGCCAGGGATCTAATCAGTATGGACATAAGATGTCAGAACTAGAGTTCTGAATAATGATTAAAAAGATACTAGCTGGGCTTGAAAAAAGCATAGATGACACTAGAGAATCCCTTTCTGGAGTAATAATAGAACTAAAATTGAATCAAGTCAAAACCAAATAGGCTATTAATAAGATGCAATCAAAAATGGAGGCTCTAACTGCTAGGATAAATGAGGCAGAGGAAAGAATTAGTGACATAGAAGACAAAATTATGGAGAATAAAGAAGCTGAGAAAAAGAGAGATAACTACTGGATCACGAGGAGAAAATCCAGGAGATAAGTGATAACTTAAAATGAAACAATATTAGAATAATTGGGATCTCAGAAGAAGAGGAAAGGGGTGGGGGCAGAAGGTATACTGGAGCAAATTATACCAGAGAACTTCCCCAATCTGGGGAAGGAACAGGCATTCAAGTCCAGGAGGCACAGAGAACACCCCTCAAAATCAATAAAAATAGGTCAACACCCTGCCATATAATAGTGAAACTTGAAAATCTCAGAGATAAAGAGAAAATCCTGAAGGCAGCTTGGGACAAGGGTAGAAACATTAGACTGGCAGTGGACCTATCCACAGAGACCTGGCAGGACAGAAAGGACTGGCATCATATATTCAGCTGCTAAATGAGAAAAATATGCAACCAAGAGTACTTTATCCAGCTAGGAGGTCATTCAAAATAGGAGAGATAAAAAGCTTCCAGGACAAAGAGAAACTAAAAGAATTTGTGGTCACTAAACCAGCCCTGCAAGAAATATTAAAAGGAATCCTTTAAGTGAAGACAGAGCCCAAAAGTAACATGGAACAGAATAGAGAACCCAGAAATGGACCCTCAACTCTATGGTCAACTAGTCTTCGACAGAGCAGGAAAGAATATCCAATGGAAAAAAGACAGTCTCTTCAACAAACGGTGTTGGGAAAATTGGACAGCCACATGCAGAAGAATGAAACTGGACCCTTTCCTTACACCATACACAAAAATAGACTCAAAATAGATGAAAAACCTCAATGTGAGACAGGATTCCAACAAAATCCTAGAGGAGAACACAACCTCTATGACCTTGGCCATAGCAACTTCTTGCTAGACACATCTCCAAAGGCAAAGGAAACAAAGGTGAAAAAGAACTATTGGGACTTCATCAAGATAAAAAGCTTTTGCACAGCAAAAGGAACAGTCAACAAAACCAAAAGACAACTAACAGAATGGGAGAAGATATTTGCAAATGACATATCAGATAAAGGGCTAGTATCCAAAATCTATAAAGAACTTATCAAACTCAACACCCAAAGAATGAATGATCCAATCAAGAAATGGACAGAAGACACGAACAGACATTTTTCGAAAGAAGACATCCAAATGGCCAACAGACACATGAAAAAATCCTCCACATCACTCAGCATCAGGAAAATACAACTAAAATCACAATGAGATACCGCCTCACACCAGTCAGAATGGCTAAAATTAACAAGTCAGGATGCAAACTGGTGCAGCCACTCTGAAAAACGGTATGGGGGTTCTTCAAAAAGTTGAAAATAGAGCTACCCTATGACCCAGCAATTGTACTACTAGGGACTTACTCCAAAGATACACATGTAGTGATCCGAAGGGGCACGTGCATCCTAATGTTTATAGCAGCAATGTCCACAATAGCCAAACTATGGAAAGAGCCCAGATGTCCATCGACAGATGAATGGATAAAAAAGATGTAGTATATGTATATATATGTATATGTATATAATGGAATATTGCACACCATCAAAAAAATGAAATCTTGCCATTTGCAATGACGTGGATGGAACTAGAGGGTATTATGCTAAGCAGAATAAGCCAGTCAGAGAAAGACAATTATCATACAATCTCATTCATAGGTGGAATTTAAGAAACAAAACAGGATCATAGGGAATGGGAGGGGAAAAATAAACTAAGACAAAATCGAGAGGGAGACAAACCATAAGAGATTCTTAATCATAGGAAACAAACTGAGGGTTGCTGGAGGGAGGATGTGGGGGGATGGGATAACTGGTGATGGGCATTTAGGACAGCACGTGATGTAATGAGCACTGGGTATTTTATAAGATTGATGAATCACAGACCTCTACCTCTGAAACTAATAATTCATTATATGTTAAGTAATTGAACTTAAGTTTTAAAAAAAGGTTTAGGATGGTCTGTTTTCTTATATTGTTTCAGGTACTTGCTGTACATTTTCAATCTGTAAATTCATACTTTTCAATTGTAGAAAATATTCTTAGTAACACTCAGTCCCCCCACACTGGAGAAAAACAAAGGAAACAAAAACGTGTATGGTTTTCCAATTATTATTATACTAAAATCCTGGCATATTTTATAAAACATTTTTACTGATTATATTTCATATTAAAAAATTGGGGCTTTATTTGCTTGTGTGGAGCCCAATGAGGGGCTCGATCTCACAACCCTGAGATCATGACCTGAGCTGAAATCAAGAGTCAGACACTCAACCAACTGAGCCACCCAGGCACCCCAAGAATGGATCCAGTTTTTAATGAGGCTTTAAGCTTACAATATTTGAGAGCCTCTCTTTAAGAAAAAGAAATTAGAACTATGGATTTAAAAATAGGTACAAAAGGGAATATTTACTTAGAATTAAAAAAAAGAAGAGTCCTTGCAAGGAGCTCATCCAAGTGAGAGGAATTGAAGCTTCATTATCATTAAAATAAATCAGCATTTGATGAACATGCTATCTAGAGATATGGAAATAAATAGCAAAATAAGCATTTAAAAAGTCTCAGTGTTTTCTTCCTTTAATAGTGAATGAGAATGTTTGCTTAATATAATAAATTTCGAGTATATACCTCTTAAAATGATGTGCACATTTAGTTTTTATGAAATCCTCTGAAGAAATGATCAGAAAATACATTCACATACACAATAATAATGATATAAGGTAATTAAACAAAAGTAGTTAAGTCTAGGGAGATGCACTGAGTATGGACTAAGGAGAGCAGTCAGCCTAAATGTTTTAGAAGAGAACCCTGGTGTTACAGTCTTTTTTGTTTTGACTTTAACCTTAATCTTTATTGACTGATGATGCTTTTAAATCCTTATCCAGTAGTGGCATAGCTGAAGCTAGAGTCCTACCCAGGCATGTGAAAGTACAGTGTGTCCATATAAAAATCATTATAATGCATTTCTCTTGCTCTTCTTGTAAAAGAAGCCAAGGGTTCCTTCCCCATGAAAGAGTTCAAAATGCACACACTTAAAAGTTCATTTGAAAGACAGTATATGTTGAAAAAAATCTCTAAATTATTCCATTAGTGAATTGATTCCATTTGTTCTGTAAGTATAAACCTCAAAACAGTTATTTATCTCTTGCCAGCCTGATTAAAAGTTAAAGAATTACTTAAATGTACCTTCACTATTATACATATGTAACCTTGAGAGGTTGAAACTTTAAAACTTGATCAATTTAAAGACATAAGTATAGTCTCTAATGCTAGTAATAACTTTTGAGAAATTTAGTAATAATTTTTATAACTTAGCAATAATTTTAGAGGCATAAATGCATGTTCAAATTTGCAACATAAAAAAAACCACATTTTCACTAAAGTATAAATGTTATCTATTTCTAGCTGCACTTGATAAAATCACTCAGGGAGTGCCTAGGTGGCTCAGTTGGTTAAGCATCTGACTCTTGATTTTGGCTCCGGTCATGATCTCAGGGTTGTGAGACTGAGCCCCGTGTCGGGATCCACACTGAGCATAGGGTCTGTTTAAGATTCTCTCTTTCCCTCTCCCAATGCCCCTCCCCCTCCTTTCTCTCTCCCTCTTTAAAAACAAAAACAAAAGCAAAAAAACATTCAGTCCCCCCCACACTGGAATAAACAAAGGAAACAAAAACGGGTATGGTTTTCCAATTATTATTATACTAATATCCTGGCATATTTTATAAAACATTTTTACTGATTATTTTTCATATTAAAAAATTGGGGCTTTATTTGCCCTGTGTGGAGCCCGATGAGGGGCTTGATCTCACAACCCTGAGATCATGACCTGAGCTGAAATCAAGAGTCAGACACTCAATCAACTGAGCCAACCAGGCACCCCAAGAATGGATCCAGTTTTTAATGAGGCTTTAAGCTTACAATATTTTTGAGAAGGAACACAAGCCAGGAGGGACAAGCAGATTCCACATCCATTATGGAGCCCAATGTGGGGCTGTGGGGCTCAATCTCACAACCCTGAGATCACAACCTGAGCAGAAATCAAGAGTCAGATGCTTAACTGACTGAGGCACCCCAGGCGCCCCTAAATTTAACTTCAATTCAAGCAAGAAACCATAACCAGATTCACAGTTATGGAATTTAGCTCAAAAGTCCATGCTCATAACCATGATCTTTTGTGTTATTTTCCAAATATCTTTTGTTACAATTACATTTGGAAGGCAGCTACAGGATTAATTGCTAGATGCCTACATTTCCCCCAGGTTTTCCTGAATTGTTTGACTATAAAGGACAGGGTGTGATTTTTAAAAAGTAGACACTTTTTTAGAGCATTTTTAGTTGACAGCAATATCGAGCAGAAGATACATAGATTTCCCATCTAGCTTCTTTGCCCACATACACACAGCCTTTCCCACTATCAAAATCGCACACCAGAATGGTATGTTTGCTATAATCAATGAACCTACATTGTCACATCATTATCACCCACAGTCCACAGTTTATATTAGGGTTCACCCTTGGTGTTGTAAATTTTATGGGTTTTTACAAATGTATAGTGACATGTGTCCACCATTATTCTACCACTATTACTTTTCCTAGGGCACTTTGTGAGTGGGCTAATCTCCACTAAGATCCCCCAAATAAAGATCCCCTGCCAGCCCAGACTTCTAACTATGGCTTACCCCATTTTTCCTCGTCTGTACTCTACTCACCTGGCAAGACTCCACTACTTTCTTTGTTGCTCTTATTTTGAATTAGACTGACATGACTTATGATCTTTGAACATTGTGATTTATGTGCTTTTCTCTGCATCACATCTATACAATGAAGTTTGGTCAGCTTCTGTTTGCACCCATCTGACTCCATCAGTCCTTTGGTTTAGGGTACTAACTACCTTTTACTTTTCATGTATCAAAGTGGCTATGAGGACTACTTCTTGCCTGAATCTTGATATATTCTTGAATACGCAAGCAGTAAATTCAAGAGAACAGAAGAAGAAAATTCTCATTTATTTTGAAATTAAACTTACCTGGCATCTTTAGTATTTTATTATGATCACAGAACAAAGGAACAACATATATTATTTCAGTAATGAACTCTAATTGTATCTCAAGTACTGCTAATTTGTTTGGACCTTGTGCACTCTTGAGAGTTGTTTCATCCAACAGAGCGTAATATTATAGAATCTTAGATGTGAGGGATCTTGAAGATTATACAGTTTTCTACATACATGTTCCGTATGAGCATGTTGAACCTCATTGGTTAATTGGAGTTGTCCAGTATTACTCAGTTGATAGGACTAAATAGGAAGGCAATAGAAGGACTAAAATCTAGGTCTCCTTTTTCATCATTTAGGGTCTTTGCCCTGTGTATTATTTATAAGGTAAATGGTTTGAAAAAGAATGCAGGCATGGAAGCGGAAGGTCAAAGGACTACTTTCAGAGAGCCTGACAATATTACCTGTTTTCACTAAGGCTAAAGTTTATGTGATATAATTTGAAATGTATATTTGGTCTTTGTTTCTGGTTCCACCTTTTAGATGCTTCTAAAATACTTGGAATCTCCAGAGTGATGAGTGTTTTATATACTAATGAGATGACTGGTGGCTGGGGACCACTAGTCATCTTCAGGATGGGGGTTGGTCACCAGAAAGACCAAGGCCTGATTAGGGTTTGGAACATTCAGCCCCATCCCCTGACTTCCAGGGAGGGGAGAGTGCCTGGAGTTTGAATTCAATCACCAATGACTAATGGTTTAAACAATCTTGTCTACATAATGAAACCTCCATAAAAAAATAAAAATAAAAAAAATTAAAAAAACCCCTGAATTCTGGGGTTTGGAAAGCTTTTGGGTTGGTGGATGCATCTGCATATTGGGAGGATGGTGCACCCTGAATCCACAGGGACAGAAGTTTCTGTGCCCAGGACCATCTTGTTGTTTGCCCCATATGGCTTTTTTATCTGGCTGTTTATTATGATCCTTCATAACAAACCAGTAACAGTAAATAAAGTAATTCTCAGAGTTCTGTGAGTAGTTACAGCAGATTTCAAACTCCAAAGGGAGGTCATGGGAACCCCTAATTTATGCTGGTCTTCAGAAGTATGGAAGGCTGGAACTTATGATTGGTATCTGATGTGGAGGACAGTTCTGTGAAAATGAACTTAAATGTTAAGACCCCTCTTTAAACTGTGGGATCTGTGCTAATTCCAAGTAGTGTCATAATTGAATTGTAAATCACTCATTTGGGGTCAGGACAGTTGGAGAATTGGCTGCTGTGGGGGGAAAAAAAAGCCACACATTTGATTTCAGAACTGTTATAAATGAAAATGCAAGAGTCTAATTCTCAGAATTGCAGATTCAAAAGTATAACTTTATGAATATTCTACCATAGATAGCACTCCATGATGGCAGACACATGATAAAAATTTATATGAGACAGACAGGCATGTTGATTTCTTAATTTATAGTGGAATTTTCAATGACAAGAAACAGGTGCTTTTTATCCAGGGTTTCAAAGCATTTTTAAATTGAAAATTTAGCAAGTTATTTTAAAAATAATGTATCTAGAGACTGTTGATCAAAAAGTAATTGGTGTTTGCTTCTTTTATAAAAGGTTTTATCATTAAGATGCATCTAAAGTCTTCCACCTGAATAGACCCTTCATAGGTGATTTAACCCTACAAGTAGAAAGAAGAATTTCTGGATTTTTGACTGGTTCATTGATGCCTTAATATGCTATATACATATCCTTCTATATATTACATATCTCTATATATAGATATGTAATGAGAACACTCTGCTCCTTATTATAAGAAAGCTCTTTGTTGTACTAAAAGTAAATAAATAAAAAAGAAGGCATCAGTGTACCAGTAGGTGTTGTTTTTGTTTTGTTTTTTTTATGTGCAAAGCCCTACTTAGAAGGATATTATGATTACTCATTATTTCAAGCAAAGGCAGTGTGTATGCACAAGGGCTAAATCTCACCATGTGTCAAGTCTACTCATGGTAAATACTATAGTCAGTGCAAGCTATTGAAAGGGTGGTTCTATTTTGTAATGTTTTATTTAACATTAATTATAATGAAGAATGAAAACCTTAGTAGTGTGTATACAAGCAAGATTTTATTAAAACCAAGTTTAGATTTATAGATAAGGGCACAATTGTGTTATGAGATTGCTTCAGTTTTTAACTGAACCACTGTGATTATAAATAAATATTAAGTAAGATTGCATTCCTTTCTTGCTAATGAAGAACTCTGCAAAGGTTAAAAAAAAAAAAAGGATGATTTGTTTGGATAATTGATAATTATTTAGCTAACTCTCCCTCCTAAGGCTCTGATGGGAGATGGTACAAAATGCTAAATCCTCTTTCTATCCTTGCACATTGTAGCAACAGATGTGCCCAACCATTATTAAGAATGGAAAAAAACCAATCAGTGTGGCCTGCTTCCCAGCTTGCCCCCAGAGCCAGCAAGGAGTACCAACATTGCATGAAGAACAATGCCGTCTGTCCAACAGTCAAACACCACCTAAGATTTTGGATGGAACTAAACATTGCATGTGTATAACAGACTTTATTTTTTTTTAAAGATTTTTTTATTTATTCATTTATTTGAGAGAGTGAGAGAGCACATGAGAGGGGGGAAGGTCAGAGGGAGAAGCAGACTCCCTGCCGAGCAGGGAGCCTGATGCGGGAGTCGATCCCGGGACTCCAGGATCATGACCTGAGCCGGAGGCAGTCGCTTAACCAACTGAGCCACCCAGGCACCCTATAACAGACCTTAAAAAGGACAAATTCTTCTTGAATCCAAACCAAGGCACTTATTAGACAAATGCCTCAAATGTTATTGTGAAAAGTCAGTTTCTCTTACGTTAGTGTTCTCCCAACAGTGACTCTGGCTGTGTCACATATCCCAGCTCATTTAGGTGTCTCTGTGTTCCCTCTTGAATGTTTTGTTTAAAATTAGAATACACTGCCAAGAAATGAACAGTAATTCCATGATGATGGCCCCTGGCTCACTCTACCCTTACTCCCTCACTCGCTACTAAATCCAGTGGGTAAGCCACACTGCTGTTAGTGTGGTTTTTTTTTAAATGCATATTTGACCAAATTAATTACCTGTTTAAATTCTCCAGTGCCTCTTCCCCTCTTCACCCTCACTATACCTATAGAAGATTTCACATACTTGAGCTTTGTATACAAATGTCATAAACTGGTCCTTATCAATCAAAAATTTTAATACTGAAGAGCAGTAATATTAATTATTTATGGTTTATCTGCAAACACTGAGCCACAAAGACTCTTTGTCTTTACAAAACCTTTCTGTCTGGCATGCTCAGACAGGGTTTCCATAGGTCTACTTAACTAAATGCCAGATGGCATGAAATTCCAATCATTTGTCCTTCATGTTTATCTATCATCTATCTATCTATCTATCTATGTATCTATCTATCTATCTATCCAACTATCATCTATCAACTATCCAGCTACCTACTTATTTTAATATCAAAATAGATAAGGATCTTAAATGTAACTATAATATAATATTGTTCTTGACTCCAAAAACAAGTGGAATAATAGAAAAAGGTTTAAGAAAAACAATTTTCTTAAATTATGTGCTTTTGAGCAAACAGGTACACACAGTATATGTAGAAAGGAGCAGAGGTAACACCTTGTGCACAATATCTGAACACCTTTGTTAAATACAGAAATACAAAAGTCAACATTCTATCTTATTTCCATGATCAGTTTATGAAATGATCCTCTAAAGGATTTTTGAAGTTATCAAAAATAAAATATTCAAAATTTTAATACACTTTGACCCAATGACTTTATTTCCTATAATATTTAATAAAGACATAATTGCAACACCAAGGTTTTATACACAATAGTATTTAATGCACCAAAAAATAATTGTATAACCATATAATGGAATACTATTAATTCATTAAAAATTTAGGGAAAATTATAATATCCTTAGAACACTAATATAGTAGTTAGTGAAACAAAGTTTTAAAGTTATATATGACATATAATCTCAATTTTACAAGTATATCCAGAATTGACTGAAAGAAATTACATTAAACTATTAACAATGGTTGCATTGTGTAATGAAATCTGAAATTTTTCCTCGCTTTTATCATTAACTGTTTTTCAAGGTATCTTTAAGTGTGTACAACTTTTATATTTGAAAAAAAATACCCTCATTTAAAGAGAATTTTGTAGAATTGAGGGAATGAGGTAATTCTACATCAGAACTTAGAGGGTTCAACTATTATCTGTTATAGTCTTCCCAAGATTATTCTCCTCTAAATTTTATTTAAACAGTTTGGTTAACAAACATACCACGTAAACTATTTGGTCTTGTTAGATTTTACAGTTTCATTGGCTTCTAAACAAATCAGCAGTTTGGTCTGGGAGCATGTAACAGCCACCTTATTGGTAGGTAACTTATTAAAGTGCATTGGTAAATGATCTCCCAACAATTTAAAACTATACAGTATTCTCATCTATTAGAATTCCAAACAGAGTCAGAGACTCTATCTTATCCAAATAGACAAATCAAAGGAATACTTAAATTAACTTTTTTTTTCACTTGAGGCTATGCTTTGCTTGAACTTTCCACAATTTGTGAAGTAATTGAGATTTTATTGAGCATTTTCTTGTTAAAAATTAAAGAGATCATGTAATTTTGATATTTCTCTACAGAAAATGTCTCGCCAACATTAGCAGTCAACTGTTATGAAAGCTTTCATTTGAAAACCTAAAGGAATTTTGCAAATTTGATTCATCACAACAAACTGAGTGCTCTTATTTAATCAGCTACTCCTCTCTGATTATGCAGTTCAGCATGAGGTGCCCCTCATGGAGATATTCTAATACCTTATCAAAGCTTTACTCTTTTACCTTTTTTTAAAAAAATTTTTAAAGATTTAATTTTTTTTTATTTTTATAATGGCTTTCTGCCTAGAATATTTTTTTATTTTATTATGTTATGTTAGTCACCATACATTACATCATTAGTTTTTGATGTAGTGTTCCATGACTCATTGTTTGTGCATAACACCCAGTGCTTCATGCAGAACGTGCCCTCTTTAATACCCATCACCAGGCTAACCCATCCCCCCACCCTCTCCCCTCTAGAACCCTCAGTTTGTTTCTCAGAGTTCATAGTCTCTCATGGTTCGTCTCCCCCACTGATTTCCCCCCCTTCATGTCTCCCTTCCTACTATCTTCTTTTTTCTTTTAACATATTTTACCTTTTCTGATTTAAATGTACAACACGAATTGTTTTTTGTATATGGTGTAAAACTTTTACATACTCCATGATTTATTTTTATATGACTATGGAAAAATATAGATTGATATTTATAGGGAGGTATTGAAAAGGTCATTCTTGGGGCGCCTGGGTGGCTCAGTTGGTTAAGCGACTGCCTTCAGCTCAGGTCATGATCCTGGAGTCCCGGGATCAAGTCCCGCATCGGGCTCCCTGCTCAGCGGGGAGTCTGCTTCTCCCTCTGACCCTCCCCCCTCTCATGCTCTCTGTCTCTCATTCTCTCTCTCAAATAAATAAATAAAATATTTTAAAAAAGAAAGAAAAGGTCATTCTTTCTCTGTCCTTCAGTTTTATATTAGTCACAAATCAAAAGATTGCATATGCATGTTCTGTTTCTGGGCTCTCTTTTATTCTATTGGTCTGTTTATTCTTGTGCCAAGACCGCTGTTTTTATGTTGTTTTATAAATGAATGTCAGTACATGCTCACACAAACAGTCTAGTTTTGTTCTTTTTCAAGATGATCTTTTCTGTTCTTGGCCCTTTATGTTAAAATTTTAGAATCGGCTTGTCAGTACTGATAAATTATCAATGCTCGGACTTTGAAGGGTTTTTAGTGAATCTACAAAGAAATGGGGAAGGGTGATTAACAACTTCACAATATTGAATCTTCCAATCTGTGGGCATGATTTATACCACAATTTGTTAAAAATCTTCCCCCCCCCAGTAACTTATGAGGATTTCTGTGTAGCAGTTTTTTATACATTAAGATACAATGTACGTATATCTTCTAATTCTAGGTGTTTGAATTTTAATGCTACTACAAATAGTATCATCAAATATTATATTTTAATTAAATATAGAAATTACATTTTTCTGATTCTGTTTAGCATGAAGTACCAAGTGTCAAGTATTATAATATTGACTCTAAATGAACTTTAATGAGTTAAGGATATATGCTGCCAGATCAAGAGAAAACTCTAGGCCACCTTTGCATTCTGTGTGATTCTAAATTTTTGGCATTTTAAATATATCATTTAATCATTTAATTGTCCTCTCTGTTGTATTGTTTCTGTAGAGAATCTATCAGATTTATTATTGTTTCATTGAAGTACAGTGTTGTTTTCCTTCCCTCTGGTGACTCTTTTGACTAGTTTTTTTATTTGTTGTTGTTGTTGTTTTGAGTGATTTGATATGTGTTGATTTGGTATTTACATTGTTTGGGGTTTATATCACTTGGATCTGTTGCTCTATGTCTTTCATTAATCTTAAAAAAATCTTTGTCTTTATCTCTTCAAATATTGCTCTTCTAAATTAAATCCACTCTTCTTCCTTTTAAAGACTCCTATTATGGGGTGCCTGGGTGGCTTAGTCATTAAGCGTCTGTCCTCAGCTCAGTCATGATCCCAGAGTCCTGGGATCAAGCCCTGCATCAGGCTCCCTGCTCAGCGGGAAGCCGCCTCCTCCCTCTCCCACTCCCCCTGCTTGTGTTCCCTCTCTTGCTGTCTCTCTCTCTGTCAAATAAATAAATAAAACCTTTAAAAATATTCCTATTACAAATATATATATTTCCCCTCACTGTATTCTATTTGTTTTTTTCTGTGTTTTCTGCCATTTTTGACCTTTGTGCTTTTGTCAAGATATTTTCTACTGAACTATTTTTCATAAAATTAATCTTCTTTTCTACTATGTCTATTGTACTCTTAAACCCAGTTATTGAGATTTATTGTTTTTTGTTCTAGACATTCTCTTTTTTATATATAATTAATGTGAACACAATTTAATCCACCTGTGATTGTGTTTTTGTTTTCGTGCTTTTTATTTTGATACAATTTGAAAATTTCAGAAAAGTTGCAAGAATATGATAAAAAACAATTTATCCCTAAACCATTTGAGGGTAAATTGCTTGCCATCCTAATACTCCAATACACCAAATACCTTAGTGTGTATTTCCTATATACAAGTACATCCCCTACATAATCACAATGCATCCATCAAAATAAAAAAATATATATAGGTACACAACAACCATCTGATTTATAGTTGCCCAAATAATATCCTTTGTAGAAAAAGTTTCCAACCCAGAATCATGTTTCACATTTAATGCCCATTCTCCATGGTCTCCTTTAATTTGAAATATTATTTCTAAATTTGCTTGACTTACATGACCTCATCACTTTTGAAAATGATCAGCCAGTTATCTTGAAGAATTTCCCTCAGGTAGAATTTGTATGCTTCAGATTTGAGTTATAGGTTCTCAACAATTACATCATAAAACCAATGCTGTGTTCTTCTCATTGTCACTTATTTCTCTACTAGTACACAATTTTGATTTGTCTTATTTCTGATAATATTAATTTTCATCACTTGATTAAAGGTAACTAAAAGGTTTATCCACAGTAAGACTACTCTTTTTCTTTTTGCAACTAATAAATACTTTGTGGGGAGGTATTCTGAGACTCTGTAAAAATTCCATTCCTTATCAGATTTTTACCTACTAATTTACTTACTTTTACAGACTTTTGCCTACTCATTTGACTGTCAATGTTTCTGGCTAAATGAATTATTTCTATGATATTAGCCAAATTGTGGTTTTTTTCTAACTTGACCATTCTTATTACATTTATAGTTTCATTCTTTTGTACAGAAAAATGTCTTTTCCCCATTTACTTTACCATTTATTTACTTACTTTACTTATCCACTTATTTATACCATTGTAAACTTTTTGAGTCCAATTTTGTTCACTGGGTTATAATCTGATATCATCATTACTTATGCCAGTGTTCAAATTTTCTCAGAGGTAGTAAGTGCAGTTCCTTGCAAGCTGATTTTTGTGTCTTTTTTGTTGAGGACTCACCTACTTTCTAGCATAAGATCTTGTATTTTCCTGCCTTTGTCCTACCATAAATCATTTCTCTATAAACTTCTAAGATCCTTGAAGGAAATCAACGATGCAGGCATGCTGTGTGGTCACTGACATTGGGATGTCTCTGCTCCTAGGTCCTCTCAGTGGACAGAGATAGAGGAAAGAAAAAATATATACACACACATACATATTCCCATACATTAATACACATATAAATATGTGCCTAAATACATGTACATTATATATATATATTACATATATATGAATATAAAATGTATAATATAATATAGATATAACATATTTTTCTCATACCTTTATATATATACATACATGTGTGTGTATATATATATGATACACATGCATATTACTCAGAAACACATACTTCCACACTCACATATTTATATGAACTATGAGTTCACACCAATAATAATTTAATACTTATAATTTAAGACCACGGAGTCTTTTGGATTTTCCCCTTCCTATTTTTATAATTCCTTTCTCTGACAATGAGAAACCTGGCTGACATCACTCTCAGTTTATTTACTTAATTGATCAGCCGCCGTTGTATTTAATAAACATCTGTCTCCACCACCACCTCCCAGTGAAGAGGTTTCCTCACACTCATCAGGCTCTGCTGCTCTGATCTGCATAGTACCCCGCTCACCTTGCTTTCACTCTGGTACCTTATATTGGACTATAGTTGACACTCCTGCTCCAGTAGGCACCTTTCTTCCTCACTCCATTGGGCTTCGACATCCCTGCTGCAATTGCCTTTAGCCCTGTCAGATACCCCTTGTTCACTAGCTCTTTGACAGGTTCCTCTGGGTTGCTTCTGCTGCCTTACATGGATGCCCTCGACCCCTAGCACAGGCTCCAATAATCTGTTCTGAGCCACAGACACAGACCTTGGAAGGTTCAGTCCAACTCTTGCTCTCCCTTGTTTCTAGGGTGCAGCATTTAAGGAATATTTAACCTACCAAATCTCTCCTCCTTGGCATGTCTGAGCTCCACTTTTTCTCTCTGTAGGAGCATAAGACTATTAAAAACTTCTGTTTAGACTTTCAGCCCCTTTCTACAGGATCTCTTAAGCCCTCACACTGCATCTTACATATGACAAATGCCTCCATGGGCAAACTTAGAGTGTCTGCCTTGCTTCTCTGCCTCACTTCCTTCAAGTCCTACCTGCCTTGAAAGCCCCAAATTCCAATTTCTACCTTCCCAATCTTGTGAAATTATCCACAGTTCTGCTGGCTTTTGCCTGGATTCTGAATCTTATGCCATTGTGTAATTAATTCACTGACTATCCCAGAGAGAAAATCAGCATGCACAATTCAGGGCTCCCCTTAATAAATTTCTTTTTCTCAGAGATCTTGGCCCTTCAACCCCTAACCCATTGGGCAGTTTTCTAATACAGTCAAAAGTATACATTTTTATTCAGCTTTGGTAGTTGTTCTTGGTGAGGGTGTTGGTCTGCTACAAGTTATTCCATCATATTGAAACATATTCTGTTTCAATTAATTTTTACAAAACCCAGTGGGATAAGTTTTATAGCAGACATTTTAAAAGCTAAGAGAACTCAGATATAGGAATGTACTCTAACCATGGGCACAAGGTCAATGAATAGCAGAGCTAGATCTCAACTTTAGTTCTGTCTAATTTTAGAAGTATTGCTGTTAATACTGTACCTTTTATCACCATAAATTAGTGTCTCCACGTACTCTACATTTATACTAGATTTTCTAGTAATCTATGATAAATAGTGCACAACTAAAGAGGAAGAGTTAATAAAAAGTAAAAGAAAGCGGGGGGAGCGCCATTCATTTTGAACTGACTCAGAAACACAGGTGATGCACTTCCTAGTCCTTCAGAGGTCTCATCTACGTCAATTTCTTCACTTGGCTCTACTGACAGTGGGGCGGATAATGCTTTGTTGAGAATCAACTGGCCTGTGTGCTGGAGGATGTTTAACAGCATCCCAGGCCTCTACCCACTAGAGGCCAGCAACATCCCCCATGGTAACAACCAAAAATGTCTTCAGACAGTGCCAAATGGTCCCTGGGAGATAAAATGACCCTTGGTTGAAAACTACTGACTGATACTAAAAGATAATTTTGAATAGGGCAGGACATGTATATCAAACTCCTAATATGTTCCCTCTTGTTGGTTGAAACTGAAAAGTACAACTTAATTTGTTTTTCAAATTCCCACTAAATCTGGAGGACCATAAAACTTAAATTCGATAAGATACATGCAGCGGGATCTGCACACTCAGAAATAAGACAAAATAGATGAGAAACGGTGCTGGTTGTGTCCTTCCCTGAATAGAAATCTATAAAACAATAAATAAGCTGCCAAGTTCAGCATAGCTTACCCTTGTCTTTCATAATTCCCCACAGTGTACTCAGAGGAAAAGAGTTTAATTCCTATTGAACTTTTATCCAAATTTAGTAAAAAGCAATATAAATCTTTCTCACTTTTCATCACTTGATTAAAGGTAACTAAAAGGTTTATCCACAGTAAGACTACTCTTTTTCTTTTTGCAACTAATAAATACTCTGTGGGGAGGTATTCTGCAGGTAAATAGCCCTCTGCTATTCCCCTACCTGCCACATCATCACCCTTTTGCTTGCCGGTGTAAAGAGTTTGGCTTTGTTTTCAAGAGGGTAGGAAGCTGTCACTTGTGCTGCAATTATGAAAAATGTGCTCTGAATTTATTTCAACAAAGCAGGAATAGGATCCTGACATAAGCAAGAACTTTTCAACTTGGAATCCGGTCAACTGCCAAATAATTACATGTAGCTCCTTCAGGATAGCGGCTTTTGTTTACTCACCTTTTTCTTTCTAACCTTAATACAGTGCCTAATATGTAGTGAAACGAACACAGTAGTGTCCCCCCCACCCCCATCTGTGGTCTTGCTTTCCATGGTCGCCAGGGTCCGGAAGCTGATGATACTCTTTCTCTGACAAACTGTAGGAAGGTGCATAGTGGCTAATGCTATGTCACATGCCTGTGTCACTCCCCTCACCTCCTCTCATCACGTAGGCATTTTATCATCTCACACCATCACAAGAAGAAGGGAGAGTGTGGTATAGGAAGATATTTTTTTTTTTAAGATTTTATTTATTTATTTGAGAGAGAGAATGAGATAGAGAGAGAGCATGAGAGGGAGGAGGGTCAGAGGGAGAAGCAGACTCCCTCCTGAGCAGGGAGCCCGATGCAGGACTCGATCCTGGGACTCCAGGATCATGACCTGAGCCGAAGGCAGTCGCTTAACCAACTGAGCCACCCAGGCGCCCTAGGAAGATATTTCTAAAGAGAAAGACCACATTCACATAACTTTATTATTACAGTATATTGTTCTAGTCGTTCTATTTTATTATTAGTTGTTGTTGTGAATCTCTTACTGCGCCTAATGTATAAATTAAACTTTATCATAGGTATGTATGTATAGGAAACAATGTAGTATATGTAGGGTTCAGGACTATCCAGGGTTCTAGACATCCACTGGGGGTCTTGGAACATATCTCCCACAGATGGGGGGGCTACTGTACTAGCTAATATCTATCAAGTACTTTCATAACTAAAATGAGTAAATAAATATTCAAAGAATGTGTCATCCATATTGATTTTGAGAAGAAAATATATTAATTCACACACACACACACACACACACACACACACACTTAAGACACTTTAATGTGACTGCAAGATTCTTCCTTTAAGGAAGAACTTTTACCCTAAGTATAATTCATTGCATTATTAGAGATGGTCAGTGAACTAAATTCTGAGTTTCTACCGTATAATAATAACAACACGATATTAGTTACTTTTATAAGTGCCAATAGATACTCATTTGTAAGTTTAAAAATATATTCAGAACATAAGGGCAGAAAACTGCCCACATAAATCTAAACATGTTGAAATGTGATAGATAAGAGAAGTAATGCAGAAAATATAGATATTTCACTTTAGCTGAAAGGCAAAAGGAAAAAAGAAACCTCATAACATATAAAGGCACGGTCACTCTATGATAAATATACAAAGTCAAAATTACCTATCTCAAAGAAAAGAATAAACAGATATATCGCTTATGCTATGCACCTGCATTAGGCATCACTAATGAAGATTTGCTTTTGAATCAATGGAAAAATAGGAGTTCATGCAGAAATGTGTATATCTTGGCTATACAATACATGTTTTCTGTTTTTAAACATTTATAATCTGCCTTTTCTGCCAGTACAGTCATTAAGCAAAAATGCCAAAATCTACAAAGAGAAGCAAAACAACATGCAAAAAGTTACTCTCTACAAAATACTATTCATAAATATCAAGAACTCATGGATTGTGCTGGTTGATTCAGGCTATAAAAGAATACCACAGACTGGGTGACTTTAAACAATAGAAACTTATTTCTCACAGTTCTGGAAGCTAGAAGTCCAAGATCAGGGTGCCAGCATGGTTGGGTTCTGGTGAAAGCCCTCTTCTATGTTTTTCTCCTTGTACCCTCAAATGGCAGAGAGCAGAGAGAAGCAAGCTCTCTCTTGGGATTCTTACAGGGGCACTTATCCCATTCACGAAGCTTCCGCCCTCATGATTACCTTCCAAAGGCCTGACTTCCTCATACTATCACAGTGGGGGGAAGGGTTTCAATGTATGGATTTGGAGGGGGACCACAAACATTCAGTCCATAACATGGATATTATTGGCTTTGGGTTTAACCATATTCTACTGCTTGCATTTCATTGTATTTTCCTTTTCATGACTTTGCCTGTACTGTTTCCCTTGCTGGAAACATGTTAAACCTTCTTAAAAGGATTTGTTTTGGGGGGTTTTTGTTTTGTTTTGTTTATTAAACCAATGATTAAATGTACATTCTCTTGGTAATTTTCCTAACATCATTACCTTGAATTAGATTTCTTTCCTATGAACTCGAACTGAATCCTCTTTGGAAAATTAACATGGCATTCATCATACTGACTTTCAATTGGTACATTAATACAGTTAATTTAATTAGTAGCATAACTAAAAATTTAATACATTTCACATATCTTAAAAGGCAGAAAATAAGTCAAATACATAAAAATATTCAATGCTCTGTGAACAAACAAGGTGTAAGCCATGCCATGTTATCTAATTCTCAACCTGGTAGAATCCTAATGAACTTCCACAGCAGAATTTTTTCTCTCAGCTTTTAAACTTAAGATTTTGCCTAAAGTACATCATTTGTGGATCATTACTCTACCGATAGCAGAACTGACTCATTAAATTCTCAGCTAAGGGGTGTTTGCACTTCTGCATCTACAAAAGTAATTTGGCTAGTTGTGCAGTAAATATTTACCTGCAGGGGCCTAAAATTGCCAGTGTTTACAGGTTTGGGCAATTGATGTCACATCCGGCCTTTACAGTGCTCACATTTTGCAGGGTGAGCTGAATTCTTAACCACTTCCTAACTTGAGGGTAGCTTTTGGGCTGTACTGAGTCTAACAATCTTTCCCAGAGAAACTGGGGAATGTTAGTGTGTTGAAATTCTAGTATTAACTAAAATGATGCCTCCATAACCTAATTCACAGCTGATGGCAGCTTTAAGGGCTCTTTTCTCCTGGAAGGGGCAGGTCCCAGCTTGCCATGGAGACAACACCTTGCAAAATAAATGGCACCAGGCAACTATTTTCAGCCAAGCTGTTGCCTCCTAGGGTAAGATGTTTATGTTCTTTTTTTTTTTTCCCCCAAATTATAGGATTTCTCTCCTTATCTTTAATCAATTTTGAGGAAATTTCAAAAAATATTCAAACGATGCTGGTTTTTTCTCAGATGTATTTCATAATCAAAGAAGATTTTCTCTATCTCTTCAGAGATGGTGAAGAGGAGGAGCGAGAGGGTGGAATGATACCTTTCCGCAGTTGACCTTTCTGAGAATCAAGCTTCTCTATCTTGGCTGTAATAGTTTATTCTTATATAGCTGCTCACATAAATGATAATCATTTTCATTATGAGCCTTGAGACAGCAAAATTTATACTTATTAGACATTCTTAATTCCATGCCTCACACAGCATCCAGAACACACTGTCACATGAATGAATAGCACAAGGCCCCCAAACACAGAAAGAGCACATTGCGTAGAGCACTCTGTATGAAGTGCTCTTCTCTGTGAAACCCTTCAGGGCATTCTCTTTTTATGAGAGGTATGGTTTTAACTAGCTTAATTCCCAACTCAACGATTTGGGATCTCTCTCTCTCTCTCTCTTTTTTTAGCATCTCTTTCATAACTAAATAACAATGTGGTTAAGATTTATTTGAACTAAGCTAAAATAACTCTCATTTGAGACCAAACCTTAATAAAATAACATGTTTAAACACTCTTAATACCAGGATGCACTAAATATTCATAGTAAAAAATTGGCAGTTTCCCCACAGATGAACTCCGAATCTATTATTTATTATTGCTTTAAATAAATTCCATATGCACACTTAGGCAAATGATATTCCACATCAATGTCAAGATACTGTGTAGCCCAACAGGGAATTTGTGAGCTTCCATATCATTAGTTGCTTTATTTCCAGATCATAACCTTGACTTAGTCTCATGTCTTAGGGAGGACAAATCTACTACTAACCATTCATCTCAGGAAATGCGTTTTGCTTCATGTGGCTTGAATTGACATGAAACAAACTTTAAAGGGTATGTGGTGAGCTCTGACAACCACTTCTAATTTTCCTCACAAGGCAAATGGTGATAGCTCTCTTTTAATGACCAAAGTACAAGTAATCTAGAATAATCTTTTTCCAACCAAGATACATAGCAGGAAAAAACAATTAACATAATATTGACTTGTTGGTAACCTTAAGTTAACCTGTACTAAGGAAATTTGTATCAGAAATCATAGGGTTGGCTTAAATTTAGATAAAAGGGAAATATGTGAAACTTAAAGTCTTTTTATTTGGAAATGGCTTTCCTTATATGTCATCAAGAGTCATAACTTCATTGGTACATAGTAAGTTTACAAAGTCATCCTTTCCTGCTGTAGATATTCCAGTGTGTGTGTATGTACATGTATATGTATGGATGTATGTTTGCACATAATATTTTTGTAGATTATGACTACAGTTATTCTTAACAAGTACTTTGGATAGTGTCTCTAAAATTCTTAAGTAAACAAAACAGAACTTTAGTTCTTTGCAACCATATGAACATGTATATAAGTGCATGCACAGATGCACACACACACTCCTGTTTTTGTTGGATAGTATTTATATAGGTATTAAGGAGTGGAGTTTCTGCTGCCCTAAGTAGGGAAACCTAGTTAAACACCACTTTTTGCAAAAAGTATATCTGCCTATGACATGTAAATAGCACAGTTATTAAATATACCATCTTTGGAATTAGACCCAAATGTTCCAACCCAGCTTGCAACATACCAACTTTGTGACTGTTGAAAATGACTTTTCTTCTCTAATTCTTAGTGTTCTAATGTTATAAAAGTGTTAATAATGTACTACATCATAGAGTTGTCATGATGATTAAAAGAAATAATGTTGGGGGGGGCGGAGCAAGATGGCGGAGGAGTAGGAGACCTGGATTTCGTCTCCTCTCAGGAATTCAGCTGGATAGGGATCAAACCATTCTGAACACCTACAAACTCAACAGGAGATCGAAGAAAAGAAGAGCAACAACTCTCTCATCAGAAAAGCGACCACTTTCTGGAAGGTAGGACGTGCGGAGAAGTGAATCCGA
>NC_058417.1:31973411-32076982 GCF_002201575.2 Neomonachus schauinslandi | reverse complement strand
CCTTGATCCCAAAACCAGACAAAGACCCCATCCAAAAGGAGAATTACAGACCAATATCCCTGATGAACATGGATGCAAAAATTCTCACCAAAATACTAGCCAATAGGATCCAACAGTACATTAAAAGGATTATTCACCATGACCAAGTGGGATTTATCCCTGGGCTGCAAGGTTGGTTCAACATCCGCAAATCAATCAATGTGATACAATACATTAACAAAAGAAAGAACAAGAATCATATGATCCTCTCAATAGATACAGAAAAAGCTTTTGACAAAGTAGAGCATCCTTTCTTGATCAAAACTCTTCAGAGTATAGGGATCGAGGGTACATACCTCAATATCATAAAAGTTTTCTATGAAAAACCTACAGCGAATATCATTCTCAATGGGGAAAAACTGAGAG
This sequence comes from Neomonachus schauinslandi, assembly GCF_002201575.2. NCBI lineage: Eukaryota > Metazoa > Chordata > Mammalia > Carnivora > Phocidae > Neomonachus > Neomonachus schauinslandi. The sequence continues at coordinate 32,076,577 of NC_058417.1, read as the reverse complement.
CTATCCCCCCAAGGTCAGGAACGCGGCAGGGATGTCCACTATCACCACTGCTATTCAACATAGTATTGGAAGTCCTAGCCACAGCAATCAGACAACAAAAAGAAATCAAAGGCATCCAAATCGGCAAAGAAGAAGTCAAACTCTCACTCTTTGCAGATGATATGATACTTTATTTGGAAAACCCCAAAGACTCCACCCCAAAACTGCTAGAACTCATACAGGAATTCAGTCAAGTGGCAGGATATAAAATCAATGCACAGAAGTCAGTGGCATTCCTATACACCAACAACAAGACAGAAGAAAGAGAAATTAAGGAGTCGATCCCATTTACAATTGCACCCAAAACCATAAGATACCTAGGAATAAATCTAACCAAAGAGACAAAGGATCTGTACTCAGAAAACTATAAAATACTCATGAAAGAAATTGAGGAAGACACAAAGAAATGGAAAAACGTTCCATGCTCATGGATTGGAAGAACAAATATTGTGAAGATGTCAATGCTACCCAGAGCAATCTACACATTCAATGCAATCCCCATCAATATACCATCCACTTTTTTCAAAGAAATGGAACAAATCATCCTAAAATTTGTATGGAACCAGAAAAGACCCCGCATAGCCAGAGGAATGTTGAAAAAGAAAAGCAAAGCCGGCGGCATCACAATTCCGGACTTCCAGCTCTATTACAAAGCTGTCATCATCAAGACAGCATGGTACTGGCACAAAAACAGACACATAGATCAATGGAACAGAATAGAGAGCCCAGAAATGGACCCTCAACTCTATGGTCAACTCATCTTTGACAAAGCAGGAAAGAATGTCCAATGGAACAAAGACAGTCTCTTCAACAAATGGTGTTGGGAAAATTGGATAGCCACATGCAGAAGAATGAAACTGGACCCTTTCCTTACACCACACACAAAAATAGACTCCAAATGGTTGAAAGACCTCAATGTGAGACAGGAGTCCATCAAAATCCTAAAGGAGAACACAGGCAGGAACCTCAGCCGAAGCAACTTCTTCCTAGAAACATCGCCAAAGGCAAGGGAAGCAAGGGCAAAAATGAACTATTGGGACTTCATCAAGATAAAAAGCTTTTGCAAAGCAAAGGAAACAGTCAACAAAACCAAAAGACAACCGACAGAATGGGAGAAGATATTTGCAAATGACATATCAGATAAAGGGCTAGTATCCAAAATCTATAAAGAACTCATCAAACTCAACACCCAAAGAACAAAGAATCCAATCAAGAAATGGGCAGAAGACATGAACAGACATTTTTCCAAAGAAGACATCCAAATGGCCAACAGACACATGAAAAATGCTCAATATTGCTCGGCATCAGGGAAATCCAAATCAAAACCTCAATGAGATACCGCCTCACACCAGTCAGAATGGCCAAAATTAACAAGTCAGGAAACGACAGATGTTGGCGGGGGTGCGGAGAAAGGGGAACCCTCCTACACTGTTGGTGGGAGTGCAAGCTGGTGCAGCCACTCTGGAAAACTGTATGGAGGTTCCTCAAAATGTTGAAAATAGAGCTACCATATGATCCAGCAATTGCACTACTGGGTATTTACCCCAAAGATACAAAAGTAGGGATCCGAAGGGGTACGTGCACCCCGATGTTTATAGCAGCAATGTCCACAATAGCCAAACTGTGGAAAGAGCCAAGATGTCCATTGACAGATGAATGGGTAAAGAAGAAGTGGTATATATATACAATGGAATATTATGCATCCATCAAAAGGAATGAGATCTTGCCATTTGCAACGACGTGGATGGAACTGGAGGGTATTATGTTGAGCGAAATAAGTCAAACAGAGAAAGACATGTATCATATGACCTCACTGATATGAGGAAATCTTAATTGTAGGAAACAAACTGAGGGTTGCTGGAGTGCGGGGGTGGGGTGGGAGGGATGGGGTGACTGGGTGATAGACACTGGGGAGGGTATGTGCTCTGGCAAGCACTGTGAATTGTGCAAGACTGTTAAATCTCAGATCTGTACCTCTGAAACAAATAATGCAATATATGTTAAGAAAAAAAAAGAAGAAGAAGAAGGTAGTGGGACGGGAAGAATGAAGCGGGGGAAATCAGAGGGGTAGACGAACCATGAGAGACGATGGACTCTGAAAAACAAACTGAGGGTTCTAGAGGGGAGGGGGATGGGAGGATGGGTTAGCCTGGTGGTGGGTATTGAGGAGGGCACATTCTGCATGGAGCACTGGGTGTTATGCGCAAACAGTGAATCATGGAACACTTCATCTAAAACTAATGATGTAATGTATGGGGATTAACATGAGAATAAAAAAAAAAGAAAGAATGTTCACAAAATACTTATTGCTATTCAAATTAATTAGTATCTGAAATAGAATACTCAACAAATATTTAATGTAATATAATAATAACTAAAATAAACTATTACTTTTTCTTTTTTTCTCAGTAACTATTACTTTAATAATGATTTTAGGAATTCAAATGTACTCTCTCATCCCATTGAAAATATTTCACTATTAGCTTGCAATTCCACCCTTACATATATATTTTTATGTTATTAATTTTTTCATTTGTTCTTAGAAGATTCATTGAACCCGTCTACTCTTCTTTTATTGTGCTAGCACATGGGGTAGGATGGTGGTCAAAACAGACATAGTCTTTTCATTATGGAGCTTGCAAAGTGGTAGGGAGAAAGAGATAGTAATTATGTAAAAACATGACTAGAATTATGATAATGGCCAAAAATTCAAAGTGAAGTTGCTAAGAAAGTATTTTCGAGGAAGATCTGTTCTAATTTGAGATACAGTCACAAATACAAAACATCGTATGCAATATTTGGGACATATTTATACTAAAATACCTAATGTATTTGTTTACCTGAAGCATTGTTTTATCTGCAATTCAAATTTAGAGAGACTTCTCCAAGAAGAATTAGTTCCTGAGTTGAGAACTGTAGAATAAGAAAGCATCGTCAAGATAAAAGGGATGCAGAATGCTGGAGCTTTTCTGAGGTGGAAGACACAGCACTTGCCAGTATCTTGAGGTTGGGGGAGCATTAGTGCATTTTAAGAATTGATGGTGCAGTAGAGCTGGGGACTCAGAAAACACAACAGGTGGTGTTCTACAGGGCTAAAGACATAGGCAGGTCTAGATAAGCAAGAATAATTTTTTAAAATTTATTTTTATGTATTTATTTATTTGAGAGAGAGAGAGAGGGAGCAAGAGAGGAGGGGCAGGGGGAGAGGGAGTAGCAGACAACCCGCTGAGCAGGGAGCCCGATGCGGGTCTCAATCCCCAGACTCTGGGATCATGACCTGAGCCGAAGGCAGACGCCCAACTGACTGAGCCACCCAGGCCCCCCAATAAGCAAGAATCTTGATCCATACTTGATTGGAAGTCACCAGAAATTTTTAGGCACTAGAGTAGCATCAGATTTACATGTTGGTCACAGGAACTTTTCCAATATCACCTCTATCACTTCTTCGCAGAGTTGCTGTGGGGTGCCCTTATGGATCAGGTGAAGCCCTCACAAAAAGTCAAGGAAGAGGCTACCAAATATGTGAACGCAAATAGCCACGTAGCAAAGGCAAGTATATTTAGGTGCTACGATGGAAAGTGGAAAAGTGCTGAGCTCCAGGGCTGACATGACTGCCTGAGGTATTATGAACAAACTCTGAGACTGGGAGATGAACCATGAGAGACTATGGACTCTAGAAACAAACTGAGGGTTCTAGAGGGGAGGGCAGTGGGGGGATGGGTTAGCCTGGTGATTGGGTATTAAAGAGGGCACGTACCGCATGGAGCACTGGGTGTTATATGCAAACAGTGAATCATGGAACACTACATCAAAAACTAATGATGTAATGTATGGTGATTAACATAACATAATAATAAAAAAATATCTGAAGAAAAAAAACTCTGAGATTGGCTGTGGATGTATATTTGTGGTTATATTCAATTAGCATTGTCACCAGGATAATTGTCAAAGGACATGTATGTTTGAAAGACTTTTGATACCCATCATCAAATTCTAGGGTAGTTATTTTTTATGTTAAAATAGTGTGAGAATTATGTAGTGATGTTTTGCCCTAATTTAGTTTATGAAGGGCATTTTGTTTTACTATTTAGTGTCCAGTGACAACCAACATGAAATATTAGAGAAAGGACAGATTTTCAAATCACATTGTCCTGGGTTTGAGTTTTGGCTCTGCCGGTTCTTACCCCTCCGATCACAGGACTTAGTTAGCTAAATTATGTAGGGATCTTAGTTCATTTCTCCTGGAAGTATTTTTATGTTCTTAATATTAACTTTGGTGAAAAAAAAATTAATTGTCTTTACTTGTACTTATACGACTATGTTACATAAAGACATCTATAGGGAACCAACAAAGAAATGTAAGTAAGCCATTTCTCATTAACCAACTTATGGAAACAAGGACAAATCTGTAGTTAGAAAAACATAAAGCAGAGATCATGCACTGGCTTAAATGAGACTTTAAACTTAAAGCATGGGCGCCTGGGTGGCTCAGATGGTTAAGCGTCTGCCTTCGGCTCAGGCCATGATCTCAGGGTCCTGGGATCGAGTCCCACATCGGGCTCCCTGCTCCTTGGGAGCCTGCTTCTCCCTCTGCCTCTCTCTCTTTCTCTCTCTCTGTCTCTCATGAATAAATAAATAAAATCTTTAAAAAATAAATAAATAAATAAATAAATAAACTTAAAGCATTATACAAACAATAGCTATTATTAAGTTGCAGGGGTTATGAAACAGTAGGCTGTTAAGTTAAAAAAATTAAAAAAAGAAAAAGAAAAAGAAAAACCCAAATCCTGAATGTCCTATTTGTGGAGAAAAACAGCTAATATTTTGAAAGATTATTGTGTAGGCAAAACTTGGTGAGAGAGTGTTGGTTTGAATACATTTCAGTTTAATATATTGTATGTATCCTTAACATAGGGCAAAGATGAGGTAAATATTGTTTTCTTTATTTTTAAAATTAGCTATGTAGGAGAATCCACAGTAAATATGATAAGCTAAAAAGTGAACAACAGGTAAGAGAATTTTGGAAATATTCAGGAGTGAGTTTCTATGGATCCAGTATATGTTAACATGCAACAAGCCAGAGAGGTCTGTATTATTATTCCCATTTTGTAGATGAGAAAATGGAGGCTCAGCCAGTTTGAGTATCTTACTGACTGCAACACAACCTCATACTACTAGACTATAAACAGCCGTTCTTGAACTGATTCACTCTCTTTTCATATAAGGAAACAAGTTGGTCCTTTTTAACATGCCCTAGTGAGAGAAGAGAAGGGAGGGAAAGAAGCATTTTCCAGAAAGTCCAACCTCCTAGAAATTCAAAAGGGTTCAAGGTGTCAAAACCCAGCTACTCCTTGCAGTAGTGATAGGTAGGGTTTGCTACTGGTTAACAAGAAGGTTGAGAGCCCATCTCAATACCTTGGAGGTATGAACACTGAGGGAAATGTTTTGGCAACCTGCAGGGGATGTGTTATATTTGTTTTCTTGCCTGAGGAACTCACCAATTATGTGAAAATGCCAACTGGTTTCTTTACCTGATTTTGAGTAATACCTCTCAAGAAAATAAAAATGTCCAGAGATAGTATGCAAAAATCATACAAGATAAAAATATTGAAAAAACTATTTTTTTTTCCTGAGGAGGCAGAGACAAGTTAAAATATTTCAAGAGTGGGCAATTAAAAAAATGATAGAGAATGAAAAGAAAAGGAGAAATATTCATATAGAAGCAATACAGAAACTTTAATATTGAGAATGTTTTCTCAGTTAATAAGGTGTTAATTTAGAAATTCAGGATTAAAGCAGCATATTGTATAAGGCTATAAGCCATAAACTTACCCACAAATGCATACAAACTTTGTATTATGACTACAGAAGCACAGTATGTACACGGTTATACACATCCAGGACAGTCATTACTGGTATCTATGGTTGGTTGGGTGTGGCAGAATCATGTGTCATTTTTTTCCTCCTATTTGCAAAATTATGCCCTCTCTATTATCTACAATGAAAACGGAATACTGACTCATAACATAAATGGGTACCTCTTCCCATGAAGTTTCCAAAACTTCCCACAACATACAGAAAATTCACAAGAATTGGGAGGTTTAAGGGAATGTGTTTTGTGTGTGAAGATGTCTCTAATGACCCGTAGAAATACCCTTTGGAGAGAGAGAGGGATATACAGCGCTGGTTATATTGATACCTAGCATAACCAGGGAGGATGCTTTTCTGGAATGTTCTGTTCCACGTTTTGTTCTAGTATTATTTGCCAAAAATTATAATCTTCTTTTTTCTTTATCACATACTTCACTTAGTACAGTAGGTTATCAGAGATTTTTCTTTTGCTTTCCCCACCTTGGACTATCCAGCATGTTTCATGTTTGAAAAACAACCCTTCTATTACAAGCCTTTGTGGGTGGAAGAGACTGCATTTATCTCAGCCTCCTGCTACGAAGCTATAGATAGGCACATGACCCAGGTTTGGCCAATCAGAGGGGTCCATCCTGGTAAGGGTTTTAGTAGATAGAAGCAGCAACATATTAAGCTTCCACGGGCACCAATGACAGAACAAAATCAAGTGTCCAGTGGAAGTGCTTGGTGCAAGCATTGGGATCTGTCTACTGCTCAGCAGGGGTGGTCACCCTGTCTTGACTCTACCACTTTTGTGGCATGATTTTGGCCGTGGTTCTGGTCGATACCTGGCTTCTCCTGCTGTGTCCATTTGTAAAGCTTGGTTCTAAAGCTGTCCCCTCAGTTTGGTAATGCGTGCACGATCATTTTAATGAATTCATTTTATTCTTAAATCAGCCAAAGCTGGTTTCTGTTGTTTGTACTTAAAAGTCTTGATTGATGCAAAGTGTGAAGAAATCATTCTAGGGCAACACAAGTAAAAGAATCTTCTGGGAATGTATCCTTTATCATTTTGAAGTTTGGGATAGAAATGTGAAGATCTTGGAGCACAGGTGGTGTTTTAGGCCTTTTCCCAGTTAAAAACACTGTGCCTTTGGCAAAGAAAGGAGGAAATTGAATGTAGATACGTGGAGCACACAGTAGGTGTTAAAAACTAAATTTTGGTTTACTTGACCATAGTTGATGATATTTTAACAGCAGTTTTTGGCAAAGGGATTGTACACTCCCCACCATATGTGGTAGGAATGTTTGCTTATCATTGCTTTAAAAATGTGAGGGATTTAAAGTTGTTACTACAGAAGAAAATTCCCTAATCAAATGACATGCTGTTTAGTTAAGGACAGTAGGTGTTCATTCATAAAATGTGTGTTTGGTGCTTTCTATGTGTCAGGCACTGTGTTGCTGGAAAGAGAAAAACATGATCAATCTCTTCTCTCTAGAAATGTCTCTTTTACACTTAGTTACATTTTATCCATATCATAATATTTAGTTCCTTTGTATCCCATTCATTTGTGAATTCCTTGGGGATATGGGACTTACGTCCTATTTATTTATGATCCTGGAACATAACACAATCTCTCATACATAACTGGCTTTCAAAAAATGTATACTGAGTGAATAAATGAATGAATGAATAAAAAATGACATAAGTAAGTAGCTTGAACAATCACCCTCAGTGAGTTCTATTTGCATCCCAGTCAACTTGCTTATCAGTGACATGAGGGACCACAGAAGGCAAGCTTATCAAACACACAGATGCTGTCTGTGTAGTGTCAGGAATACCTGAGACATATAATGACGATCAGAGATCTCAGTATTTATTACCTGGTGTAACTGAAGAAAAGATTTGGAAGAGTGTATTATAAAATATTTTAATTTGGTCCTTTAAAAATAGTCAGCTGTCTAGGAAGAAGCTGGGATAGATCTGGGTTAAAAGCAGATGATAGGGGCGCCTGGGTGGCTCAGTCGGTTAAGCGACTGCCTTCGGCTCAGGTCATGATCCTGGAGTCCCAGGATCGAGTCCCACATCAGGCTCCCTGCTCGGCGGGGGGTCTGCTTCTCCCTCTGACCTTCCCCCCTCTCATGTGCTCTCTCTCTCTAATTCTCTCTCGAGTAAATAAATAAGATCTTTAAAAAAAAAAAAGCAGGTGATAGAGGGGTGTCAGTAGAGTATGGGAGTCTTGATCTTAGGGCTGCGAGTTGGAGCCTCATGTTCCTCACAGAGATGACTTAACAAAAAAAGCAGGTAATAGAATGTGATAAATAAACAAATGAAAAGTGAAGATAACACCGAGGTACCCTCTGTGAGGCAGTCGTGTAACAGGACTCCTCCTGTGGATTCTGTCTGTAAGGAAGGGAGATAGTCATCCCACTGCACTTCACTGGTCAGACTGCATTGAAAACCGTGTTCTCGGGCACCTGGGTGGCTCAGTCAGCTAAGCTGACTTCAGCTCAGGTCATGATTTCTCGGTCCTGGGACCGAACCCCACATCAGGCTTTCTGCTCGGCAGGGATTCTGCTTCTCTTTCTTTTTCCCTCTGCCACTCCCCACCACTCGTTCTCTCTCTCTCTCTCTCAAGTAAATAAATAAAATCTTAAAAAAAAAAAAAAAGAAAGGAAAGCTGTGTTCTCTGCTGCTCTGAATTTGAAGGTTACTGAAAAAGTGGACCACATTCAGAAAAGTGTGACCTTCATGGTGAAGTGTTTGAAAAATGTAAGATACACTTTGACCACCTGAGGAAATGTAGTATAGAAACACTTGATATGAGCATCATGTAATTAACTCAAGATCTACCATGTAGAATTTATTATTGGAATTCTAAAGTGTCCAATCTTTTTTTTTTTAGGCTAGGCACGGGGCTCAAAGAGCTGAGGAGAGAATGGACAACCTGAAACATGGGTTATTGCTGGCGACTTGTTTTCACCTATTTTCTGTGCTTTAAAGACTGGCATAATACCACATTTATAGGGTAGGGCAAATGCATACACAGAAGTAGGACACATAGGCTAAACTGTTCATAAACATATTTTAAGAAGCATTTGTATTTCCAATAAACTTTTGATAAAATAAAATGATTGGAATACGAAGATGACATTGAGGGGCGCCTGGGTGGCTCAGTCGGTTAAGCATCTGACTCTTGATTTCATTTCACGTCATGATCTCAGGGTTATGAGATCAAGCCCTGCCTTGGGCTCCATGCTTAGCAGGGAGTCTGCTTGAGATTCTCTCTCCCCATCTCCCTCTGTCCCTCACAAAAATAAATAAATAAATCTTTAAAAAAAAGATGACATTGAACACGGGGTGGGGAGGGCAGGTCCAAGTGCCTTGATTGGAACTCTTTGAGTGGTGACTAATGATGTCAAAGAGGTCATAGAAGAAAATCCTAGTTTGAGGGAAAGTTTCTATAAGAGGAATTCTTAAAAACATTTTCAATTAAAAAACTCTTTGCCTTTATTCAACTTATAAAAGTGACAGATTTTTTCCAATTAACATAAACCTTTTGAAATGTTATATATAGAAATGTTTAAATAAGATGTTTTATAAATTAAGCTTATTATTTACACACGGAGGAAAACTAAAAAGTATTTTTTTAACCTTTAAAATCCCTTTCTCATATTTAGAAGTAACATTGCATAGACCATGAGGCTACCTGAATTAAATTCTGAGTTCTGGTATTTTCTGGCTTGATTATCTTTAACAAGTTAGTTAACCTGTCTTTGCCTAGGTTTTCTTATCTGTCAGATCAAGATAATAATAGTGCACTGATCTGAATGAGATAATGTAGAAAAATATCTGTCATAAGCAAAAATGTTTTGCTGAAATTATCATCTTGCATATAATGATATTAACATATCTGAGAAGTGTATTTGATATAGCCATGCATGTTATGATGTATATCCATATATTCTCCCCATATATAAGTCACTATTAGGTTCAGCAGGGGTTATTTATTTTCATGGCTTTTTCTAATAGTAGGAATATATTTTTAGCTTTTAAGACCTATTCACCAATCTGATTCCTTTTTTTTTTTAAGAATATTTATTTATTTTAGAGAGAAAGAAAGAGCAAGGGGGGTAGGCAGAGGGAGAGGGAGAGAGAGAATCTCAAGCAGACTCTCCGCTGAGCACGGAGCCCAAAGTGGGGCTCAGTCTCACAACCCATGAGATCATGACCTGAACCCAAATCAGGAGTTGGACGCTTAAGTGACTGAGCCACCCAGGCCCTCCTCATCAATCTTTTTATCTTTCAGATAGATTCCCCTGATTAGTGGTCTGATTTAAGGAGGTTGCTTGTGGATGGAATAGGGTTAATTGAACTGGTTCAGGAAATAGCAAGTCCACTGATTTATAAGTGATATGAAAGTCCTCAGGAATTTATTGTGTTCCTACAGGGACTCTGGCATTAGGCTAGAAGCTAGGAACAAGTAAAATGTAAAACATTGGAATCCCAATTCTAGTGAAGGAAACAGACAGGTTATTATAATTCCAATAATTACATTGGTTGACCCCGCAACGCAGTGAGTGATAAGGATTAATCTATACTGATCTGAGGAAAAGAGGGAAAATACAAGGAAGGCTGTCAGAAAGAGGGGACTTCTGAGCTGAAATTAAAGGCTGAAAAATATTTAAGCTGTGTTTCAACCTCGTCTTCCCTATTACATACGTTTCCCTTTTTTTTTTTGTAACGTTCTCCCTTAAAGTTGTTTTTTTTTTCTTCCAAATTGCAACCCTGGTATGAATAATGCTTGTTACACAAAGGAGATAATACGATACAAAAGTGTACGAAGGCAAAACAACAGCATTTCTTTCCCTTCATTAAATCCCATTCTACTTCATTCCCAAACTCCATTCAGTGTTAAAATCCTTGCCAGAGGGGCGCCTGGGTGGCTCAGATGGTTAAGCGTCTGCCTTTGGCTCAGGTCATGATCCCAGGGTCCTGGGATCAAGCGGGGTCCCTGCTTGGCAGGGAGCCTGCTTCTCCCTCTCCCTTCTACTGTTCCTCCTGCTTGTGCTCTCTCGCTCTACCAAATAAATAAATAAAATTAAAAAAAAAAATCCTTGCCAGATTCCTTCCACAACTTCTCCATGCTCTTGAACTGCATATTAACTAGAAGCCTGGAATACATGTAACTTCTGAAACTCTGTGTGTGCATGTGTGTGTTTTAAGAAGTTTTAGGTTTCTGTTTGCTCATTTTTATTTTTTAAAAAATCATGCATATACATCACCTAGCTGCTTGTTTTTATATTACATGAAAAACTGCATTTTAATATTATGTTACATTTCACATAGACAAACCATTATGTTGCAGGTATACATAAGATATTAAAATTAATGTTGTTAAAAGCTTTGGAAACCACAGGTACCCTTCTTCAATTGCATTTCCTACCTCTTATCCCGACTCAATGCCATGGTGCTCCCAAGAGATAACCACTGTCTTGAATTTTGAATAACTTAGTTTTACTAACTTGAGAATATAGCATATACATATCAATAGATATGGGTTAACGCCCTCTTTTTTTTCTAATTTTGGAAACATGTAAGTACTCACATATGTGTTATTGACATAGTGTCATATTACACGTTGTTTTTATCTGATTGTAGTACTTTTTCTTTGTTTACTCCACACTTCCTTCTTTTCCTCTCCTCCACCCATTTCCACCTTCCCTCACCCCATCCCACAGACAACCCTCTTTTTTAAAAAAAAAAAGTATAAAGAACTTTTTTTCTTTAATTTTTTTATTAACATATAATGTATCATTTATTTCAGAGGTACAGGTCTGTGATTCATCAGTCTTACACAATTCACAGCGCTCACCATAGTACATACCCTCCCCAATGTCCATCACCCAGCCACCCCATCCCTCCCACCCCCCTCCACTCCAGCAACCCTCAGTTTGTCTCCTGAAATTAAGAGTCTCTTATGGTTTGTCTCAGACAACCCTTTTTAAAAACATGGTGTTCAGGGGCGCCTAGGTGGTTCAGCTGTTAACCGTCTGCCTTCAGCTCAGGTCATGATCCCAGGGTCCTGGGATCGAGCCCCGCCTGCTCTGTGGGAGGCCTGCTTCTCCCTCTCCCACTCCCCCTGCTTGTGTTCCCTCTCTCAGTGTCTCGCTCTCTAATAAATAAAATATTAAAAATAAAAAAATAAGTAAAAACATGGTCTTGCTTTTTTCTATACTTTGCTACCAGCTCATTCAACCATATACAAATACTACTGTTAGAAGTTGTACATTTGACAAATATTCATACAAAGTGAAAATGTAATGTACATAATCGTCTGTGTAAATATGCATATTTATTTTAAAATTTATTTTAAATGGAATATTATAATTGTGTTTTATGTTGCTTATTCAGTAATAACTAAAAGAAATTGATCCATATCAAATGATACAACTTTATTTTTTTCTTTTTAATGTCTATATGATATTCAATATTGTGGTTGTACATAGTTTATTCAGTCACTCTCATATTGATAGTCATTTGTTTATGGTTACTTATTTCTACTATGGACACTGCTTTAATAAACATGCATATGCATAAAGCCTTTGACTAGGGCCTTTATCACTTTAGGATAGATTTCTAGGAGTGAGGTTATTGGAGTTAAAGATATTTTTAATTCTAGGGGCACCTGGGTGGCTCAGTTGGTTAAGCACCTCACTTTGGCTCAGGTCATGATCTTGGGGTCCTGGGATAGAACCCCGAGTCAGGCTCCCTGCTCAGCAGGGAGTCTGCTTCTCCCTCTCCTTCTGCCCGTCTTCCTGTTCCTCTTCTGTCTCTCTCTCTCTCTCAAATGAATAAATAAAATCTTTTCTTAAAAAAAAATATATATTATATATATATAATATATATATAATATATATTTTAAGATTTTTTAATTTATTTATTCATGAGAGACAGAGAGAGAGAGAGGCAGAGGGAGAAGCAGGCTCCCAAGGAGCAGGGAACCCGATGTGGGACTCGATCCCAGGACCCTGGGATCATGACCTGAGCCGAAGGCAGACGCTTAACCATCTGAGCCACCCAGGCGCCCTAAAAAAATATATTTTTAATTCTATTAAGTTTTGTTTCATACTTTTATAAAAAGTTTGCATTTCCAAAAGAAATTTATATTTCCAAAAGAAATTCATGAGAGAATACTTTTCTTCAAATTCCTTACCAGCAATAGATCTTATTTCTCTCTCTCTCTTTCTCTCTTCTCTCTTTTTTTTAATTGCTGCTCTGGTGGGTAAAAGTGATATCTCATTGGTACTTTGTAAGCCCATGATCAATACTGAATGTGACTATCTTATTTGTCTGATGACTATTACATTTTCTTCTCTGTTAATTGTCTATTTTCATTCTTTGATCATTTTTCTTTTGGACATTTTAGTTATTTCTTGGCAATTTGTAGGAATCTTGTTGTAATGTAAATATTACCTCCTTATCTGTAATTACATTTTTATTCAATAACATTATTTTTCTATTAATATTATATTGTTATAAACTGGGCAACAACACAAAATGAATACCAAGAGTATATATCAAACTGTCATAGGCATGGCTTAATCAGAAATCTCAGCTAGTTGTCTCAAACACAAGGAAATAAAATAATTTCCAAAAACAGAATCTTTTGTGGTTTTCTAATCTCTTGACATGGAAGATGGTCCTTTGTGACTGAAGAGGTAAAATATTTAAAGACTAAACTTTCTTGCCATGAAGGAGACTTAGCCATCTGCCACTGTTACAGTTTAAAAGAGCACCCTCTGCTCCTGTAAGCAAGGAAATGTGCCCTTGAACAATATAATACATAATCCTCACAGCTGGAATTAGAACAAATAGAGTTTAATGTGCTGATAAAACCATGGTTATCATATTATTTTGACCACTTGGAGATTTTAGCTCTCGGTGGGTCAAATTTCAGGACTGATTACCACCTATGAGTAGCATCCAAATGAAGTTCTTAAAGTAGGTAAATGTAGACATCTACTACTTGCAGCTATTCTGTTTTTTTTTTTAGCCAGACACTGTCTTTGGCCATTTGGGGGAACTTAGTAGCCTCTAGCAAAAGGGAATGTAATTAACATCAGAACACTAGGTGCACAATATGTAATTACACTCCATTAGAATCTATCAAAACAAGATTATAATTATACTTTGCACATGCCACATTCCTTGTAAGGTTGGCAGTTCAGACCCCTACTAATAAATACAGAGCACTCTGCATTCTGCAGACTTCCTAGTCCAGTTAATGATGACCCATCCACAGCCAGCTTAGTTTTTAACAGAATAAAGGTGTTGAAATGGGAGTTTGAATATTAACAACAAGAAACTAACTAAAATGTGTTAGGTACAGATGGGAAAAAGTCACTAAAGCAAAAAAAAAAAAAAAAAAAAAAAAACCCAAATCAAAACGACAACAACAAGGCAGGAAAGTAACCTGATGTAATGTGGCAAAACTTATTTAGCAGAATTTTTAGAAACTGAACCCCAACTTTGGACCAAGTGTTTGATTTATGCTAAATTTGTGACACTTGACTTTCCAAAAGGCTTTCAGTGTTGCCAATATCTCTTGTTCAACCAAAACTTTATAAGACAATAATCAACTAGGGGAGGGAAAGTTAGAAATAAAACTGAACACTTATTAGAGCAAGGCATTTTATATGGTGAATATCTAATTTAAGCCACACAACAAGTCTGCAAAGGAATTATTTCCCTATTTTACAGAAGGAACAATGCAGGTCTGTGAGGTTGTGTAACTTGCCCAAAGTCCCTTAGTTAGTGAATGTTAGAGCTGAGATTCAAGCCCAGGGTTTCATGACTCAGGAAGCAATGATCTATTATATAACCACACCCCTACCAGGCACACACGAACCAGCATGTGGTAAGTCTCTGGTTAAGCTTTACTTTCAAAACAAGACAAAAGAAGAAGAGGAGGAAGAAAGGCAGTTAAGATTTATGTGAACATGGAGAAAAGAAAAACACAACAACAACAAAAACTAAAGAAAACTCAGGGCAACAGAAAGATTTGGACAAAGCATTGAAAACAGCAATGGAAGTGGATATGCAGAGGGAAAAGAGGATATTTGTACGTGGTGACAGTATTCCATAGAAGTCAGATAGTAGGTGGTGATATTACTCGATCTCTATCATAGAGAATTCGGCTTTTATTTGTCCAAATTTTAATAGCCCACAAAAGGTTTAATTTAAAGTAAATGGAGGGGCACCAGGGTAGCTCAGTCTGTTGAGTGTCCAACTCTTGGTTTCAGCTCAGGCCATGATCTTGGGGTGGTGAGATTGAGCTCAGGCTCTGTGCTCAGCATGGAGTCTGCTTGAGATTCTCTGCTCCTACCCTGCTCTCTTGCTCTGTCTCTATCTATCTCTCAAACAAATAAATAAAATCTTTAAAAAAATAAAAAAATAATTACAAAAAATAAAGTAAGTAGAGTCTAATGAGAAATTCTTAGGTCCTAGCACAATGCCCAAGGTCTGCTTGTCCCATGCTCTCATAAAGTAATCACACAAAGACAAAATGATTGTTAAAGCTAGGGGATAGGTAGTCAATCCAGTGGAAGAGCCACAACAAATGGAGTGCATAACATGTTTTAACTGAATGCATTCAGAGAAGATGGGTAGAAGGATCACAGTCCCTTGCATTAACTGGAAGCCTGCAATGCATGTCGCTCCTCAAACTCCATAGTCAAAGGGAAAACATGAGAAAAAGATTTAGTAAAAATCCCATACGCCAACCCCTCCATTTCATAGGAAGAGTTAATCAAATATTTCTCTACAAATTTAGAAGCATAAACACATCAGTGGTGATTACCAGCCTAGAAATGTTAAAGGAAAGGATTTTCAAAGATATCTACTTTAATGCTGTCTCCTTTAATTTGAGGAAACAAAGGCTGAGACAAGCGCTGACTCAACCTGAGTTATAATTGGTAGAACCTGGATCAGGTGCCAGTCCTGCTGTATTCAATATACTTGAAACTGGATGAGTGGGTGTTTGTAAATCCCCTTGAAAAAATTTAGGAAACTGAGCAATACATATTTTCCTTTAAAAAAAAAAATTGATTTGGAGTACCTGGGTGGCTCAGTCAGTTAAGTGTCAGACTCTTGGTTTCCGCTCAGGTCGTGATCTCACGGGTTGTGGGGATCGGGCCCCACGTTGGCCTCCACACAGCGGAAAGTCTGCTTGAGATTCTCTCCCTCTGCCCCTCGCCCCTCTTACATGCACGCACAGGTGAGCTCTCTCTCTCAAATAAAAAAATAAATCTTAAAAAAAGATTGATTTTATTTTTACTTCCTTGCTTCTCTTGGGCCCCTGCATTTGATAGTTCTCCAAGGTCTGTAATACTGGCTGGGCTGGAATACTTCACCTCCTACTAAGGGAATACAACTTTCTCTTTCTCCTTTTTCTTACGATTTGACTGTCTCATTCGTCTCATTCATTTTGTTCCTGATATTCTAGTTTCTTCTAGATATCATTTATTTCTCTTAAAATGAGTCAATAAACCCTCTGCAAAGGAAGTAGATAACATATATTGGAAACCTTTTCATCTAAGTTCATATTCTTTTTGGCTTATCATGCTCACTTATTGAAATATTTGTCTAAATAAATAAATCCAATGGCAAATGAAGATTTCTGCACAAAATGTTTTAATCACAGAATAACTTGTGATGATGAAAAAAATTACGAAAATCTCTATGTTTAGTGATATTGAAAGAGTTAAGTAAATTCAACTGTTCATATACTAGAATGTTATGCTCCCATTAAAGGCTCTTAGAAAACTTTTAATAATATTAAAACACATATAAGATTATAAGTGGCCAATCCCATAGAAAACACACACATTTCTTTTGTATGAAAAGAATATTTGCAGGAAAAAAGCTGTCAAGAAATGTACTAACATTTTTTTTAAATCTTTTTGGTTCAGAATAATTTTAAATTTATAGAAAAGCATAGAGTTTCTGTGTACACTTCACCTAGCTTCCCCTAACGATATCATATAGTCCATGGTACATTTTCAAAGTGAAGAATTTAACAGTGTCACAATATATTAACTGAACCACACACTTTATTCAGCTTTCATTAGTTTTCTCACTAAGATCATTTCTCTGTTCCAGGATCTAATCTAGGATACCACATTGCCTTTGGCTACCATGCTTCCGGAGTCTTCTAGAATCTATGAGTATTTCTCTATGTCTTCTGTTTTGTTTTTTCAAGTCTTTAAAAAAATCTGAAGAAACTTGTCAGGTCTTTTTAGAATGTTTCCCAATTTGGGTTTGTCTGATGTTTTCTTATAATTAGTCTCAGTTTATGGAGTTTTTTGAAAGCATACCATAGAGGGGAAGTGCCCTTCTCATTATGTCATATTGGGCGGTACATGATAACAAGTGACTTATCAACTTAACAACAGTGACTTATCACTGATGATATTAATCTTGATCACCTGGCTGAGGTAGTGTTTAGCAAGTTTCTTTGCTGTGAAGTTACCATTTTTTTATTCCATACTTTATTCATTTACTTATTATTATATATTTTTTAAGTAGGCTCCCCACCCAATGTGGAGCCCAGTGTGGGGCTTGAACTCAAGACCCTGAGATAAAGACCTGAGCTGAAATCAAGAGTCAGATGCTTAACCAACTGAGTTACCCAGGCACCCCGCCATACTGTATTCATTTAAAGTGAGTAAGCAGAGCTTGCATTCAGGCAAAGAGAATGAAGCCACACTGCCTAAAGAGGAGTATGTTACAAATAATGCAATATATGTTAAGAAAAAAAAAAAGAAGAAGAAGATAGCAGGAAGGGAAGAATGAAGCGGGGGAAATCGGAGGGGTAGATGAACCATGAGAGACGATGGACTCTGAAAAACAAACTGAGGGTTCTGGCGGGGGGGTGGGAAGATGGGTTAGCCTGGTGGTGGATATTGAGGAGGGCACATTCTGCATGGAACACTGGGTGTTAAGCACAAACAATGAATCATGGAACACTTCATCTAAAACTAACGATGTAATGTATGGGGATTAACATAAGAATAAAAAAAAGAAAAAGAGGAGTATGTTACAAATATTATCTGGAGTACTTCTGTAGGAAAGATCCCTCCTGCAGTATTAATGTATTCATTTTTATATTACTATGGGCTCATATATATTTACTTATTTGGGGGGTTATAATCCAATATTATCTTTACTTAGTTTTTCAAAGCACACTAAGGACATTAACACTGAATTATGCCATTATCACTGACTTCTCTTTTGCTACATTTAAAATCTGTCCACTTTTTTAAATGAGCAGATACCAATTTTGTGACCAGAAAAGAAAACAAAAACATTAATATCTTTGCTAACAAAGGCAGACCACTAATCAGATTACTCATATTATCCAGTGTAATTTTTGTCTTCCCCAAGGTTGTGTGAAATTGGGCTACCATGTGCTGATTTGGGGTGAGTTTCACTCACATTGCCCATAGGATGAGTTAAGGGCTACCGATGGGATGATCCACAGCTGACCCTTAGGGTTTAGGCTACACGTATGTCTTATGTGTTGGTTCTCACCAGTTTGTGTTCTGACAGCAGGACACATGAGCCACAGGAGTGGGGACAGCGGGAGCGGGGACAGATATCTTCAACCCATGTACCCTCCAGTGCTGAAACCAAGGCTCTCACTCCATACCAATTGCCAGCTCCACCCCCAGTGTGTAGCAGTCGTCCAGGAGTGGCTGTTGTCTATCTCCTCCAAGGGATTTGAAACCATTGCTGTGTAACCACAGGGGCTCTTCTGCTACCTTCTCTGATGTCTGTATTGAGGACATTATTCCCTCCTGAGTTGGTCTTAGGCCATGATGATTAGAGGGATAGACATTCCCCGTATGAACGGACCACTTTTCTCACTCTGCCCTCAGGCGTCTCAACTAGATGATAAGGGTATCATCAAAATTGAAGGAGGTCATTCTAGGAATGCAGTGATCATGGCTTGAAGAGTTTAAGGAAAGATGTGGTTTTACCTTTATGCTAGGAAGTTCCAAATGATCAATTTAACATGGTAGGAAAATAAATTATTGTTCACATGTTCCTCCATGCTCTGGATAAAACTGCCTTTGTAGGCATCATCACTAAAGCAAAGTAAAAACCTTGAGAGAATCACTGGAAGTCAGTGGCCACTGGTGATAGGGTGGATGATGCAACATCATGAGTATGTAGCCAGCATTAAGTCAATGAGATTAGGAATTGCAGAGCGACAGAATCTCTATTATTGCAACACAAACAGATTCCAACAAGCCATGTCACTGTGAGCAGTAACAGTGTTACTACCTTTGTCTTAGAAGATGTGAGGTTAGCCAGAAACTGCACAGTTGACATAAAGGGGAAAGCAGGGAGAGAGAGAAGGAGAAAGAGAGAGAGAAAGAGAGAGGGAGAGAGATGGATGGTTGGACTGTGCAGGAGAAGATGGTGCTTGAATACCACAAAGATTCTTCACATGCGCTGATGGATAGGACAGTAGGAAATTGAATGCATGCTTCTTCTTTATCCATTTTGCTGACTCTTTATCAATAAATCACTATACCTCACAAGGCCCATGAATTTTATATTGCACCATTTAATCCAAGTGTTATGCAGGAAGGGACCCCCCAAAATATTTACTGGGATTCAGTATACTCAAAGGATAGCCCTTTTTTTTGGTCCCTGTTCCCACTGCTGTGCACAAATTCCCAAACAACATATATTGGGGGCAATCCTTCACGATATTTAGTATATTCTGGTTTTGTCCTTAGCTCAATTGTTGCTACCAATCTCCAAAATAGTGGTTAGAAAAAGAGAAGGAAAAAGTTGTCTGCTATGTTTGGGTCTCACAATTTGTTCCCCAACAGAGCTGATGGAGGAGGATCACTTCATTTTCCATTTAAAAATCCCTCAGGGTTTGTGGAGGTTTGACACCTGTATTTCATTGAAGAAGAAGAGAACCACTATCTTCATTAGGGAAACCTCTACTGAGTTGTGTTGCTGGGGAATTACAAGAGTGTAATCTCATGTAGAATTTTAACCAACTCACTTAGAATGCTCCAATCTCCAGGTGAAATCCCCAAACCCTAACTGTAACAGGCTCATGTTACTTAATTATAATTACATGAAGACTGTGATAAGGGAAGCAAACATATATGTAGGAATTATAAAAGGTAAAATACATATTTAAAAAGTTTAACCTCACTAGGAACCAAAATGGCATAATCTAAAATATTGCATTTTGCCTATTGCTTTGGCAGAGTTTAGGTTTTTTTAGTATTCAGCACTGGCAAGCATGTGAGCAAATGGCCTGTGATTCACTGTAGGCAGGAATGTAAATAACTGTAAGTTTTTGGAAGGGTAATTTGGATGCAGCTATCAAAAGTTTTAAAATGTACATATATTTTAGTCCAGCAATTCTCTTTCTAGGTAGGTACACTCAGTTTCGTTTTATTTTTTTTTACAAAAAAAGCTTATTGCAAGATAACTATAATTAAGTCAAATCAAGAAGAGAACTAATCTAAATGTCAGAGCAAGAATTTATAAGTTGTATTTTCATACGATGAACTTCTCTGCAGACATTAAAAATCATATGGAAGTATCTGAAATACAGGAAATATAATACATTGTTAAGTAAAAATAGTATGTTCCACCAGCATGACACATTACAATATATATGCATATGTGCAAAAAGATGACTTAGCAAATGTTAACACTGGTTCTCTCTAAATGATGACATTGTGAGTTATTTTCTCTGATTACTTTGGTTGTGAGCTTTTAAATTTTCCTTTTCCAATTTTCTGCAGTGAAAATAGAATACTTTTATAACCTAAGCAAACTACATGTTATTTTTAAACTGCTACCTTCTCACTCATACATATGGGCAAATACATTGTCTTCTAACTGCACTGGTTTCTATTTATATACTCTACTAATATATCAGTTTTATTAAGATGATCCCATTAGCGTTTAGGAAGATTCTGAAGTCAGAGCAATTAAGTGATAATAAACTGCTTTCACAAAACACATTTTTAAAATTAGTAGGACGCATAAATTTTAAGTCCACAGCTTAATGAACTTTTACATAAATAAATGACTTGGGCAGAGAGGGAGAGCATTTCCATCACCTAGATCAAGACCTAGGACATATCTATCATCTCAGAAAGTTGTTTCTTATGCCTCTCTAGTCAAAAGCCTTCCTAGCACTTTAATTCACAGTAGCTGTAGAAGTAATAGTAAAACTGACTACTTGTTTAGCTCTTGCCATGGGCTTGCCTCTGTGCTAGATACTCTAAATATAGTATCTCATTTAATCATACTAATTCTATTATACAATGAAGAGAAGAGGGGTTTTCAATATTAATCAACTTGCCACACAAATTGTTGTTGGTAAATAGAACCCAAACAGGTATTTGGTTTCAAACTTGAGAATTTTTTCCACATTATGCAGATTTTTATTAAGTTGAACAATGGAGTTTAGTAATAACCACTCCCAAAATGACTTGATGTAAAACAAGTTGAGACGTCAAATAAGGTGAAGCTGACAGAGATAAACACTGGAGACCTCTAAATACCTAAGGGCAGATAATCCTTAAGTGCCCAGCACACTCAGGAACTGGTTTGGAGAGCTTTAGGATTAGAGTCACTATAGTACATTATATTGCTCCAGGAGAGCCCAATCCTCAAAAAGAAGATTACATGTCCTTCAGGACTTTAGGACAACCATCTAGGTTTTAGAAATTTTTATTTAGAAAAATAAAAAAAAACACTGTGTCCTAAGCAATTGTAAAAGAACATAATTCACCCAGAATCTTACAGAAGAACCAAATGGCGATTAAATTAACGGAGATATTATGCATCTGAAACTAAATTAAAATTCATTTTAGTGACTGTGTACGTACAAGTTCTCAGTTCATTACTCTTCTGACAGTTTCATTCCTCTGCCGAGTTGGATGATTTCCCCAGGCTCTGCTTCTTTAAATGACTGACCAGGAGAGGAGCTGCTCCAGGACTCACAACATAAATGGACCACACACCAATTAGCAGCGGAAAGAAGCAGTCTTTACAATGCATGTAAATTAAGTATACAATCAGCAGGCTTTTCTCTTTAGCTAAAGCCCTTCCATGGGAAAACACTCAGGAGACCCTCTCTTCCCTCTGTAGCAGCCGGAAAAAAAAAGGCAGTCACCCTCAATTCTGCCTCAGAGATAAATTAAAACGGCTATTTGTATCAGGTGGGAAAAGAAAGGGTGATTTCCCACATCAGGGAACCACCATTAAGGATCCAGAGCTCTATCCTCTGGCTATATTATTCATATTTATTTCCTGTGGGTTTAGAGAAGCAAGAGTTAGAAATGAATGGCATTCTTGACTGCTCACAAGGGATTTGCCTCAAGCCAAACTCCTTTAACTTTACACAGTTCTTCAGTCTCCAGATGCTGCATATGCTATTCTGCCATCAGAAAACTTCAGACTTATGACAAACCCAGAAACAATGAGACAGGGAAGTCACGCAGCTTGGGATGAAGGAAAGAGCAAGATCAAACAGATACTGGAAGCCCAAGGGACAGGATAATTCCAGAGGAAGGGGCATTAGAAAAGAGGATGAAAAAAAAAAAAAGAAAGAAAAAGAGGATGGACCATAAAGATAATTTTGCTTTCTTTGAACCATTGACAGCTCTCAGCCCAGAATCAGACAGTCAGCTAATCAACATCTGAACAGGATATTACCACTCTGAAAAACATGCCTATTTCCAAAAATAAAAAAACTCATCTGTATTTCAGCTTAGTCTTACTCATAGAGGAAGCATTCCAAAACTTTGACCTCTGTTAGCATCAAGGGATCAGGCATGCAAATTAACACTGGCCCATAGGCCCTCTGCTGAATCACACTCATAGCAAGTGCAATGTTAAGGGGACGTGCAAAATATCAGCAGTGACTTTAAATATACCTCATTTTTCTTAAGCCCTGTTAAGGAGAGCTTCATACAGAAATCTTGCATGCGATTTCTATACCCTGTGGAAATCTCAGATTATAAAGAACCTTCACCCAAACTCCATTCTCCATCCCATTCCCACTCTCCTCCCAATCGTAAGCATTATTAATCCACCCCCTCTTGAATGTACCTCCTTCTCCACTCTATATTACTGGGCATTCTTCATTTAGCAAATCTTGGAGGAATGTTTTTAAAGCATTTTGAATCAGAGAAGATGCTTTGCCCTCTTTTTCCAGAGTATTCTATAATTTCTACAACCTACTCACTTAGCCTAGTGAGATCTCAATCCTGACCACACATGAGAACCACATGCAAAACTTGGAAAAACAAACACACATACTTTGGACATACCCAAGACCAGTTAAATATCCAAAGATAAGGCCTAGACAATTCTATTTTTAAAACTCCTGAAGTGGGCGCCTGGGTGGCTCAGTTGGTTAAGCGACTGCCTTCGGCTCAGGTCATGATCCTGGAGTCCCAGGATCGAGTCCTGCATCAGCAGGGAGCCCGCTTCTCCCTCTGACCCTCTCATGTGCTCTCTCTCATTCTCTCTCTCTCAAATAAATAAATAAAATCTTAAAAAAAAAAAGTCTCCTGAAGTGACACTGATATTCCTGTACTAAAGGTTAGATGCTTACATCAGAGGAAAAGCAACAAAAGACAGGTGACATTTCAAAGTTCCAACAAATGGTTCTCTGCTCTCCTGTGTTACCATCACAGGAACCTTGAACATTTTGAACAGAGTTTCATACAGGAAGGTAAGCAGGATATAAGCAAGGGACTCAGTGCTGGGGCTCTAATCTCTGAATCACTCTGTAAGATTACAAACCATACTTTTATCTCCTTGCAGATCCCCGCCCCAAAAAGCAATTTGGAGGAAGAAGCTTCAAAACAGAAATAATCAAAATGCTGCAGTAGGAAATCTGATAGGAAACATACAGCACTAGAAGAAAAATAGCAGACAGCATTCATCATTCATTAAGTTCCCCAAAGCCCTGAGAAACACTGATTTGAGGGCTAGAAAAATATCATCAATTATATATTTACTATGTCTTCTTAACTGAAAGAAACTATTATAGTCAATGCAATGCTTGGATGCAGAGTCTCCGATTCTTGTAAGAATGGATTTTGTCTGCCAAGACCCCGAAGCACTTGTGAGCGGGAATGTGACTTGTGAATCTTTTCACTTTCCGTCTCAAGCCTCATATGCAATGACTTACTAATGATGAATAACATTGTTATGTGCTGGATGGATGAACTGGGGCACGATTTAGCTCCTTCACATCACAGAGAAAGACAGGAATGTGTGTTTGATTGCATTTTTGAAACAAAGACCTAGATTGGCCAATGACTTTCCCAAGCCTTTACGTTGACAAAGTTAAGAATAGAATAAGGGCAGATTAGTGATCACCAACTTCAGCTGGACTGGCAGTACTTCTGTGCCATCTCGTTTTCTATTTCTTGACATTTTGTTGGGCGCTTGTGAGTACATGATGAGTGTATCAAAACTTCTGCCCTCTCTTGAAATACAATGTTCAAAATTGCACCTCTTATCTCATAGCTTCTGTTCATTCATACTGTTTATTTCCTTATAATTTTGGCTTGGCTTGTGGATGGCCCATTGGCCACTCACCTATCTTTATATTTTCAGCATCACAAACACTGGAAAATTTCTCTCTCTCTCTTCATATCTTTCTGCCAGTTTTTCTCTTCATATTTTTATTCAGCACTAAAGGGATCTAGTTGCTGCAGGTGATTTTTTTGATACCAGACCTCATAAAAATCTCTGAGTCAGACTTCTGTCCTTGAGTAGCTTCTCTGGGGGCAACAATTCTCCCTAAAAGAAGGAAACTGCATTGGAGACTTTTCTGCTTTTAGGGATGACCTCTGACACCTATCTTTCCGCTCTCTTTGAGCTCAGGTGATTCTGATATGTCGTCAGAGATGAGGTCATTGTACTAAAAGCTGAATGCTTAGCTGGCATGGCAAAGCTCCAATTATGTGCTGGGTTCTCTTTTTCCAAAATTATTATCACAGATAACATTCTGGAAATGTTGAACCATCTCATATAACAACTTCATCAGGCTAACTTGCTGAATAATTACTGTTCCAAGGAAATGCATTCGTATCTGAGAGAAACCATAAATGCATTTGAATTAAAGTACGTTAACTTGGGGTGCCTGGGTGGCTCAGTCATTAAGCGTCTGACTTTGGCTAAGGTCATGATCCCGGGGTCCTGGGATTGAGCCCCGCGTCAGGCTCCTTGCTCAGCAGGAAGCCTGCTTCTCTCTCTCCCTCTGCCCCTGCTTGTGTTCCCTCTCTCGCTGTGTCTCTATCAAATTAAAAAAAAAAAAAAAGAAAGATATGTTATCTTTAATTGTACCAAAAAGGATTTTATGTCCATTAATGACATCTTCAGCATCTGAAGGCAGGTGAAAATAAGTTTGGTGTATATGGGTATTAGGTGTGGAGAGTGGGGGTACAGGTCCTTTAATTACATTAAACTTAGCAGGTACGGAAGGTAAACTTGATTTAGTTATTTAAAGAATAAAGGTGAGCAGGTCATGGGGCACCTGGGTGACTCAGCTGGTTAAGCATCTGACTCTTAGTTTCTGCTTAGGTGTTGATATCAGGATCATGAGATCGAGCCCTGCCTCGGCTCCACACTGGGTGTGGAGCCTAAAAACAAATAAAGGTGAGCAGGTCAAGACTTATGATTAAATTTTTTAAAAGATTTTGATTTATTTATTTGAGAGAGAGAGCACAAGTGGGAGGGGTAGAGGGAGAGGAAGAGAGAAATTCAAGCAGAGTCTGGGCTGAGCATGTAGCTCTAAGAGGGGCTCAATCCCATGACCCCACGACTCTGAGATCACGACCTGAGCCGAAACCAAGAGTCCAGCTGCCCAACCGACTGCACCACCCAGGCACCCCAAAACCTATGATTAATTTATTCCTCTGGGCAGCCACAATTTTTGTTAATATTTTTAAATGTATTTTAAAATTTGTATTAGAATAATATAAGCACACACATCATTTAAATTCCAAATAATGTTATCAGGCTCATACCAAAAAGGAATAGACTTCTTTCCATGACATCGCATTGCCCAGACCAACTTCTCAGAAGCAACTATTCTATATTTCAAAATGATTTGCTTATACTGCTATTTGCATTAAAGGATTTCAGATTTAATTCATGGTGGATAAACATTTAATTCTCTGATAGGCCCACTGCCTGCCCACCTACATCCTCTAGATATCCTTCCCTTCACCTTCCAAACTTGACTCAACTTCATGGAATTTTTGGCATCTTGTAGTCATAATAGCATTTTTCTTGTTCTTATTCTTATTGCCACCAAATAATATATTACAATAATGGTTCCTTTCTTATACAACTCATTGCTCTTCCTAAATTTTATATTTGCTTCATTTATTTTTGGTCTAGTGCTTTAAGTAAAAATTAATATATTTTTTCCTAAATTCTTAAACAGATCTTCTAAACACCTACTAGTATTATTTTCAGAATTCTCAATACAATTTAAGTTATGTAATCTCCAAATGGTCAAATGCATCTGGAAACCTCCCATATTCCCATGTTTGCATACGTAGTTTTTATTCCCCACTGACCCGAGTAGCTCCCTAGAAAAGGAGCTATCCTCCCTAACATTCTGCCCCAGTCTATTGGGCTCTTCTATAGGTTATGGCTGCACAGCTCTCTACTATAGATTCTTTATACAGCTAAATACAGTCTTCTCTAGACAGCTCTTCTGCATTAATCCCCCTGCTTCCTAAAAATCCATAGCTGCCTCTTTCTTAGTTTATTCCTTAACTTCTTAGCAACACCTACTAATCAAGAGTGGATGGGAGGCAAAAATTTTGAGATCATTGATATCTTAAAATGTCTTTGTCCCTCTCTTACACTTTAACGATAATAGGTTTGGTCAAGAATATACTTTAGAATTTTGAAGTCATTGTTCCATTGTCTCTTAACTTCCAGTGTTTCTGTTCATAAGTGTAATTCCAGCCTGACACTTTGCCTTGTTTTGTCCTTTTTAGGAATCTTTTAGCACCTTATCCAATTGTGGTAAGGCTTTACTATGACATGCTTTAATGTGGGTGTTTTATTTTTCCTCATTTATTGTATTGTGCTCTCCATGGGACCATAGAGAGACTCGTGCCCTTTAGTTCCAGGACACATTAACTTTTAGAGAATACCCACCTCCTATTTTCTCTAATCCCTGTTAGTTGGATGTTGGATCTCTTAACTCATTTCATATATTTTATCTCCTGTTTTTATCTATGGGAATTATTGTTGGCCATATCATTGAATGATTTTACTGACAATGTTAAACTTCATCTATGGGATTTACAGTTTTTAAGGGCCATTTCTTATTCTTGCTTTTTTCACTAATAATAACATTCTTTAAGAATTTTATAGATTCTCATGTGTCTGAGCAGTAGTTTCTTTTAATAAGTACAATTTATTAAATATCTCTATGTGCTAAGTACTCTGCCAAGCACATTCCATACATCATATTCTTTAAGTCTTACAACCACTTTTCATGGAATTATTATTTTTGGAAATATTATTATCAGAAATATTACTACCATTTTATAGAGAAAGATACCAAACATAAAAACTTTCTTAAAATGCTGATTAATTCTGATTATGTAAATATTGTTCACTTTTTGCCAAGTAACATATTATGATTATGTTTTTAATTTCTAGACAACTTTTTGCTGATAAATGCCAATGGCAAATCAGTTTGACTAGAGATCCCAAATTCCAAAAACAGTGTATGAGACTGTTAGGAGTGGAGGCACTATTCATTATCTGTACTTCATTACTTCTCATTCTTCATATTGTATGTATCATATTGTCATTATTTTGTTTATTTGTTTGTTTTTCATATTTCTTATATAGTAGTCTCCTTAGGACAGGGGCATGTTTTTATTTTCTTCATAACTCAGCATCCACCTCAGGGTCTGCAAAAGTAGTTGCAAAAAATGTTGATAACTGAATAAACTTTTAGAAAGCAAACAGTCGCTGCTCATTTTATCTTATGTGCAGATATCACCTTTCATATATTTAAAGTTCTTAAAGTAGGACTTATCTGTAGGTGAGGTAATATTTGTTTCAATGTTATTATCCACAAAGAGGAGATACTGATATAATTTGCTTTCTGGAATTACATGGGATTAAAAAGATATTACATGTATAGCATAACAGCATTAGCATTCTGCCTGATACCTGAAAAACACTCAGTCACTGTTCACTGTGACCATTATCATCCTCCTCTTCTTCATCATTACTGTTATTGTGCAAGGTACAGGAATAAAGCATTCTTGTTAATTGGACTAGATTAAGATAAAACCTGGTCTACACAAAAGAACTTTAGTTGTGTGATAAAATGCATTAAAATGCCACTGTTTTAAGTATTGGGCTGTCTCTGAAAAATGTAATGCGTGGTGACAGCTTTAATTTGAAAATCAATCAAAATCAGTATTTGAAGCTTCTGAATAAGCGCTCCTTCAAACATTATAATATGCAGAAGTCCAGATATACTCACCTATTAGGAAATTCACCTGTTTTATGAAGTATATTAAGCTTTATTTCTTAAAGTAAACCTTTGGCTGTTGTCTCCAATCTAAATTATTTCTCTGTTTCTCTATAAAGCTATAGCATTTTATTGATTATTTATTAAAATACCTATCACAATTTGTTTTGCATTTATTTATTAATCTTTTTCCCCTTACTTGATCCAAAGCTCCTTGTGTAAAGAGTCAATAACACATATATCTTTGCATTCCTCCCAAAAGCAACAACAACATCTCAACTATGGCAACAACTTGAGACATATTTGTTGAAGTGAATGCATAGTAAAGTACAAAATTAAGATTAAGTTTATGTAGCACTGTTACATGGAATTATATTGTAAAAGTTATTTGCCTGAGACCATATACATTTCCTCAGGTCAGAATTTTTTATAAGTTGGTATTCCTTGAATTTACCATATATGTGACTTCTGTATGTGGGGCAGATGTTAATGACAGATACATTATTTTATGTCTGTAACTTAATCTTCAGTAGTGCTTATAGATTTGTATTGATCAGTCTAAATACTCTTTATGGTGCTCTAATGAGCAACAACATATATATTTTAGCATGGGCTCCACTAAGGTCATGAAGCACTGCAAAATTAACTAACAAGTGGTTCAAACTCAGAATTTATCTTATGAGTAGAGTGATACATTAGTGATCTACTCAGCTATGAGCTTTAAATACTTCACTAGTAGTATCAAGGTACTACTTTCAGTACTTCACTAGAGCTTTAAATACTTCACTACCCAGCTGTGAGCTTTAAGAATTTCACTAGAGCTATAATGACTTCTAGACTTTTGTAGAGTCAGGTGGTGTTTATCTTAAATCAAACTGATATGTAAGAAAAAAATCAATACTACAAGCACAATTAAGATGGTATTATTAAGAAAAACTCAAGAGAGAAAAGAAGAGTTTTTGTTTTTTAAGTATTTGCCTAATGTTCTCTTATTAAAATATATTTTAAAATTTGGGATTCAGATGGGTTCATCAGTGATTTCTACCAAATAAGTAAGGAAGAAATTATACCAGTTCTCTATAATCACTTCCAGAACACAGGGAAGCAAAGAGAATACTTCTTAACCCATTCTATGAGGCCAACATTACTCTAATACCAAAACCATACAAAAACGTTACCAGAAAAGAAACTATAGACCAATCTGTATCTCATGAACATAGATGCAAAAATCCTAAACCAAATATTAGCAAAACAAATAGAAAGTCAATTAATGTAATCCATCACACCAACAGACTACAGAAGAAAAATCACAAGATTATTTCAATAGATGCAGAACAAGCAATTGACAAACCTCAACACCATTTCATAATACTCTCAGCATACTAGGAATAAAGGGAGACTTCCACATATTGGTAAAGAACATCTAGGAAAAAAAGGAAAAAACAAACAACAACAAAAACTATAACTTGAGCGCGTGGGTGGCTCAGTCATTAAGCATCTGCCTTCGGCTCAGGTCATGATCCCAGGGTCCTGGGACCAAGCCCCAGATCGGGCTCCCTGATTTTCCCTCTCGCACTCCCCCTGCTTGTGTTCCCTCTCTCACTGTCTCTTTCTCTCTGTCAAATAAGTAAAATCTTAAAAAAACAAACAAAACTATAGTTAACTTCATACTTTATGGTGAGAAACTGGAAGCTTTACTGATAAGATCAGGAACAAGGCAAGGATGCCCCCTCTTGCCATTTCTTTTCATTGTTATACTGGAAGTTCTAGATACCACAAGACAAGAAAAGGAAATAAAAGGTATACAGATTGAGAAGAAAAATAAAACTGTCTTTTATCAAAGATTACATGATTATCTATGTAGAAAATGCAAAAGAATTGCAAAACAAAATAAGACAAATAAACAAAGACTTCTGGAATAGGTGATTATAGAAAGATTACTGGATAAAAGGATAATATATACAGATCAATCACTTTTCTGTATAACAGCAACAAACAAGTAGAATTTGAAATTGAAAACAAAATATCACATTAGCATCCTAAAAAAAGGAAGTTGAACAAAATGTGTTCAAAATCTGTATGAGACAACTAAATAAATCAAAGAACTAAATAAATGGAGAGCTTTTCCATATACATGGATACAAAAACTCAAGTTTGTCTAGATGTCGGTTCTTCCCAAATTGACCTATAGATTCAATGCAATCCCAATCAAAATTCCAGAAAGTTATTTTGTGAATATTCACAAACTCATTCTAAAGTTTATATGGAGAGACAAAAGACCCAGAATAGCCAACACAGTATTGAAGGAGGAAAACAGCAGGAGCACTGGCACTGTCCAACATCAAGACTTACTAATAGTCATCAAGACAGTGTAGTATTGGTGAAAGAATAAACTAACAGATCGATGGAACAGAAAAGAGCCCAGAAATAGACCCCCATAATATAGTCAAATGTTCCTTGACAATGGATTGAAGATAGTCTTTTTCAACAAATGGTGGAGCAAAAACTAGATATTCATATGCAAAACAAGAAGAAGAGGAGGAAGAGGGAAAAGCAGAATAAGAAAGAGAAAGAGAAAGAGAAGAAGAAAACAAAGATATTATACCCTTTAACAAAAATTAACCCCAAATGGATCATGAACATAAATGTAAAATGTGAAACTATAAAACTCTTAGAAGATAACATAGGATAAGATTTATATGACCTGGGTATGGTGATGACTTTTTAAATACAATACCAAAGTGCAATCCATGAAAGAAATAATTGATAAGCAAACGTCATTAAAATTAAAAACTTATGCTCTGCAAAAGATACTGTGAAGAAGATGAGAAGATAAGGCACAGCTGGGAGAAAATATTTGTATAAGACATATTTGATAAAGGACTTTTATCTGTTATATACAAAGAACTCTTAAAATTCAACAATAAGAAAACAAACAAGCTGGTAAAAAAAAAAAAAAATGGACAAAGGATTTGAACAAACATCTTACCAAAGAAGATATACAGATGGCAACTAAGCATATGAAAGATGTTCCACATCATGTGTCCCTATGGAATTACAAATTAAAACAATAATAAGGTGCTACAGCACACCTATTAGATTGGTCAAAATTCAAAACACTGACAACACCAAATGCTGGTAAGGATGTGGAACAACAAGAACTTTCATTCATTCCTGGTGGGAATGTGAAATGGTATAGTCACTTTGGAAGACAGACTGGCCATTTCTTTTTCTTTTATTAATTTTTTAAAATTAACATATAATGTATTATTTGTTTCAGGGGTACAGGTCTGTGATTCATCAGTCTTACACAATTCACAGTGCTCACCATAGCACACACTCTCCCCAATATCCATCACCCAGCTACCCCATCCCTCCCACCCCCCTCCACTCCAGCAACCCTCAGTTTGTTTCCTGAGATTAAGAGTCTCTTATGGTTTGTCTCCCTCTCTGGTTTTATCTTGTTTCATTTTTCCCTCCCTTCCCCTATGACCCTCTGTCTTGTTTCTCAAATTCCTCATATCAGTGAGATCATATGATACTTGTCTTTCTCTGATTGACTTATTTCACTTAGCATAATACCCTCTAGTTCCATCCACATCGTTGCAAATGGCAAGGTATCATTTTTTGATGGCTGAGTAGTATTCCATTGTGTGTGTGTGTGTGTATATATATATCTCACATTTTCTTTATCCATTCGTTTGTTGATGGACATCTTGGCTCTTTCCATAGTTTGGCTATTGTGGACATTGCTGCTATAAACACTGGGGTACACGTGCCCCTTTGGATCACTACATTTGTATTTTTGGGGTAAATACCCAGTAGTGCAATTGCTGGGTCATAGAGTAGCTCTATTTTCAACTTTTTGAGGAACCTCCATACTGTTTTCCAGAGTGGCTGCACCAATTTGCATTCCCACCAGCAGTGTAGGAGGGTTCCCCTTTCTCTGCATCCCTGCCAACATCTGTCATTTCCTGACTTGTTAATTTTAGCCATTCTGACTGGTGTGAGGTGGTATCTCATTGAGGTTTTGATTTGTATTTCCCTGATGCCGAGTGATGTTGAGCACTTTTTCATGTGTCTGTTGGCCATTTGGATGTCTTCTTTGCAGAAATGTCTCAGACTGGCCATTTCTTGCAAAAGTAAACACACTCTTACCATACAATCCAGCGATTATTTTCTTTGATATTTACCCAAATGAATTAAAAATGTAGATCCACCCAAAAGTCTACACATGGATGTTTATAGCAGCTCTATTTATAACTGCCAAAATTTGGAAGCATTCAACATGTCCTTTAGAAGGTGAATGGGTAAATTAACTGTGGTAAACCCAGACAATGGGAAATTATTCAGCACTAAAAAGAAATGATTTATCAAGCCATGAAAATATATGGAGGAAACTTAAATGCATATTACTAGGTGAAATCAATCTGAAAAGACTACATATTGTAGGATTCCAGTTATATAACAATCTGGAAAAGGCAAAACTATGGAGTCACTAAAGAATCAGTGGTTGCCAGTGGTTGGTAGGAAGCAGGGAGGGATGACTAGGGATTTTAGGGCAGTGAAACTCCTCTATATGGTAGGTATGTATCTTTACATATTTGTCCAAACAAATGTACAACACCAAGAGTGAACCCTAAGGAAAATTATGGTCTTTGAATGATAATATGTCATTGTAGGTTCACTGATTATAACAAATGTTACTTTGTGTGGGATGTTGAAGTGGGAGAGACTGATGGAGTGGGCTTGTGCGGGTATATGAGAACTGTGTACATTTTGCTCCATTTTGCCATGAACCTAAAAGTACTCTAAAAAAAAAATGAAGTACTTTGAAACTGGGGAAACCAGAACAAACACTAAAAAATTGGATTTAAAATGAAAAAAAAAAGGAAAAATAGCAAGGCAGACCACACACACACACACACACAAACATTAAATATTGGCTTCTGCTGTCCCTTAGGAATAGAGCAATTTAAATAGATCTGGGAAAGGCAGCCTTTGCTGTCACAAGAATGGTTTTATGTGTCAGTTTGTTAACTTTGAAATATACCCCTGGACCCTCAGGCCAAGATATCGAATCTGTAGGCTTGGGTAAGACCTTCACTTGAGATTTGTTTATAGTTTTTCCATATGAGCTTCTGCCACTCTACTTAGGTTCCATCAGTCATAAATTTTCTATTCGGAAATTCCTCTCGATTTTTGAACATGAAACCACTGCAAGCTACGGGCAGTTTGGGATTTCTTTTTCAATTTCTTCAAGACCAAGGAATATGCTGTACCACTTAGACTATAGCCATGTATTAGCAATCTATGGGTTTCTGCCTTTGATGGCTGACAGCTCAGCAAGGGAAACTAGTATTTTGAAAGTTGTGGGAATTCAATCATCAGCCATGCTCTCATGGGCTTTCTTCCAAGGTATTGGGCCTGATTAAAGGAAACGTTACTTTTGGAAGTGTGCATTGTTATCGAGCAGAAGTAAAAGCAAAACACAAAACAAAATAAATTGAAAAACAAAACAAAAAAACAGCATACTGTTACTATGTCAGTGTTCCATCTTAGCCATCTTGCATTTCCCCATTTGTTTACATTTTTTTTTTCTTTTCTTCTCAAAAGTGAGGTGTGTGTGTGTTTATGAGTTTTTATATTGGGAGTTACCAAATATAAAATCTAGATATAACTGAATCACACATCCCCCTCTTTTATAGTCAGAAGGCATCAAAAAAAAAAAAAAAAGATGAAGAGAACTCTACCTGCATAAACAGATATGAAGCCAAATCTTAGATTTTTGTTTTTAAGATTTTATTTATTTATTTGCCAGAGAGAGAGAAAGAGCATGCACACAAGCAGGGGAAGCAGCAGGCAGAGGGAGAAGCAGACTCCCTGCTGAGCAGGGAGCCTGATGTAGGACTCGATCCCAGGACCCTGGGATCATGACCTGAGCCAAAGGCAGACACTTAACTGACTGAGCCACCCAGGTGTCTCAGATCTTAGATTTTTCTATTGAGGCAGGACATAGCAGAATTATTATAGATACAGAAACAGGAGTCATGGTCTTGGATCCGCAATTTAGATGTTTAGAAGTCAAAAAGAATAACACCAATGATCCAAGGTTTACTTTCTCTCACATATATTTGAGTAAATGGGAAGAACATAGTGGGTAAAATGTATTTAAAAAGAGCAGTTGCTTGGCCTTAAATCTGCAGGCAGGTGAAGGCAGTATTTAAAATTATATCAGAAAAAATAGTGCTCATACATAGAAGGAGAGAGAAGTCAAACTCATATCTTAATATCAGAGGTTGCTAATGCTCCTCAATTGGTGAAAGAAGGCTGAAATACATTGCAGCTGACATTCACTAGCTGACATGATGGCTTATGTGACGCTTTTCCCCAAGCAGCCAAGAGGAAGCAGACATAACCTCATAACCTCACCAGCCAGAGCCCAGATTAAACTCCACAATGGCTCAATGACTGGATTCCCAATATTCCAGTTGTGCTCATAGGTCAGGACTCCTAAGCTGCTCCTATGAGACCAGGTGCTATTTTAACAATCTCAAGGACTTATGTGAAGATCAATACATAACCAACAGAAAGAGAAATCTCAGTGTAAATGAGGCATGAGGCAAGGAGGAAGAAAGAGGATGGAAGTCTCAGTCAAGATATGCCTGAAAATCAAAATACAAAGAAACAAAAAAAGTGAGAAACAATCATGCTAAAAGGGCAGTCAACAAAAATAACTTACTTTTTTTAAGTAAAGAATTTTAAATTTCCAAAGATATAAATGAGAGAATATCATTCATAAAAAGAATAAAGGATATTGATAAATAAGTAGACAAAAACAAAAAGGATTGAGATTGGAAGGTCCTACAAAGGAACTCACTCAGAATGCAGATGGGGTACTTTAAAAGATGAAAACTCTTCAGAGTTACAGAGAACAGATTAAAAGACACCAATAATTATTTACTAGGCATCCAGTAAGAAGAAAACAGAATGGCAAGAAGCAATATTGAAAGGGATAACAGCTGGGATTTTTCTGAAGTGTAAGATGTAGTCCACAGACTAATCCAGCTCACTGAGGTCTAAGAAGAAAAAAATAAATAAAATAAATATATAGCTATACACATTTTAGTAAAACTGTGAAACATTAAGATTAAAGACAAAACATTAATTAGAAAATTTAAAAAATTATATTATCCGATAAAAAGACAAATTGCATACATATGGATGCTGATAAGTAGCAAGCTTCTCATCAACAGCAGTATGAGCCAGAATATAGTGGAGTAGTATCTCCAAGATGTTGAGTGAAAAATAACTGACAGTTTAAAATTCTGTAGCCAGTTAAACTATCATTCAAGAGTTAGGATGAAGTAAGAAAAAAAAAAATCAGACTAGTGGGAGTTTAGCACCCATAGACTTTCCTGAAAGAACTACTAAGGGAGGTACTTCAACATAAAGAAAAGGCAAGAGTGTGGAGTCTGGTGGAAGAAAAAATAGTGTGATAAAAAATAATGAAATATATTTGTAAGTTTAATTCAATATTTGCTGTAAAATAATAACTGATTTGTGCTTGAAACTTTTAGAAAACAATAAAAAAAAACACGTGGATGAAGTGTTAAGAGTGTTGAAACAGGGGTGCCTGGGTGGTGTAGTCAGTTGAGTGTCTGACTCCTGGTTTCAGCTCGGGTCATGATCGCAGGGTCATGAGAGCCCCAGATTGGCAGGGAGTCTGCCTGTCCCTTTCCCTCCCCCTCTTACCCTCCCCCTGCTCTCTCACTCTCTCTCTTTCTCAAATAAATAAATCTTAAAAAAAAAAAAGGCATTAAAATACGTGGGGGTCCTTATCCACTTGGAAGGAACAGAATAGAATGAAATAATTTTGGCTTGTTACAGATATGTACAGTAAGGTCTATATATTAAAATTTTAGGTGTAACCAGTGAACATTTAAAATTATTATCTTAGGGGTGCCTGGGTGGCTCGGTCAGTTAAGCATCTGACTCGATTTCAGCTCAGGTCATGATCTCAGGGTGGTGAGATCGAGCCCCATGTGGGACTCCATGCTGAGCGTGGAGCCTGCTCAAGGTTCCCTCTCCTTCTCCATCTGCCCCTCCCCTGTTCATGTGCTCTCTGTCTAAAAAAAGTAATTAATTAATTAAATAATTGATTTGTAAAAAAACAATTATTATCTCAAATTTACAAACTAGTAAAGGAGAAAAGCATATTTAAAAAGGGGGGGGATGAAGAAAACTTTACCCAAGCACAGCAAAAACCCAGAAAAAACAAGTGTTAATATATTAACCACAATAAATGTTAGTAGGATAAGCCTATTATGATAGAGTATTTCAGATGAGATTTTTTTAAACCCTAGGTATATGTTGCTTGCGAGGTTACTTCTTACACAAAAATTCACAAAAATTTTAAAAATAAAATAAGAGGCATGGGCAAGATAGCCAAATATAAATGAAAGAAGGCTGATGTGATGATATTAATACCATACTCAATAGAATTTTAACGAAAGAGCATCAACAGTTACACAAAGTGACATTGCAATAAAGAGTGATTCAATGCATGTGTATTAAAACAGTTGTTTTGCTGAGAGTCTAGCCAAGGCGCCATGAAACAAATTTCATCAGGTAGCATAGCTTGACCATCTTTAAGAGGTCATCCTCAAGGAGACCTCTAGTAGCTGTCTCATCTTGATCTTTCTCATGATAACTTTATATGCTTTGAAAGTTAGGGTATGCATCTTTTTTTAGAAAGTACAGATTCTTTCATGTCAAAGATTCTCATAAATATTTAAGTAATTAAATAGTTAAGCAGCTTGGCCCAATAGGTTGACCAGTCCCTGATACCAAGACTCTAAATGGCTGAAATGCAGTCTTCCATTATAAGGTTTGTCTCAGTCTCACAGAAGCGCCAAATGAAAGAACAGCAGAAATAATTTGCTCGAAAAGGAATAGAGAAAGTGATTCTTTTGATGTCTCTTTTTATGATGATAATTCTTGACAGAATAGCCATTTTATCAGTAAATGAATTCCTAAAGGAGAAGAAGGATATTGAATCTGTCTCTCTACATTTTTTTTTTTGTTTTTCATAGAACGCTCACACATAGAATGAAATTTGGATTAAAAAATAATAAACTACAAAGAAGATATCACAACAGAGCCATTTAATTTCTTTTTGCTAACACTTTATTTTTCTATCTAAAAACTCCAGGGTGAAGGTAAAATATAGCATTATTGCCAGGAACAGTGAAAACATTTTCCCCTTTATGCTACCACACTAAAGTGTGATTTAGATGTAAATATAACTTATATTTCCAAATATTAACTTCAGGATGCACTACAGACCAGTTGTTTTCAGGAAATACATATTGCAGATACATAGTTCAAGAGCACACTCATAACACTTCATCTTTAGCATCCCGATTGCTATAATACCTCCAACTTCATAATCCACAACAGAGAAAACACAAATGTCATACTATTATGGCCCAAGCCTTGGATTAAATAGATTTGCCTTTGATTATCATCACTGATGGGGGCTCACTCAAAACCCAGATTT
Source organism: Neomonachus schauinslandi (assembly GCF_002201575.2). Classification (NCBI taxonomy): domain Eukaryota; kingdom Metazoa; phylum Chordata; class Mammalia; order Carnivora; family Phocidae; genus Neomonachus; species Neomonachus schauinslandi. The sequence goes on along the minus strand of NC_058417.1, from coordinate 32,038,537 downwards.
CTCAAATTGCTCCTGGGTTTAAGATGTATTGTACTCACTTCCTTTGTCAATCTTTGTACTATTCTTCATTTCTGCTGATTGCACCTGACTGTTTTCATTTTTCCCTCCCAGACGCTCACCACATTCTCAACTGGTCTTCTTTCCCCTCTGTCTTCTGGGTCTAACATCAACTTTGCATTGCAGACAGTAGTGTTTGCAACGTACAAATGTGACCATATCCCTGCTTTAAAATTTAAGTAGGTTTTTTTTTTTTGTTTCCATGCCCCACCTTATTTCATCCTCACCACAATTCTAAAAGGTAGTTACATTTGATCACATTTGTTTTTGTTGTAAATGAGATTTAAAATGCAAGTCATCCAAATTCCCACAATAGCTAAATAGAGAACAGGATTTGAATTTAGATCTAACTCCAGAACCTAGGTTCTTAATTACTATAATATAATCCCTCAATGTGCTTTATTATATATCCTCTCTCCTATCTGATCTCTATCCCCAGTCTTCATTCTCTCTGAAATGAGCAGCAAATAACTTTGTAGATAACTACCCATCTTGGAAGTCATTCTACCTTGCCTCCAAGCTCTTCTTTTTCTTTTTCTTCTATTTTCTGTATGTATTTTGATGTCCGTCATCTAAATAATTTCTTTCTTTTTCTTTTCTTCTCCTGTCTTCTTCTACACATAGGCTTCCCCCAATGCTAAGTTCTTGGAGTTGTACTTGAATGTCTACTCTTATTTGATTGACCCTTGTGTACAAGGCTTCAATTCCACGCTGATTACCATTTTCCTAAATGGATACTTTTATTTTAGGGTCCTGTTATCACCTCACACTGAACAATAATCAACTGAATGCCCTTCCCGAGTCCATATGTACCATTTTATTTTATAAATCTATTAAATTTTTGCTATAAGGCCTAGGGCAAATAACCCAATTTTGATGTGTCTCTGTATTCCCTCTTTAAAACAAATAGATAATTCGAGTCCACATGCCTCCATGAGTCCTCACAACCTCATAAGGAAAATGTAGGTATGTTTCTTTATGTAATAAGAAGACTCCAGGTAGGAAGCAACTGTGATAGTATGTGCAAAATACTTTTCAACAATAAAGTGCAAATATAAAAAAATAATAAAATAAAACAAATAGATAATTTCTGCAGTTTCTACAAGCTCTGGAGTTTGGTGATTCCTTATTCCAATCCATGAGAGATTCACCTTTGAAATTTTGGAAGTCAAAATTTTGAAGTTTGTCATAGTTGGCTCTTTAAGGGTCCATCTCTTTGACTAATCGAAATCATAGTTCTCATTAAAGAAATGTCTGGTGACTTGATGACTTATCTCCTGAACCATCTTATTACACTTAACGTGTATCTTGAACAACCCATTCCCACTTGGAAATTTCTGTTTTCTTAAAAGTTCTCCACTTTTGAAGAACTAAATTTTGCATTTCTGTCTCCATCAATGATCAATATTGCTACTTATGAGTCTCATCTGCAAGTCAACTTCTTGAACACTTTTTTTTTTTTTTCCATTTTCATTTCAGCCTTTTGGCTAATGACCCCTAAAGCATTGCAAATTTATGCTTTCCCCCCAGAGACATCCAACCTGAAGCCAATACATTCTTAGTGATTTCTTCTTCATCATTCTCCAAATCATTTATGTCCTTTATTTTTAAAAAAAATTCTGTGTAGGTACCTACGAAATTTAATTCTCAAAGGTCTCTCCAGTCCAATCATTCTGAATTGTACATTTAAATAGCTTTCTTAAAGTACCAATTTAATTATGCCACTTCCCTTCATAATCACATAACTCTGAATTTCTAGAGATTAAGTAAAAGTATGATTCTCAAGCGCTCTATATGTTAGTTGTCCAAATGTATCTCTTTTTACTCCTCAAAATACAGCCAAACATGTCTGTTTTAGTCAAGTCGGTCTTCTCAATATTCTCTAAGAAATTATAAAGAAGTCTGGGGTGGCACTATGATACAACACTCAGATCCTTCTTCAAGGAAAGATATTTTGCCTTAATTGTTGGGAGTGCTGTCCTAACAGCTTTGGTTATCAGTACACTCAGGGATTGCAACAGCTGCAAATCTTCCCCGCCCAAGTTAACAACCTTGCTTCGATAGCCCATATCCAATGACCAATTAAGGAAGAAGTATAGGGTAGTACCAGTCATTTTTTTAAACATCTTGATTAAGATATTCCACAAATCACAAAATAGGCTTTACTGAGAGTGTAAACTTCAATTTTTTTTTTTTTTTTTGGTAAATGTATAGCTATGCAACCATTACCGCAATTTGGTTTGGAACATTTATATCACCTCAAAAAGATCCCTTGTGTGGAACTGGAGTCAATCCTCACTCCCACTGTAAGTCCTAAGCAACTGTTAATCATCTATCTCTCTTTGTAGATTTGCTTTTTCTGGAAATTTTTTTTTTAAAGATTTTATTTATTTATTTGACAGAGAGAGACACAGCGAGAGAGGGAACACAAGCAGGGGGAGTGGGAGAGGGAGAAGCAAGCCTCCCGCCGAGCAGGGAGCCCGATGCGGGGCTCGATCCCAGGACCCTGGGATCATGACCTGAGCCAAAGGCAGACACTTAACGACTGAGCCACCCAGGCGCCCCTGGAAATTTCTTATAAATGTAATGTTATAAATGAAGAATTCAACTGCCCATATCGTAAATCCATTCTCTTCAATGTAGCTCGAGTTATATTTCTAAAACACAGATCTCATCATTATATCCCCCTGATTATACCTTTTAGTGTATTTTCTTTCTAGATATCTGAAATCTGTTACATATAGAACATGAGAGCCTTTTCCTTGTCTGACTAGAGCTAAGAGACTCATCCAATCTCCAAATACTCCCTTCCATTCCAGGCATAGATTTGTGACATCTTATCTATTTCTAATTATCTTTCCAAATTCTCAAATATCTCTTCATCTGTGAGGCCTTCCCTGACGCAACATGATATTAAGTACTTTTCATTTGGTACACAATTCTTTCTTTCTTTTTTTTTTTTAAAAGACTTTATTTATTTGACAGAGAGAGACATAGCAAGAGAGGGAACACAAGCAGGGGGAGTGAGAGAGGGAGAAGCAGGCTTCCCATGGTGCAGGGAGCCCGATGCGGGGCTCGATCCCAGGACCCTGGGATCACGACCCGAGCCGAAGGCAGACACTTAACGACTGAGCCACCCAGGCGCCCCGGTACACAATTATTTCTAATTCTTATTTAGACCACACTGTATTTCAATTAATATTTAAATATGTCTTTCCTCCTATGTACTGAACTTTTTGGGAGTGGGGGTCAGGACTTTTACAAACCTTTCCTCTTGATATAGCAGAGCTCCTGGTCCATAATAGATACTAGATGAATGTTTACTAGGTCAATGAATAAATGAATGAATAAAAATTTAAAGTAGTATATTCATGAGCTTGGGGGACAAGGAAAAAGGAAAAGGAATAAATTGTCCCTGAGAATTGATTATCTACATCCAAGTTGACGCTCTGGATCCTGAAACTTATTAATAATAATTAATAGGGAACAACTCAGGTGATAGTTTCAGAACTGCTGTCTACTTTTCTGCCTGACACATAATTGGGCTTTCATGATGTATAAATTGTGGTTAATAATTTCCTTTGACTGGGCTCTTGCAATTTTTCTAACAGAGCAGAACCAAACTACAGCCAAAATACAGTGAGGAGTTCTTTAAACCATTACTGAAATTGCCATTAAGATTCAATTGCTGTACAGGATCTTTAAAGGAGTTTCTCAGTTACAGAACCCAGGCTTATCACATTGAGAAACCATTGAAACCATTCAAATTCTCTCCCCGTCACTTGTAGGCAGAAGAATTATTTTCACATAAGCTACTTTATTCTGGCTACATGTACAGAAAAAAAAACACATTGAAGACCAAGTTTAATTCATTCATCCTCAAGAGGAACTTAAAGACTATCTGTTGAGATATGGAATTCAAAAGTATACTCCAATCAAAAATAGTTTGGTTTTATCTTTTATGCATACATATAACACCATGATACATATTCAGCAAAGATGTATCACTGTTTCTGTCATATCCAAGGATATAAAACATAGAACATAGTTATTCCAGCAATGGTGTCTTTCAGCTCTTTTTGTAAGCCTGCATATGTATGTTTTCATGGACAGACTGCAAGTTAAAAATTTTATATTTGTCATTTTTAATATCAAATGTACCCAGTATCTAACATAGCAAGCCTTCTCACATCCTTATAAAATTATTGGCAAGGCTTCCTGTTACTTTTTTATTGCCACTGTCACAAATTACCACAAACTGAGTGGCTTATAATGACTTCCATTCATTATCTCACAGTTTCTTTGCGAGAAGTCTAAGCACATGGTGGCTCAGTTGGATCCTCTGTGAAGAGCTTCACAAGGTCTAGCTCAAAGTGCTGGCTGAGCTGCCCTCTTAGCTACAAGCTCTGGGGAAGACTCTGCTTCCATATAGAGTCAGGTTATTGGAAGAATTCAGTAATTTTAATTCATTTTCAAGCAAACTAGAGCACGTTGAATCCCTGTTCTTCAAATCTCTGACTTCCTTTTCTGCTATCAGCCAGAGAAAAATCTTGTAAGGACTCGTGTTTAGATTAGGTCCACTTGGATCATCCAGGATAATCTTACAATGTTACAGTCAAGTAACTGATAATCTTAGATCTTCAAAGTCCCTTTTACTATGTATTTGCAAGAGTAACACCAGGGGATTGAGAGTATGGGGGCTAAAATTCTTCCTACTACCGGCTCTTAACTAGAAATGAATTTAAGGAATGATATTGAACATGAAGTTCTTTCATTATTTTTAAAATTGTTACCCCAGGAGCCAGATGATACCAACAATAGAGCTAAATGAAGCTTATATTTACTGTGATTACTTCTGGGTGCATGTCTTCATCTTTGAACCTCCAGCAAGACATCTGTAATCCAAAAAAGAATGCACATAGGGATATTGGGCTTTGTATTGACACTTTACATGTACTTGTTAAGGATATCATCAATAGCCTCTCTTGAGCCATTGGGTTTTAGAAGTCACTATTCCTGCTTGCTAATGACTCCATGCAGTATGTTTAGTGAAAGTAAGTTTTAAAAAGCTTTGCCTTTGCACTATTAGCAAAATATAGTGAGAGCTCTAAAATGTTTCTGTCCATCTAAGCATATTTGAATTTATGCACATCATCTGTAACAGACAGTAAGTGTGCTTTGCTCAAATGGAAAGTGACATAACCAGCAGAATTTGATTGCAAGATGAAATAGAAAATTATTACAGCCTGGGTTTAATTTAGATTGCACTTTAGCATCCTAAAGATCTTTTCATATATACCACATTAAAAGCTGAGATAAATGAAACCTATACAAGCAGTTGTATTGTTTCTCAAAGTATTCCTACCTTCACATTATATATTTTCTAACAAAGGCCCAATCGATACCACTTAAAAATTAGATGAATTGACATTTATCTCTTCACTTCTTGAAATCCAGAAGTGTTAACTCAGATTGTTTTAACACATACTAAGTATATGTCTGGCACTCTATAGGGTTGATGAGTGTTTCTGACATAATATTTTCAATACCTCTTGCTGTACTAACTAAAAGAGGAAAATTAAAAAAAAAAAAAAGAGGAAAATTTAGACTCAGAGAGTGGCAGAATTTGGACTTTTGTACCGAAGCCTAAATCTGTCTCCTTCTAACTCAGCTTTGCCTCTAGATTTGGAGATTAGAAAGTCTGCTGGATTTGGCCACTGGGAGTCAATTAGAAGACGAATTTAAAGAACAGATAAGCAGTAGAGATGAAAGGCACTCTGAGGGCAGGAGGTTTCGCCTAAGTGGATTTTGGAGAAATGGAACCAAATGATCTCTCTTATAAGTTTAGCAGCCATAAAACAAGAGGTAAGGTGACAGAATGAAGAGGGAAGGAGGGACACAGGTTTCTTGCTCTGCATTTCTTTTTCTTCTCTAATCAGGAGTATCTGAGAATGTTGGTAGCCAAGCAACAGAAAGAGAATTTCCATAGAAGAGTGAAAGATGGAGCACAGTCAGAGAAGAGATAGAAGAGAGTAAAATCAAGAAACTTAAGTGAAGAAATTTTTCTTAGAAAATAGAAAGGACATTCGTCATTTTGAAGCAGAGGAGAGTTCGTCTGATAGCTTGCACTGCATAAACATTTAGGTGAACCCAGGAGGTAAGAAGATCTATGGAAACAGTGTCTTTTTCATTTCATAGATGCCAATTAGGGATGACAACACCCCTATATGTGTAGAAGAAGACTGATTAGTGTATTAGTTACAAGTTTAGGTGCTTTGGTCGGACTCAATATAAATCCTGGCTCTGGCATGTCAGCTACTGAGATAAATTTCACGCATCATACGATCAACCCATTTGAAGTATACAGTTCAGTGTTTTTAGTATACTTACAGAGTTATGTGCAGCCATCACCACAATCTAAATTTAAACATTTATGGCATCCCAGAAAAGAACCCATTAACAGTCATTAGCCTTTCCTTCCTCTTCTCCCACTTCTGGGTCCCAGCCCCAGGCAACCACTAATCTACTTTCAGTTGTTACAGATTTGTCTGTTTATGGCATTTTACTTAAAAGGAATCATGCAATATGTAGTCTTTTGTGAAGGCTTCTTGCACATACAGTAAATGTTTCAAGGTTCACCATCTTGTGGCATGTATCAGAACGTCATTCCTTTTTATTTCTGTATAATATTCCATTTTATGGATGTAGCATATTTTGTTTATTCATCCACCAAGTGATGCACTTTTAGCTTGTTTCCCATTTTTGCCTTTTATAAATAATGTTGCTATGAACATTTGCTGTAAGTTTTGTATGGACATGTTTCATTTCTCTTGGATATATACTTAGGAATGAATTGCAGAGACATATGATAATTATAGGTGTTCCAAAAAGATTTATCATTTACTCTTGTATGTTACTTAACATCACTGAGATTCAGGCTCCTGATCTCAGACTGGATGCAGAAATTGTACCTATTTGCTAGGATTTGAGGGAGGATTAGATTATATAAGTCATGTAAAACTTGGCACATAAAAAGTGAGTAGGAGAATACTTTTATTTTTACAAAATGACTGGGTACAGTAACAACAAAATATTTTCTGGTGTCTATGGGGTGTGTGTGTGTGTCTGTGTGTATGAGAGAGAAAGAAAGAGAGAAAAAATAAGACTGTAATTTGCCAGAAGGCAGTTTCAGTCTGACATGCATGAGTGTAACAGTACCATGGGCTCTGCATATAGTTTCTAGCCATGTCCCTGTTGGATCCCTATAAGTATTTTTAAAATTTCTCTTTAGAATTGTTTACTGGTCCAAATATGTCTCACTTTTGAATTAGCCATTATCGCCTCACCTATTCATTCCTGTCTTTGTTTATCCATCTCAAACCACCTCTTTGCCATCCTAAACCATCCACTAACCCTGTGAGCCCCTGGTAACCATCCACTTCTAGCAAGGAGTCTTCCGTCTCGGCTTTCTTTCATCATGGTAATGACACTCCCTCCCGCCACTTTACCTTCTTCTGAGCATTCGCATATCCAAGTCTATACGAAGATGCTTTTGGCAAGCAATCTACATTCCTGTCCTTACTTTTCCCAGACCACTCCTAGGAAGTGGACATGGGGAAGAGAAAATGCATCAACTTTAAACATGACTAAGAGAAAAAAATGAAACATGAAACAAATAAATAGGTCATATTAAAGACCTAAAAGCAGATTAAAATTACTGAGTTATTTATCTGTTTGCTTTCCATTTTCTCCATATAAAGTATTTCTCCTGGGGTGCTCTTATAATAAGAGCTTGAGTCATTGTAGAGCTCATATGTCTGCCCAGAGGTTATTATATTTTGACTGTTGGCATTTCCTGGATTATGCTGCCTTTGTGCTTTAGTTCTTCAGGGTATTTAAGCCACTTCAGAATTATATTCAAACTCCTTAACCTAGTGCAGAAGGCCCTTTGTGATCTTGCTCCCTCTGTACCTTCTGTCTACCTAGCTCAGACTCACAGTGGACATGAAGAACTTCCAGCTCCCCCTGAGCCCTGGGCCATGTTCTCTTCCTCTCTAAATCTTATTACATGCTGCAACCTCTCTCGGGAATATCCTTCCTGGGGCACTCTGAGTAAGGAGAAAATGAACTCTTGCAGCACGTTAATTCAGATTCATATTCAGGAACGACATTAGAAGCAAGTGATATACCAAGTACCAGGTAACCACATAAGGACATGTCATCCAGGTTATAGCCAGGGAGCCTTATTAGCATGTTATTTTTTTTCTTTTTTTTTAACTTGGCCTGTTGAGCCAGCGTCCCAGTTGTTCTCCTTTCCTCCAGTGACTTGCTCAGTGCTCTCCCTCCATCTCTCCATACATTGTTTCCCCCTTCTCCTACACACAGCCATCAGAGTGTTGCCCCACTTCAACTCTTCCCATTGGCTCCTGGGAGGAACAGATCCCCTTGGTGTGGCCACTCCACTCTCCATGATCTCGTTCGTCTGTCAACCCCAGCCTCATTTTCCACCAAGTTTTATGTGTGCACTGAATTGTAGTCATACTAAACCCAACCTGTTCTCTCCTGACTCATGACTTTGTGCCCTTGCGCATCCTTCTTTCTAGAATTGTGCCATGGGGTATCCTGGGCACTAGAGATTTGCAGTAAATAAAACAAAGTCCCTGTTCTTTTGGTACCTGAGTCAGTTCCAAAATCTCACTCCATCTGCCCATCTTGTGTTGCTATATTGTAGCATTTACTGCTTTTTGACTCTACGCTGTTTGTCTTCTCCCCTAGGTGGGACTTCCTTGAATATGGGGATTTTATGTCTTTTATAGCTATGTCTTAGGACTTTATGTAGAGAGTCTGGGACATAATAAATACTCAACAAAGGATTACTAAAACACAATGAGGATTCCAGGACTCCCAGCATCAGTACTGACTCAATCTAACTTGGGCTAATGCTTGACTAGATTAGCTAAGGAGGTATCCAAGCCATACAGGACCATAGAAAGAGGGTAACAAGGCCCCACGGGTCTCAGCAAAGGGAGCCATGCAGTGAGATAGTCAGCACCACTAATTAGGAGGTAAGCAATATTTACTCCATCTTCTCATCGTGCTTCACTTCTGTGAGCACATTTCCTCCCAGAATGGAGGTGGTGGGATTAAACAGTCCCTCGGGTCTCTTTCATCCTTACTACCCTGTTGATGAAATGAATTGGGGAAAAAAATCATTGTATTGTTTCGAAACTGTAAATGCAACTGTCACAGTGAAAAGGTGAACTGTATGTTCAGGACATGTGTAGAAACACTGAGACACTCCATTTTTGATGTTGGTTCGACAGAGATGTTCAAACACATCTCCTCTTCACTGTTTAGTATTCACTGCTCACTATGGGCAAAAAAAAAATCACAATTTTTTTTGGCTCTAGAGTTCAAAGCCACTTCTGTTTTAAGTTGTGCTGAGATAAAAATAAAAATAAGGTAAAAAAACTTACAAACTTTTGAGAAAGCAGTGCATTATTAATTACTTTTTGCATGAATTAACTCTGGAGAATTTTTTTTTACTTGATGAAAGTTTATTTGATATATTGTTAAAGACTTCTTACCCTGATATCTGTTCTTCCCCCCCACACACCCTGACTGTAATGAAATTTTTTAAAAAGTTGCTTTAGAGCCATAGGAATTTAGAGGAGCTAAGGACATTAGAGAGTATTGAACTGAACCCCCAGTCAGTGAAAACTCCCCATGTACAGAAACCTTTACAGCTGTCCATCTGGTTATCTCAGAAGTTAGGAGATCATAACCATATAACATACCAACATGCCCTCTTTAATACCCATCACCAGGCTAACCCATCCTCCCACATTAAAGAGGGCATGTTCTGCATGGAGCACTGGGTGTTATACACAAACAATGAATCATGGAACACTACATCAAAAACTAATGATGTAATGTATGGTGATTAACATAACAATAAAAAATTTAATAATAAAACTTGGGTGGGATGATATAACCCCAGACAACTCTGTAATTTATATTAACAATAACTTGTTAAAGGGTATGGTAGCCATTATAATGCATGCTCAAGGGGATGATCCTTAGGAATTTGGCAGCTTTGCAAGCAGTAGTCAGGTGGGGACCAGTCCATACATTTGGGGTGGATTAATTGCTTAGCAACATTTAAAACTGTTTTAACTGGGGACACCTGGGTGGCTCAGTAGGTTAAGCGTCTGCCTTCGGCTCAGGTCATGATACCAGGGTCCTGGGATCGAGTCCCGTATCGGGCTCCTTGCTCAGTGGGGAGCCTGCTTCTCCCTCTGCCTGCCACTCCCCCTGCTTGTGCTTTCTCTCTCTCTCTCTAATAAATAAATAAAATCTTTAAAAATAAATAAATAAATAAAACTGTTTTAACTGGGCAGAAGTATCTTACTATCAATTGAAATGGATAACCTCACAACGCTTTTATTCTTAACTAGTTAGAAAACAAAACCTGCATATTATGGACAGTGCAAGATTTTTTTTCTTAGGAATGTTTATCTGAATAGATCATTACTGTGAGAACATTCAAGACAGCATAAAGTAACTTGTGAAACCAAGTTACCGGATTTACTATTTGGGAATATCCAAGATGATGCAAGAGTCAAAATGAATAAGAGCGGGCGATAGACTGGAATACAAGAAAAAGAGGTTGTATGTGTGAATATAAGAGACAATTGTTATGCCTATGACCTGTTTTTTGCACATTCAGGTACCATAGCATGTGTCAAGGAAGATATTTTTTAAAAGATCTAAATGAAAAGACGAAAAAAGAAAGAAAGGAAGAAGGAAAGAAAGAAGGGAAAAAAGAATGAGGTAGTCAGAAGAGAGGGAAAAAAGTCATTTGTCATTATCAAACTGTGTTATTTTAGATTCAGTTAAATTGGTGATTCATGAAGGTGAGGCAGAGTACATACATGACAGATATCACAGAGGAAGGGAACTGTTGTTTACTGAGTATGTGCTATGTGTCAAGTATGATGCCAAGGGCTCTGCATATGCTATCATTGCTATGATGTCAATTATTATAATAATTAGCCTTTATCGGCTATGGCAAAATAGAAATCTAGGGAAAAAAAGATAAAAAAGCTAGCTATAAAGTATATCCACCCAATGCTTCCCTTTGAAATTTCAACCCAGGCAAGATTATATCTTATGCCTTAAATGCTTTCAGGTCATACTGTTTTTCTTTTTTAGTACTTAATGCAATTTCATTCATTAGATACTTGTATAATTTTTGCTAAAAGCTAGTTGCCCCTACTAGACTATTAAGTGCATGCAGGTAAAGACTAAAACATTTTTTTAATTTTTTTATTGTAGAATTCCCAGGACCTAGCACAGTAGTGAAGCATATTTTAGGTGCCTAATAATGAACTATTGAATAAAGGTATAAATCCATTAATTGAGAGCTTTACTAAGTCTGCTGTGTCTTAATGACACCAAAAAAAAAAAAATCATAAACTACACTATTTGATCTATGTAGATTGCAAATACTGTTTTGTTCCAAATGTAGTAGAATGCCCTGAGTCCCAAACTGAAATTCAAATTTGACTATCTGTGGGTATCTTTTGAATTTGCTTTCTTTTCTTTTCTCCTTATTTCTACTTTATTTTTAATGAGCTGATATGCAGATTGCAGATGGATTCTATTTAGAAGAGAGAGAAGAGAAATATGCATACAATCCCTAGAACAGGTGAAGGAAGGAGTAGGAAAATCACAGTACACTGTTAGGATTTAGAATCAGATAGAGCTAGGTTTCAGTCACAGCTCTCATACTGGACTTTTCTCAATTCCTCCAAGACTCAGGATCCCCATCAGTGAAATGGACAGAATACGGCCATGCCTATAGCATCACTTGAAGAATTATCAGTAATAAAGCCTGATATATGCTAGGTGCTTAGACAAGTACCTGGAAATCACTGCACACTCAACGGGTGCTTTGCTATCGCTATTATCATTATTAGATTAATAAGTATTAATGGAGAATAGCATTATAATGGTTTCTGCCTTGTCCCACTGATCTGAGAGACTTCCTTAAAGTCTGAGATGAGAAATACAGAGCCAGAAGCTGCAAAAATTGTTATCTTTAAGTACTCTCTATAATAGAGGTGCAAGCATTCAACTCTAAGGCCAAGTGACACAATGCAGGGAAAACTTAGAGAGAAAGATAAAGTGTTCACTTCTACATTGAAGCCAGCATTGCTTTGGAACCTTAAAGTGTTGAGCCCTTGGCAGGGGCATTTCTTTGGTAATAGACACTGACAACAGAGATGGTGATGCAGAGCCTTGGTGAGGATATCTGATCAAAAGACTGAGCGCAGGACATTATCCAGAGCACCCGAGAAACCACCCTGAGAATTCCTACAAAAAGTGGTTTGCAATAAAGTCAGCGTGCTTACAAATGGGTAGGAAGGAGCAGGAGGTTGATGGCCTGTTGTCAGGGAGTGGGCTTCTGCATTATGCATTTCAAGAATTAATATGAATGCAAACTTGCTACATATTTGTTCCATCAAGGCTGGTTAACAATCTGGTTGCATGAAAAATGAATGTTCCAACTAGAAGAGAGTTAGCCTACACCAGAAAGCAGAAAAGGAGAGCTGAAGATGATGCCAAGCCAGTCAATGTCCAGGAGGGAGAATGCCTTAGCCTGGTGATGCTAGTTATTTGGACTATGAGCCTCAAAGCTTTATCCCGCATCCTCCCTTCTCCCACTACCAGCACCATAAGCTCACATACTGGAGAGGTGAATCTGAGTGCTAGGCAGCATGCTGTTCTCAGAATTTTTCCTCCCTCCATAGAGCTACCATTTCAAGAGAGTTGTATAATGAGCATGCTGGCTTTGCTTGTCTCTCTATACTGCTATAGAGTTGATTGTCTCTCAGGAAGCAACTCCATCACTCTTGCAAAGAGGCTCCTGAATTGGCATCCCACCACTTCGCCACACTTGTGCTCAGATTTGTGGAAAGGAGATGTAGACACAGTTCAGGAGCAGATTACAACCACCTGCTTCACTATTAATTTTATTCAGAATATTTTAACTTTTCTTTCATTAAAAAAATATAGTTACATGCATGGCAGGCACATTCACATTTAACCAATATCTATTAGTTAATGGGTTCCAAAAGCTTTTACTGAATTTTATAAATTGGTTCATGTCAACTCTAGGTGTTCAAAAAGTACATTTAACCCTTGAGCCAACTACTTAAAACTCACAAGAGCTATTTCCTCTGGGCAATTACTGAGAAGTATGTTTGAAGAGTCCATGATGTACCAGACAAAGAAAAGGAACAATCTTTGCCTGCTGTCTTTTCCTATAATTGCTGTTTGGCCTTTTTTGCAAGGTCAAGTTGCACGCAAAACATTAGAGTCCTCTTGCCATCTTTTATCTGCAATGATTAGTCAGTTACAAAGCTTCAGTTCCAACACTTTGGAACTTAAAAGTCTTTATCCTAAAGATGAGTGATACAGTTGAGGTGGGTGGAGAAAGAGTTTTGGGGAGGATGACCTAAAACGGGGATATTATTTGATGTAACTTTCCATTTTAATCAAATGAGTCATGGTGGAGGCCTGAGAAGTATGTCAGTTGACAATACAAATATGAAAAAATGCTTTGTGTAGAGAAGAAACTGGACTATGACTTTGTCTGTATGCTCTCACATACAAAAACTAGTGTGATCTTGTGTGCAAAACTAAACTGTGCCCTTCTTTAGAGGATTAAAACAATCCCTGTGCAGAAAATGAACTGTTCAATATGTCTGCTCATAAATACCATGTGGCAAAAAAAATCATCTTCCAGGCCCCTAAAAGCTGGTTACCAACTCCTGTAGGGGAAGTCAGGCACCTTTTTAAGTCTTTCTGGGATGTTAACAAAGATATTCAGCTCTAACCTTGATTTGGACTACTTCCCAGGTTGTATCATTATGTTCCACTACAAAGGCATTAGGTCTCCAGCTCTTATTCTGATTGATATTGGAAAGTCAAAACAGATTTTGAACAGGAGAACCTTTTAAAAGGATAGCTCTGTTGTTGGTCAAGAATTGTCTTTCTGGGGGGCCATAAAGGGAGGGGTATCAAGATTAGGGGCAAAGAATAAATTTAGGAATGTATTTTAAAATAATCTACCCTAAGAGAAAATGGTGGCTTGAACTAGGTGGTAGATGGTTAAGTGGTGAGAAGTGAATGAGAATTTTTTTAAATATTTTTAAAAATATATTTAAATATTTATTTACTAAAATACTAAATATTTAAATATTTTTAAAAATATATTTTAAATATACTTTGTATTTACACTCAGTGGGTTTTGTCAATGGATCAGATACGGAATAAAAAAAGAAAGGAGTTAAGAATGAATTCTAGGATCATTGCCTGAGCAACTAGAACAATAAAGCTCCCATTTACTGGAATAGCCAGAAGGAGTTATTTCTGTGTATGTGGTGGTGGTGATGGTGGTGGGGAGGTGGGTTGGTGAACTTTAGGATTTAGGTGTTCGACATAAGAAGTTTCAGAAGTCTCTTAGATATCGACATGGAGATATTCAGTCAACAGTTGAATATAAGAATCTATTGTCAGAGAAGATGCCAAGGACCTTTCTTTGATTTTGCCTCCACATCCAGTAGACACTGTCTTGTTAAAACAAAAATTGTCTTGGGGCATCTGGGTGGCTCAGTTGGTTGAGTGTCTGACTGTTGATTTCAGCTCAGGTCATAATCTCAGGGTCCTGGGATAGAGCCCCGTGTCAGGCTCTGCGTTCAGTAGGGAGTCTGCTTGAAGATTCTCTCCCTCTGCCTCTGCCCCTCCCCCCACTCTCTCTCTCTCTTTTTCTGAAATAAATAAAAAAGTTTTAAAAAACAACAAAACAAAACAAAAACACATACACACACACACACACACACACAAACACGAAAATTATCTTGGATGAAGTTGAACAGGCAAGGAAGACTTTACTTAAGGCTATTGCAATAGGGGAGAGAGACCAGAACTGAACTCTACTGGACCAAAAGGAGAATTTTTAAGAGCTGGGATGGGGATGGGGAGATATTAGGCTATTTTCTCTTTGCTGATTGACTTTATCCAACAGAAAAGTAAACTTTCTTTTATCTTCATGTCTTACAACTTGGAACAAGGCTCCCACCAAAGTTAGGCTCCTACCCTACCACAGAGACTGGGAATTTCCTTGATGGTTATGTTTTTTTTTTTTTTTTTTTTTTTTTTTTTAAAGATTTTATTTATTTATTTGACAGAGACAGAGATAGCGAGAGCAGGAACACAAGCAGGGGGAGTGGGAGAGGGAGAAGCAGGCTTCCTGCTGAGCCGGGAGCCCGATGTGGGACTCGATCCCAGGACCCTGGGATCATGACCTGAGCCGAAGGCAGTCGCTCAACCAACTGAGCCACCCAGGCGCCCCGATGGTTATGTTTTAAGGAGATGTCCTGAGAAAGTTGTTTTTGTGTTGTAAGACTGGCAAGAGGATTTCAAAAAGGTTTACATCTCAAAGGAGCAGAGAAAGAAGAGTTTATAATTACGAGTTTTCTAAAGTAAATGTCCTAAGAACAGAGAGGGGAAGGGCTTCTGTGGTTAGGCCACCAGGATTCTGGAAGGGCAGGGTGGTGGGAGGGAGGTCAGGGGTCTAGAGGCAGGAACCAGTTTCAAGTTTAGTCAAGCTAAAGGAAGCATAAAGGCTCTTTTGGTCAGTCTTTAATAGGGTGACCATACAATTTATTGTTTAAGTTATTATACTCTGAGAGTAGAATAGGACATTAATATCCATTAAACTGGATAATAAGATAGGGCAGGACTGGCCCATCAAACTTCGGTGGGTTATTATTCCACCTCAACACTCCTCATGCTGTTTTCATACAACTTAGAAGAGAGAGTATCATAAGACGTGTCTGTGAAGATTAATGAAACTTACTTTAAAAATACTATCTGACCAAATTGCCAGGAAAAAAAAAATGTATTGACACCAAAGTTTTCTGAAAGATCAATTAAGGAGATGATTTGGTTTGGATCCTTCTTCAAGATCCAGCCCAGGTATCACTCTCTGTGTCTCCAGAGTTCTCTGGGTATTTCTCAAAAATAGGAGTCAGCATTTTTCTGTTTACTTCTCTCTCTCCACAACAAAACTTGAACATGGTGAGGACTTCCTCTTTAATCATTGTTACTTCAAAACCTAACAGTATGCCTAGTACACAGTAGATGCTCAACAAATATAGGTTGGTTGGATTAGTGGAGAGGGTCAAAAAGGGAGTCAAAGTCGGTGCCAACATGCTAAGCCTCAAAGACTGCAGAAATAGTTGTAAAATGAATGGAAATGGAAATAACAGAAGGCATGGAGCCTGCTGTTTGATTCCATATGGGATTCAGATTATAGTATACAGGCTGGGAAGAAGAGAGACTAATATATTTACCTAATGGTATCCATAATGCTATTTGTTGCCTTACGTTCTATACTTTCTTCCTGTGGAATGTGCTTGCTTCCCATTAGTGCTTCATGAATTAACCATAACTGCCACCAATGTAATTAAAATATTTATTGCCAAGAGGAAGTGAAGATTCAGCATTAATTCATTCAGCAAAAACTTATTGAGTCCTATTATATGTCATTCCTTGCAATAGGCTCCAGGAATATATATATATAATAGCAAGTAATTATCTTGGCTGCACCAACTTGGGGGTAGAATTGCATTATAAAATAGTACAAAACATCATTTTATGACTCCAAATTCATGAAATATATTGCAAATTATCTTCTCTGACTAACCCTAGTTCCCAGCAGTAGTACTCTCTGGTACGTTTCACAAGTGGCGTTTGCATGGAGGTGTATAGTTGCCGTATCACTGTGCCATGGCATTCTCTCAACAAAGTCACCAGGGGCCCTGCCATACAACTCACCACGGCACCCAGTACCCATACTGTACCTACACCAAATCCAAGAGGCCCCCTTGTAGCAGAAACATTATCTTTCTGTGCACCCGCTACTATCTTTCACTTGAATTCATATGTTTTTCCTACACCCGACTCTATCTGAAGAGGGTGAATTCATTCCCCGCCTGTGCAATGGTGAGCCTGGTTTATAATATTCACATAGGTATCATTTATTGAGAATATGCTATGTAAAGGCATCATCTTTGCAATAACTCAGTAGGTCTGGCATTGTTATCTCTGGTTTACATACAGGAGTTTAAATCACTTTCTCAATAGCAAACATTCTTCCTTCAGAGTCCACTTTCTTAAACATGCTCCGTATCTAGAAATTTGCTCTCAGCCACTACTACTCAGGCATTGTTCCTTTTCCATCAGACACCTTGGCATTTTTGCTGGGAGCATCCAGGTGACTTCACCACTCCTGCACTCCAGAAATAAATGGCCTATTAGGTTGAATCTGCACCATCAAGCCACCTGCAGGGAGCACCCTTATAACACAGATAAGAACAACACATGGACAAACAGTCCATTGTCTTCAAGAGTATTAAGTAATACAATAAATGACAAAATATTATTTTTTAAAAGATTTTACTGATTTATTTGACAGAGACAGAGCAAGAGAGGGAACACAAGCAGGGAGAGTGGGAAAGGGAGAAGCAGGCTTCCTGCGGAGAAGGGAGCCCAATGTGGGGCTCAATTCCAGGACTCTGGGATCATGACCTGAGCCAAAAGCAGACTCTTAATGACTGAGCCACCCAGGCGCCCCAGTGACAAAATATTATTGACAGCAAAGGCATTGAGGCCTGATGCTATGGAGAAAGTGTTATCCAATTCAAATGAGGCATGGGTGGATTGTTGCAGGTATAGAAAGGTTGGGGAAGCCAACAACATCTGTAACATAACACTGGGGCAGAAGGTGGGGAAGCTTTATCTCTAGGTAAGAGATAAGGCTGAAAAATTACGTTGATAAAAGATTGTCCAGTGTTTGAATGCCATGCTTGTGTTTGGGCTTTATCATGTTGCAGTGAAAATGTGAGTAGGGTCTTTAAATGATTAGATTTGTGGTTTTGAAGAAATTGAGAAAGACTTATCTAGTGGCTGTGTGGAGGATGGAGAGAATCAGGGTGCCCAGTCTGGTGACCACTGTCATTGCACAAGCAAGAGAAGGTGAGAGCTGATCTAGAACAGTGGCCGTTGGAAGTAAGGGAAGTGAAAGAATTAGGTGGGCATTTCTGAAGTTGATCTATCCAATGTAGTTACCTATTGAACATCAGGCGTGAAGGAAATTGTCAACAATGCCTGAAATTCCTTATGATTCCTTACAATAGTTCCCTCATAATGATAACAAGCCCCTGCATAATCTGTCCTCCAGTCACTTCCCTGACCTCACCTCCTATTCATCTTCTCCAGCTGCACTTACCTTCTTACTCTTAGAATATGGAAGACAAGCTCCCACATGAGATCATTTGCATTCCTCTTCCCTTTCCCTGGAGTACATTGCTCCCTCATATCTCAAATCCTCAAATCCTTCATGTCTTACTTTCTGAGTAAGGATCTCCCTTAACACAGATTTAAAATTACACACACACACACACACACACACACACATACAGACACACACACACACTCCTTACCCAACTTGGCACTGCCTATCTGGTTGCCTATTTTATTCTTTTCTGAGTTATTAACACCACTTGACATACTGTATGTTTTACTAATTCATTTTTGCCTCCCTTTTTTTTTTTCTTCTGACACTAACACAAGCTTGTTAAGACAGGATTTCTGTCTGTTTTGTTCATGGCTGTAACCCTGGTGTCTATGAGAGGGCCTTTGAATACCAATTAGTAAATAATTTAATAATTTAATTACCAAATAAACTGAATCAATGGATGGTGGCCCCATTTTTTAATGCTATTTTCTTAAATTTTAGGTGATCTCTCTCCCTTCTTTTTATTTTATATTACATCTGTAACATAAAAGCTTATACAACCACTCACACAGACACACTCAGACTTACACATATGCACACACATGCATTCACACGTGTCCATCCACACACAAAAAGCTTCTCCTTGGTGAGATCATCTCTTGGGACTGGAAATGGATTTTGGTCTATGACACTGAAATGGCCATCAGTACCTGAATGATTTTTTGATGCTGTATTAAGCATCTGCCTTAGGGGTTCCTGAGTGCTCAGTCAGTTAAGCCTGGGACTTTTTGATTTTGGCTCACATCATGATCTCAGGGTCCTGAGATGGAGCCCCCATCTCCCCATCAGGCTCCGAGCTTAGCAGGGAGTCTGCTTGAGAATTCTCTTCCTCTTCCTCTGCCCCTCCCACCACTAAAACAAATTTTTAAAAAAACATCTACCTTAATGCCAAACTTAGCAGATAATTTGCTAATTTTTGAAACCAGCTACAGAGACAGAACAAGACTTAAAAAGGGCATGGTTAACTGTGTGACGGCAAGCCTTCTGACAGAGTGAGTGCTAGGATCATAATGGATGTGGAGCTAAAAACTGGATTGGGTGTATGTGTATGTGTGGGGGAATATTCTAAAGGCATGATTTAAATACTTAATTTATTTTAACTCCTTTAGCAATCCCATCTGGGAGCATGATATTTTTAGCTCACTGGCACTTGAGCGGTTTTCTATCACAAAAAGAAAAGGGATATATCTGCTAAACTAGAAAGAGGGATATCTGGGGTGTTACTTGTTGATAATTACTACTGACATGATCTGGGACCCCCATGTAGAAAACAACTATGAGAATTCAAATTGACATCCATGAAATCAAGCCAATTTTCTGAAAATAAACTCACCAAACCAGATTAGTCAAATTTATTTTGCCATGTAGTAAATCTGCCAAAAATCAGTCTTACTGATGGATACTTTGCTAAATAATTGATTTAACAAATTTATGAAATTCGGTAATACAATTTGAACACAAGAATAGTTTAAGAGCTTTGATAGGAACATTTTAAGAGCTTCACAAAGATATACAATTCTTGTCCCTCTTACTGAAATATAAATTTATGAGCAATGCAATTAATTATAATACAAAGCATTAATATTAGAATCCTAAATATATGCATATATTTCTTTCCAAATGTCAATTACAGATTCTGCAATCAAAGTTTGATTACTTTATATGAAAATTTGTTAGGTTAATATAACAAGCTTTTACTCATTTTGAATTTGCAAACTGTTAAAGTTTTAAGATTCATTTGGCAATTTCAGGTAGCATTGTAAATTTCAATTGTTATATCTAGAAATTAGTTGCCACAATTTATTATGTGCAATTTATTATGGGATGTGCTTGCTCCTATCACTTCCTGGTTTATTTTTATCCATTGAGTCCATTATATTTGTCCCTTCAGGGCATCTGTGCCTTGCTTCCACACTTGGACAGTTTGGCTTTTTGATAGTGAATCATTCTCTGAACAGGTAACAAGTTGATGTTTTCAATTGCTTCCTATTAGAATCCGAAATTCCAGCACTTCATAAATGATGTAATTCTTTCAGCTACTTCAATTTCTTTTAGAGGCTTTTGGGTATTTTTTTTTTAACCTTCCAAATATAGAGCAAATCAGGTAAATGTGTTATTTTTAGCAGTGAATTCTCACTTTAATTAGGTTAAATTTAAATTTAAAATTGTTATTAAAAAGTATTTGCACATATATAATATATACTTATTATATAAATCATATTATGTAACATATTTTATATTATTTATTTATAATTTGTTTATACAAATATACACATATAATTTTTTATCAGCAGTAATCAAAAGTATACATTCTTGTTAAAGCTAACAGATTCATCAAACATGTTGGAAACCATAATTGCCAATTAACATATTTGATAAATTTAACCTATTAATCAGTTGGCAAACTGACGGCTTAGAAAATGTTCTCCAGCAATTGCTTTTGTCTGAATTAATCATTCATCACATTGGTTAATCTTCAAACTTCATTTCTGTGACCGGCTACATGATAGTATCCCATATCATAACATGACCAGTTCCCTGAATGGAGAAAATTTGTTCAGGATTAGGCATTTAATTTAAGCTGGGCAAATCAGAATCTCCCTCACAATTTTAGTTACCAGGGCCTAAACAAGAAGACAGTCTCCTATAGAGACCCTATGATGTCTTGGCTACAGATGGAAGCCAGGGGGACTCAAGTAGTAGAGAAAGCCAATTTGAGGAAAACAAAGAAGACAATCAGATAGGCATAAAAGAGCAGAAATAAGATTAGAGGGGAAAAAAAATGTACTGAAAGTAATTGAGTGTTGGTCCCAATTGTTCTTAAGCCTTATCCACATTTTCATCTCAGAATGCCTTGGGGTAGAGAGATGCCCCAGTGTGTGCTAATGATAAATTTTCCTTTTTGGTAAAATGATGAGTTTAGAGTTTCTTTCATTTTCAAATTAAAGATATGAAACAGATTGACCTTGAGGGAGTTACAAAATAAAAGTGATAGTAGCAGTGAGGATGATGATGGTGATGTTACAATAATTTTTAAATGCCTTGCAGCTGTTTTTTACATTCTTGGGTAATCGAAATGTTAGTGGTACTTTCTCAGCAACTGCTGAATAACAAGCAATGAGCTAGGTGTTGGGAATACAAATATGAAAATAAAGTCTCTCCATGATAGACAAGTAAACAATCATACCTTAAGTGTTATGACAAAAATATGCAGAATTCCAATCCAGAGAAGAATAGAAATTGATCCCCCTTCCTCTTTTGCAGCAATATTTCTATTAACAAATGAATTTTTGATGTATTTAGATCAAGTCCAATAATTAGCTTATAACAACAAATGGTTCATTTTTATTAGACACATTAACAACTGTTGGTAAATAACATTCTTGAATTTCACAGTGTGGGTATAACTCAGAAGTTTTACATATTGTGGTAATCAAGTTACATATTCTGTTTAAGATAAGAAGTGAATATCCTTCCTAATAAAACCAGACAATTATTAATAATCCATGGCATTGTAGAGCAGAATGGGTTTATAGTCACATCATTTTCTTCATGAAATTATTGATTGATGTTCAATATCAGTAAGTTCCAGTTATATGAAACATATATTAACTTATTGCTATGTGGGATAACTCAAAGGACAGCTTGAGTGTGGGTTCATAGTGGTGTACACCAAAAGACTGTTCTTTTCCAAGTTCTTGGAAAGGATGAATCAGATGTGGGGCAAATATAAACCATTTCTTTCTAAAGCCACTCCTACAACCATACTTTCCACATTTCTTTCTTGTTTTAAGAAATAGGACTTACATGATCCCCACATTTGAAAGGATTTACATGATTCTGGGCTCTTAATTTAGATTTTTGATCACCTTCATCTCAATTTCATGGCCACAGGCATTATTATAATCCTTAATCAGATAATAAATACAAGTTTAATGAATGTTGAGACATTTCCTACAAACTGGCAAAGCTTTTTAAAAAGCGATAATACCCAGTGTGGTCCAAGCTATAAGGAAACAGAGACTGGTAAGACTCATGGAGGAATGTAAACTGCTAGAACATTTATATAGGACAAGTAAGCAATATGTAGCAAGAACCATAAAGATTCTTTACAAATTTTAACCCAGAAATTCTCCACTAGGAATTTATCCTTGGACCATAATCATTAATGTGGATGGACAGATAGTTATGCACAGACATGTTCATCATATACTTTATAATAGCTAATTGTTGGTAACAGCCTACAGAGTAAATGATAGAGAAGTAACAAGGGAAAACAAAGGTGGAACGTGCTATGATCAGTGAACAAAATGGTTTTTTTCAGATTATTTAATAACATGTGAATCTGCTTACAATAGGATATTTGGATATAAAGGCAGCATGTCTGCATACACATAGATGAAAATACGAGTCTAATTTTGTCCACTACATCTCTGTAAATACAGCAACTATCATGGCTCTATGTGTGGCAGAGGTTGCCGGTGGGGACCGATATCTGCAGCTGCCCTTTCCTTCCAGGCACACAGCCAGACCACATGTCCTAGGCTCCTTTGCAGTTACATGTGGCTTCACAGATCCTAACCTCCCTTTTGTGCTATCTCTGAGAAGTGTTTAAAAGACAGTTTTGGGGGTGCCTGGGTGGCTCAGTCGTTAAGCATCTGCTTTCGGCTCAGGTCATGATCCCAGGGTCCTGGGATCAAGCCCCACGTTGGGCTCCCTGCTCAGCGGGGAGTCTGCCTCGCCCTCTGCTCCTCCCCCTGCTCATGCTCTCTCTCTCTCTCTCTCAAATAAATAAATAAAACCTTAAAAAAAATAAAAGACAGTTTTGTAATTTGTGATAACCTACTGACTGTCCCACCCCCATAATATCCGGATGATTTTTCCCCTTATTGTCTCTATTTATCACTTCAGATTCTCTCTCCTGTAGCGTCTCCTCAGTATGTGGCTTCATCCCACAAAGGAACTTCAGTTGGTTAGTTCTGAGAGTTCACTGGGCCTACACCTTTGATCTCATTTTAGTCTCCTGCACTCAACTGCACATGGGAGCCTTACAAGCTCTTTCTGGTTTGGACTGCCATTCTCAGTCTGGACTACTGTAATTTCTGGGGAGCACATATCGACTATTTTAGGTTTCTCTGGATAACAGGTCATCAGAGGTCCCAAGGCTTCTCTGCAGTCCCTGATGGGATAGGGGAGTAGGTGCCAGTACAAAGCACCAACATGCCGCATTCTCCTTTACCTTGCCCATCCCTAAACCTTCTCTTCTAACTATGCTGAGATTGAAACCCCCTAATGTAAACCAACAATTGTTCACCCCTCTGCTCTTGCTCAGATGTGGCTCTCTTATGTAGTGGAGACAGAAAATCTTTGGCTCTAGTCTGCCAGTTGAAACTTTACCTTTTCAACTCACCAGCTACTTCCCTGAGAAAGACATCATGAATTACCATAGTGAAAAAATGCTCTTCCTTCTCAGATAGAACTTTTATTGATCCCACTCTGCTTTAAATTACTGCCATCTGAATATATGTTTGGTGCTTCATTACATTTCAAGCAGAGCAGAGCAGCATAAACAAGTCAACTTTAGCTTGGAGGTCAGACCAGGTGATTTTGCCAATTTACACGACCTTAACCAAGTTACTTAAGTACTCTGAATTTAACATGAGGACGAATAATATCAAATACAGTTTGTAAAGATTTAAGAAAATCTTTATTCATTTATCTCAACTCTCATACTCAATTGCAACTGTTTACTTGACACCTTCAATTAACGTGCCCAAAATACTACTTGTGAGATATGTATATATATATATATACCCAAACCATGTATCAACCTCATCTTGCCCGGTGCTAGAATTGCAGATAGTCATCCAGTTACTCAAGCCAAATGATTAGGATGATTAGATTCTTCTTGTTCTGTCTCCACACCTCCCACTTCCAAATCATCAGCAAGTACAGTTTAGCTCCTAACTAGATCTTCATCTCTACTACTGAGACACTAGCATCTTGCATTGGGCAAAGGCAGCCTCCCACATTTGGCTCCCAAAAGTCTACTTCCTACCCAGTAGAACAACCAAAGTCACCTTTAAATAAATAAATGATATCACATAACCCTCTTCCCCTAAAACAATCTAATCATGTGTCTCTACTCTTCGAGTTAGCCCCATCTCTTACCACACCCTATGATGCCCTACAGAATCTGCACCCTGTACCCTCTGAGCCCAGCTACTACAGTTTTTTCATCTGTATTCTGCTTTAGCCACCAGGGCCATATTGTCATCTCTCAAAAACTCCAGGATTGTTCTTATTTCAGAGCCTTGAAATTTCTGTCTCTTTTGCCTTGAACACTCATTTCTCAGGCTTCCTTGTTGCAGACCATGTTATTAGGCAGATCTCTGCTAATTCAGTAAACTTCGGCAAACATGTAACACCTGTGTATATACGGTACGTGTTGTATATGCTAGATCACGCCGGACACATCCGTCTGAGGGGCGTCAATAATTGACAAGATCCTATTGCCGTGGAGGTTACAGTGGGAGAAATATCAATCGGATATCACAGAACAATGGCAAACTTGAAACTGTAAACCAACATAGTTTCTTTTAAGGAAAGGAGTCTCACACCAAAAATCATTATCCCTGAAGTAATACTGACAATTGGAACAGGTGCAACTCCAACTTGATGTCTGTCACAGGTGAGCGAGAAGGAGATAACAAATGTTTCATTTTATGCGACATCATCATGATTTCAGCCATATCTGTCGCCATCATGGGCCTGACGTCATATTACAGCATGCATCATACTCATTACCAAATTTAAAGTTTTGTTTATGCTGTTTTCAACGCTTGGAATTCTATGTTTATCCTGCTATATTCCAAATTCCTTGGGATACTTCTAAAATGTTTTCTAAGGTATAACTGCTCATTGTCAGACTCCTCTGTAAGCCTTTATCACTTGTTATCCAACTTCTCAGAGAACATATTTTTATTTAATGTCCCTTTTATTAGGCAACATGTTACCAGATGTAAGGAATGAAGTTCAACTTATTTTATATGCAGTGAAGATATTTGAAGTACTTAATATCTTTCTTTTCCTTTTCTTTTCTTTTCTTTTCTTTTCTTTCTTTTTTTTTTAGAGAGAGGGATGGTCAGAGGGAGAGGGAGAATGTTAAGCAGGCTCCACACCGAGTGTGGAGCCCAATGCTCCGCAGAAATCAAGAGGCAGATGCTTAACCACCTGAGCCAACCAGGTGTCCTTTATGTACCTTAATGATAAATAATAGAAAACAAAAAATGAGCATTAGATAGAAAATTCACCCTACAATGTCATGCAAAAATTAGAAGTAGAGGCATGAACAGGATATTTTTCTCATTTGTCTTTTAAAAAGTAGCTAATTTTTATTTTCAAATTATTTATGCTACATGTATATGAATCATTTATTTTTAAAAATCTCGTCAAACATCTTGATGTTTCCAACTACCTGGATTTTGTACATTAATTAGCTATAATCCATTCATAATAAGAAAGTTTGAGGCAGCATTTCTGCCTTATATAAGTTATCATTATGGCATATACATATATGCCATATTATATATACTGTACATATAATCAGTATATATATGTGTGTGTGTGTGTTTATCATTATGTACATAATATGTACCCACTGGCTTGGACAATAATTAAAGTCTCTTTGAATATTCTTTGCTTTAAACAGTAGCTATAGTTAAATGTTAAGAAAAAAGGGCCATATTATTTGTTTGTTTTTCTACTGAGCAAAATCTTCTTGCATGCATTATCCCCAAATATGTTCTCATGCTTGCCAAATGAGTTCCCAAGAGGTAGTTTTTAGTTCCTTCTAAAGAATAGAAATATATTCTAGTCAATAAACATAATATAAATGAGAATAAATGTGGGAGAGGGATGAGGAGGAGTCTAAATTTATTGAAAAGCAAACTGAGAAATCCAGAGAAGCAATATACAGAAAATGAGACCAATCTCAAAAGTTAAGGGAAGGATCAATAAATAAAAGCTTCTTTGGCCTTGCAGGAAGAGACTGCAAACACCAACAACTTTACATATTGGTAGATAGTGACCTGTAATCTTGGAAGTTATGAGAAAGAGTTTTAGCAGTAAGGGCTTTCAAAGTTGATCAGACTAGTGCAAATTTTGGCCTCAGAATCTACTATATGTGTGGACTAGGGTCGAACTAGTAAGTTAATTGAGCCACAGTTCTCTTACCTTTACAAATAAGAATGGTGAGTGGCACCTGGCTGGCTCAGTCGGTTAAGCGGCCAACTCTTGATTTCAGCTCAGGTCATGATCTCAGGGTCCTAGGACTGAGCCCTGCGTTCAGGCTTTGTGCTCAGCACAGAGTCTACCTGGGATTCTCTCTCCCTCTCCCCCTCCCCATCTCCCCGCTCTCTCTCTTACTCTCTCTCAAATAAATAAATCTTAAAAAAAAACACAAGAACAGTGATACTACCTTGCACTGTTTGTATGAGAATTAAACAAGATAATATATATCCTTGGCACATATTCATTATAGCTATGCAAAATAGTTAACTTTTAAAAGAAGTATTTATGGGTTAATTAGGTGATGGGTATTAAGGAGGGCACTTATTGTGATGAGCACTGGTTTTGTATGTAAGTAATGAATCACTAAATTCTACACCTGAAGCTAAAATTATACTGTATGTTAACTAACTAGAATTTAAACAAAAACTTGAAAAGAAGAAAAAGGAAAAAGGTATTTATTACCCACTAGACTCTATTCAGAGTATTTCATGAATATGTAATACCCATTCCATGAGAGAAAGACTATTAATATCATTTTATAGGCGAGGAAACTGGGGCAGAGACTAGCCCAAGATCACAGATCTTAAAAACAGTTTTGCCAGCATTTAAGCGTAACCACTGTGGCTCACATCTGTGCTGTTAACCCTGGGCTATGCTGCTTCTCAAGTTACATTGCTCCCATCTTATTTCTCCTTGAATAGTTTCACCAAAGAAGGCATACAAATGGTCAACAGACAAATGAAAAAATGCTCAACATCACTCGGTACTAGGGAAATACACATCAAAACCACGATGAGATACCACCTCACACCATTCAGAATGGCTAAAATTAACAAGTCAGGAAACAATAGATGCTGGTGAAGATGTGGAGAAAGGGGAACCCTCCTACACTGCTGGTGGGAATGCAAACTGGTGCAGCCACCCTGGAAAACAGTATGGAGGTTCCTCAAAAAGTTAAAAATAGAGCTACCCTATGACCCAGCAATTGCACTACTAGGTATTTATCCAAAGGATGCAAACATAGTGATTTGAAGGGCATATGCACCCCAATATTTATAACAGCAATTATAGCCAAACTATGGAAAGAGTCCAGATGTCCATCAATAGATGAATGGATAAAGAAGATGTGGTGTGTGTGTGTGTGTGTGTGTGTGTATATATATATATATATATATAAAACTCAGCCATCAAAAAGAATGAAATCCTGCCATTTGCAATGATATGGACGGAACTAGAGGGTATTATGCTAAGCAAAATAAGTCAGTCAGAGAAAGACAAATAGCATATGATTTTACTCATATGTGGAATTTAAGAAAAAAGAAATGAACATAGGGGAAGGGAAGAAAAAACAAGTAAGATGAAAATAGGGAGGCAAACCATAAGAGATGCTGATCTAGGAAACAAACTGAGGGTTGCTGGAGGGGAGGTGGGCTGGGGCATGGGGTAACTGGGTGATGGGCATTAAGGAGAGCACTTGAAGTAATGAGCACTGGGTTTTATATGCAACTGATGAATCACTAAATTCTACACTTGAAATTAATAATACAGTATATGTTAACTAAATTGAATTTAAATAAAGAATTAAAAAATAGTTTATTGACAGAAACAACTGAATGGACTATGTCTTATTAATTCTATATCTTCAGTTTAAAATCTTACTATCTCTACTTTAAATTTTCTCCATAGTGCTGCTCCCTTTGGGTTATTCACAATAAATATCATTGAAATGTCCCCTAATAAAGTGTTAGTTTCAATGTCAGTATTACAATGTTCTATCAGGGCTGTGGGATGAACATGTAGTTCCCGACTGGCCCTATTTCTACCCCCACCTATTGTTGAAGAGGCACCTGTGAACTAAACTTTATAGCACTCGACTTAGAATTAGAAGTAGTAAATGAGTAAACTGTGTGGATGATTCAGCACATTTAAAAATGTTTATGACCTTATTTCACTGTTTATTCATATGTGAAGAAACAATTTACAAACCTAGAAATACTAATTTAAAAAGGACTCGTTTTGCTTTGTTTTGTTTTTTTTTTTCCATTTTTCTTTCTTATATTCTTTTTTTCCATTGAGAAGATATTTCTAAGTGAACAGAGTTCTAACTTCTGGAGATACGGACAACAGAACACTAGTTTCAACTTTAGATTGTTATAAAAAAAAAGAATAGCTCATTTATTATTTGTTTGTGTGTTTGATAAGCACAGCCAGCGGCTCTCCTTACCAATTAGTAGCTGCAGTGACTCCGTGCATACGGATTGTAGGAAAACAAATAAATAAACACGAGGAAGGTTCTGGTGCCAAGAGACTGGAAACATGCCTATAATAGACTATTATGCTGCTTCCATTTCCCATCATTGTAGTTCAAATCAGCAGATATATTTTGAGCATCAATATCAAGGAGCGGAAAAGCAGATCTGAAGAAAGAACATAGATAAATAGCAGCTAGAAAATGTAAGAAGACATCATGCAATGTTAGTGTTTTCAACAAATATAATTGAGCCGCTACTTGTCCCAGGCACTATTCTAGGTACCAGTAAAGTCCCTAATCCCAAAGACCTTACATTCTAGTAGGAGAGAAAAATAGCATCCTTTTAACAAATAAATAAGTGGGATAATCACAGAGAGTAATACATGCTCTATAGACAACAAAACAGGGTGAGGGAGGACATAGAAAATGATAATTATGTAGTTACAGCATTATGGATATATTTCTAACATCTTACATGATCTGTGAGTTACAGGTTAGGTTGCTCTTCTACGAACTCCCCACCCTCCCCACCTTCCCCACCCCACCACCTCTTTACTCATCTCCAACCACAGGGCTCCTTGCTATTCTTCAAACCCACCAGGCTCTCTCCCAGATTGGAGTCTTCCATTAACTGTCCTCTTGGCCTCACATTTCTTTTCTCCAGATTTGAGACTTCCTCATCTCCTCTCCATCTGTGCTCAAATGTCAGCTTCTCAGTAAGTTAATTCTGACCACCCAGTTACTCTATCCTCCCTACCCTGATCTACATTTTATTTTTGTATGACTTATCACTTTCTAAAATTCCATCTAATTTACTTATTTATTGTGTTTACTGTTTATTTTTCTTATTCCCTTGTCCCCACTAGAATATAAGCTAAACAAGCGCAAGGATCTTTGTCTGTTCTATTCGCTGATGTACCCCCAATATATAGAATTATGTCTGGCCCATAGTAGGCTTTCAATGAGCTTCAGGAGGTAAAAGTAATCACTTCGTAACCATAACAAAGAAATGAGGTCCAAAAGAGAGTGAGTGGAATAGAAAACATAAGACCTAAGGAACCATGGGTACTGGCACCAAGAATGGAGATGACTATGATCAAGGTATGGTTTTGCTTAGAATTAAATGGGACACTAGTGCAGAATGAAAGTACAAAATTAGGAGTACATGAAAACATGCTTGGAATGAAGACAAATATGATATTTATAAAATGGATATGCATGTGGAACAGCAGATGCACAGAGGACCTACTGGTATACCAACCAAAGAGAGAATACTATGTAGCTCTGCTTTTGCACAAGATTGCATGTGTCTGTTTCATATAGAATAGGCAGTGTAGATTGAAAAAGTATGTAACTGGGGCAAGCAGCAATAATATGGTCATGGCACAGCTAGAAAATTTATCAACAAGGGTATAAGAGTTTAACCTGCCATATAATGGAGTGTCTTCAGCATGGCATTAAGTAACCTGAACATTAGCCTGCAAAAAATTGAGAATTAACTGTTTTGAGGAGTGTATTCATGTGGTAGAATCATAACCACCCACTTCCTCCTCCTATCCATCCATCCACTCATTAATTCAAGTAAAATATATACTGAGGACCTGATATATTACTAATACCATGCTAGACACTGTGGATACAAAAATGACTATCATATAGATGCTACATTGAAAGGGCTCACATTCACTTGTGAGATCACAGGTGTACAGGAAAGAATTTCTATGAGTATAGTGTCAAAGAATAACTTCCATGAACCTGCAGAAGAACAAGGTATATTTTTGTGTTGTTTGGGAGGGTGCTTTATAATGAGTGGTAATAACTGAGCTGGATATTAAAGGCTAAAATACCACCTTAAGTGGAAAACAGAAAACTTATGCAGAAGGAATAGCATGTGAAAATAAATTAAGATGTGAGAGTGCATGACACATTCTCAGAATAAGTAATCCATCACATTATAGGAAAAACATAGATGGTGTTATGGGCTGACTTGTATCTAAGAAAGAGGCTATTGTAATTAAATAGGTAAGAGCCAATGAGGGACTAAAATAGGGAGCAGTAGTTAGAATGAAGATGGGGAGGTTTGTAAAGAGATTAATGGGACATAATCTGTAAGATTTCAATATTGACTGGATAGGAAAGGGAGGCATCACCTATGGGGGACTGGGAGGATGGGGTACCACATTCATGGAAAGGGAATAGCCATGGTCTTCAGGTAGGGGAAGATTAATTTTAGTCAATGTTGAGATCAATACACAAAGTTGCTAGTTTACAAGTGGGCTTGTGGGTATTCTTTGGTGAGTTTTGAACTAGATAAAAACATGAGAAAATGAAAATGTTATGAATAATATTCTTTGTGTGATATGAAGGATCAAAAACAGGATAGAGATTAAAGTTGTATGGGGGAGGGAATGAAGGCAGGGACATGGGGGAGGATTAGTTCTGAAATTCTTGAAGTAATTTAGGCATGAGGTCATGAGCTTCAAATAACTAAGAAAAAGCAATAATGACTCCTTGCAAGGAACTAAGAAGCGTTCTTTTATCTGAAATAGAAAGTATGCTGAAAGCAGTACAGAAAAAGCACTGCTTTATAGTAGATCTCACCTGGCCATGACCTTCTAAGCAATACATTTTATTTATGTTTCTGAAGAATGTTTATTATATAAATAAATATTAAAATGCTATGAAGAATTAGCTTTCATATTTCCTTCTAATGCAAAAGGTATGAACTTTTAAAAAATTATTGATACACATAAAGATAAAATAGCTGTCTAAAATCACTTAAATTATGAAGAGTAGAATGCAAAATAAGGAAGACTTGACCCATGCCACCTACTCTTCCAAGGTGATACTTATGACAGACAAAAAAAAATAATAATGTCCCAGAATGCTTCAATAGAAGTACTATTAACATATTCCCTGCAGAAAGAAAAACAGAAACGAAAGCAAAACCAACAAATACTTTGTGGGATTTATGTTTTAAAATATTATTGTATTATCATACTTGTCCCTGATACTGAAATTCATTGTAATTGAAATAACTCTACTAGCTTAAAACAAAAGCATAAACAGACAAAAAACAAAAATAAAAATGCATACCAAGTGAGAGAGAATGAAACATAGTAAATAGAGAAGAACTTGACAGTTTGAGTCAGCAGACCTGGATTCAAAACTTGCTTTTATCAATGACCAGCTGTGTGATTTGGGGAACTTACATCACTGAGTTTTGTTACAGGTGGAAGGTAAGTTAGAGATTAGCCACTACACTATTGAGTTCACGAAGGTGGGCTGCAAAGGATAAAAACCCAAACAAGGGTGGTGACAAATTCTACTAATGGCCCCAATTGTTCATATCTCCCTGTATCCATGCCGATTGGTAGTAAACTCCAGCACTGACTCAGGGCTTCTTCTCCATGACTTCCTTTAAGCAGTAGGTTTTTAGCAAATTTGACATAAGCAGAAGTTGGAAAAATAACTTGCATATTGCTGTTTCCATTCTTATACTCTTGCCACCACCATGGGAACGTGTATAAGCTAGCTCAAAAGAGGGATGTGAGAAAGACACATGGAGAAACATCACAGCCATCCTCAACCATCCCACAGGTGGCCAACCCTAAACAGATGAGGATGCACAGCCAATATCAGCGGGACCACCTTAAAGACTCTTAGATGACTGCAGATGTATGAATGTACTCAGCCAAAACTAGGGAGACCACCTGCCGACCCACCTAATCGATAATAAACAATGATTTCTCCCAGCAACTAAATTTCTTGGCAGTTTGTTACCCAATATTTTTGTGATAACAGCTAACGTATACAGTAGGGAAGGGATAATATTCAGGAAGGACAGAAAAAAATGATGACTGTAATGAGGCTTAAGTGGGGAAGAAATCCTTGCCACTTGTAAGGCTCACAGTGTATAATGAATTCCTGAAAACCTAGGAAACTTAACCCCTCCTCTTGCATGTCTTCTGTAGAAAAGAAAGGACTATTAAAATCACAACCAACCACCAAGCAGAGCAGAGAGGCAGCCCAGATTTAGGCATCAGGATGGAAAGATGGCCTTCACATGTTCTGTTTATAAGCAGGCTAATGCTGTATTTTTGGAATGCTCTAATAAGTGATCATTAAGTGTAGCACATGTTCCAGTTGCTTCTTTTTTTTAAGCTTCCACTAAAACAATATATGTTATATACCCTGAAACAACTAGACAACACACTTCTCATCAGCCAGAACAATAAAGTATTTTCAGTGTGTTTTACAAACTGGCAGGCTAGAATTCTAAACATTTAATTATTATATGAGGACTGAAGGATAGATAAATGTATTTTCATACAGAGAATGACAGAGCTTAATAGAGATTGTCTCTGAAAGAACTTCTAAATGATGTTTTTTTTTAAGTAAAAAATATTCTAAATACAGAAGAATGGAAGGAGATGCCCAAATAATTATTTTTCACAAGTTGTCTTGTGCAAATAAATTGGCAAATATGTTGGTAATTCAAAATACGCACTGGATATGAATGATACAATATATAACCAATGTGGTGATATTAAGATAGAGCAGATATAAAATATTAGACAAAAAATAATGTAGCAAGTAGAACAAGGAGATTATAATTAAAGCTAAGATATGTTTGGTCATTGAATATGAAGGGCAAAGGAAGATGGTTAATAAAAGGAAAACAAAGAAACCAAGGAAAAGTAGGATAATTAAAAAAATATTAGAGGTGCCTAGGTGGCTCAGTAGGTTAAGCGGCTGCCTTCAGCTCCGGTCATGATCCAGGGGTCCTGGGATCAAGCCCCGCATTGGACTCCCTGCTCATTGGAGAGTCTGTTTCTCCCTCTGCCCCTCCCCTTGCTTGTGCTCTTTCTCTCTATTTCTCTCTATCTCTCAAATAAATAAAATCTTTAAAAATAATAGATAATAGTGAAATCTAAATATATCAATAGTCATTCTAAATATAAATGCATTAAAGGTACTTATTGAATGAGAGTCTCAAATGGGATATAAAACAATCAGCTCAAGATATTTATAAATATAATGACAGAATATATAATGACTTAAGAAGTTTGACAATAAAAAATACACTGGGAAAAACACTAACTAAGAATAGCTGGTTTGCAATACTAACACAGTCCAAAAGACATTATTAAGGAAGAAATATTAAGGACAAAATGATAGAAAGGACGATTCCTCATAAGGACATAACTACTCAAATCTTTGACAGTCTTTAACAGCTGAAATTCAAAATTAAAAACAAAATACAAAATTACAAATAGATTTTAATGAATCTGGGTTCAGAGACAGAGATTTTTTTAACATCCCTCTCTTAAGAACTGAACTCAATTTTAATAATAAAGAGTAGTTTGATTTTGTAAATATATATAATCTGATGCTCAACAATTAGAGGATATATATGGATCAATCGAGAGATTCCATTCCACTCAGGTACACTTGTAAGTTTTATCAGAATTAACAAATTAACTCACTTCAATAAAATGGACAATGCCTTAGAAAGATAATTAACTGGTCAAAACTGACTCAAGAGGAAAAGGAAAATCAGTAGGCCTATAATCATTAAAGAATTGAGATGCATTAATATTTACTACCCCTTCCCTCTCCACATGTATAAGCATCAGGCACAAATTGTTTTACAGGAAATTTTTACCAAAACCTCAAGAATCTGGTAACCTTCATCTTACACAATTGTTCTAAAGGCTAGAAATAGAAGAAATGACACTTTATGCAAACTACTTTATACAGACAGTTGATATAAGATACTTTATACACTTTTTAATACACCAAGATTCATATAACTAGTATAACTTATTATTAAAAGTGGACACGAAGACTAAAAGCAAATAATGTAATAGACCAATTTTACTTACAAACAAGATGCAAACACCCTACATAAAATTTTATCAAACTAAACCACAACAACATAATGATTGTTCTAGGATCATAAGAATGCTATTTTTACTATAATTCCTAGGATCCTGACCCCAGACTACCAACATGAAGGAGATATTATAAACAGACATATTAGTATTAGACCTTATTTTTCATATGATCCTATCAACTGCTTCTTGTGTAATAATTTGGAAGAGTTTGGCCATAGGGATAGGTTTTAGTGATTACAACTTACTATTCTATAGCTTTTGGGGATATATATATATATATAATTTATCCTCAAACCTATCTCTGTAGTAAGACAAAGAAATTGAGGATTTGGAAAATTCACTGAAAATGAGAAGAATGGTTTTATGGGGATGCTACATGTCAATTATCCAGCAGAATGACCTAGAAGTGCTTGACTTTGGTTTCAGATTTACATTTTCCCTTTAACATCCCCACCCATTCACATCTTGGGTGGTTTCAGATTATGCAATGTTAATGCCTGTTACAGTTTCACGAATACACATTAAGACATATTTACTAAAGAGCAGTTCCAGAGGCAGAGTTTCAATAATAAGGACATTATACCTTCAATGTTATGAATATGCTAATTATGCTATAAAAATCAAGCAAGGAAACATAATTTTATGTTTAAAAATAAATGTGCAAAACAAATCTGTTGAAACACATAAATACAACTGGATAACTAGGGGAATATTTTGCATAGTAAGGATACCTCCTAAGACCGAGGTTCGTATTACAAAAGCCATACTATAAATTCTAGGTACCATACTGCATTAAGTGACTGCAAGAAGGTCAGGTTATGAGTTTTAGGCTGATGTACTTTAATCTCTGCTCTGCATACTTCAATGTTACATTTGCAAATAGTAAGTCACCTGATATTGTGTCACCAAAAAAATTTCTCATGCCAAGTTTCTCTCTTTAACCTTTCTCTGAATAAAGGGAAACTCAGGCAGTATAATAACTCAGTTATTATACGTGAAATAGCATGTTTAAGAGATGACATATTTGAAGTAATATATATAGCCATGGATACACTGACATTGTGGCATACTATATGTACAGTGATATAAAAGTTATTTTCTTATATGTAACTAATGAATCATTGAACACTACATCAAAAACTAATGATGTAAAAAAAAACTAATAATGTACTATACATGACTAACTGAACATAAAAAAAAGTTATTTTGTGAATGTATATGCTTCCTTTACAGTTCATGTTCCTGATTCTGGATCTGTATAATAGGGATGTTCTTGGTATATTGGTTAGTCATAGTGTTAAGTCATCAGTCACACAGTGCATAGCTAATTTTTCTCTCTGAATGTTAGGGCATATGAGGACTTATGAGGACTCTTGTTTTCTGCACTCTGGTCATAAGCAATTACTTAGTTTCCCTACCTTTTTTCTTATATATGTGTTCATATTCTATTTCTCAAACTGCTTTGTTCTATGATTGGATATATGTCTAGTTCGTGCACTGAACTGTGAGTATAAGTGCTAGATCTCACCCTCAGATCAGGGGTATCTGGTAGGGTTTTCCCATGCTTTTGTCCCCCATCTGCCAACTGAATTACCTTAAAGTCAGAGGATGATGGAACCATAGAATGAAAGCCATCTTATCCTCGATTCATCATTTGGAGGTGAAGTACTTATAGGACATTTACCCAGGAGAGCTCAACAACCTACCTATCACTACAAAGTGAGCAATAAATAAATATGTTTTTGTGTTAAGATGATGAGAATGTTTTGTTATTTACTACAGAAAATTACCAATTTACTAATCTCCCTTCCTCTCCTCCTTCCTCTCTCCCTTTCAACTCATGTTTATTGGTCACCCAGTAGTACGCATTATCAGTGCATCAGAGACAGAGATGAGAGTCTCAGGTTCTGTCTTCAGGCAGCTCCAAGGAGCATGAAATAATGGTGAAGAAACCGACAATGACAATTCATTTTGATGAATGCTGTTATGGAGTTATCCCTAAGGAGGGTGGCACACTAAGTCCTTCAGGGGATGCATCCTCAGAAAAGTGATGCTTCATTAGAATGTTAAAAGGCTGGGAGGATTTATGTAGAAGGAAGGAGAAGAAAGGCAACCCAAGCCCAGGAAAGAGCAAGCATTCCTCAGAGTTCCCGCCACTGTATCTCAGGATTTTCTTTTCTTCTGGACAGTTGCTCAAGACAACAACCTAGTAGTCATTCCTGACCACCATTGTCTTCTATTCCCCACAGCCAATGAATCATCCAGTCGTGCTGTTCCATCTTCTTAATGCCTTTTGGACCTACTTCTTCTCATTCTACCTTCTGAGAACTTAGTATGGATGGCCTACATCTCTCATCTTAAAAGCTTTGTCATTGGTCTTTAAAATTCCACTTTACCACTTTCTAACAGTCTTCCATACAACAGTCAGGGCTGTCTTACTAAAACTCAAATATGCTCATATCTCTTCCATAGTTACAACTTTTCAATGATTTCCCATTGCCTGGGAACATGCAAACTCTTGAGTATGGTAAGTGCGCTTTATGCTGTGACCTCAGCTCACATTGCTGACATCATGTGCCACCACACAGTGTGCTCTCCAGCCAGACCTGTTCTCTGTGCTCCAGCCTAAAATGGCATCTTTACACAAAAGTATTCTGTAACTTCTCTATGCACCTGATGACAAACAAAATGCAAGCTCACACAGCTTTTTTTTTTTTTAAGACTTTATTTATTTATTTGAGAGAGAGAGAGACAGATAGTGACAGAGACAGTGAGAGAGAGCACAAGCGGGAAGGAGAGGGAGAAGCAGACTCCCCGCTGAGCAGGGAGCCCAAACTGGGGTTCGATCCCAGGACCCTGAGATCATGACCTGAGCTGAAGGCAGACACTTAACTGTCTGAGCCACCCAGGTGCCCCAGTCTCACATAGCTTTAAAATGGATGAAGTGCAGGAGGTACCTGGACAAGGGGAAATGCAGACTATTGACAGCTATCCCATGAAAAGCCTTTTAAGCCAAATTAAAGAGTCCAGACATCCACAGACTTGAAACAATCCCTGGGACTTCTGTCCCTGTCAGCACCAATCCTATCCAAGTTACTGATTGTTAGAGACAACTCCATCACAATGCATTCTTCTTGGAGTTCTTGATTTCAGATATCTTCATGCCATGTCTTTAGAGTCTGGGCTTTTGTTGTTTTGAGATCCTGAAAGAAGAGGAGATTTGTGCTTACTTTTTCCCAGTTCCCTCCTATTTTCTTATCTCCCTAAGATAGGAGCAGCTGCGAACAAGTTAGTTAAGGTCTAAGACATTGACTGGACTTGGTTGGCAAGAAGGCAACATTGCTGTGGGCTCAAAGGTACTCTGCGCTCTTAGATCATCTTTTGGGTTTCTCATCTCATCTTTGGATGTACTGAGTAAGTCTGTTGACCAGAGCATGCTCCAAAGACCTTGTGGACATGAGCCCCTTCCTACCTTAACTTATTTTCTCCATGTTGCTAGTCAGAGGACTAAGATTTAATGTGGGATGAGGTGATGGAGGATAGTATAAGTATTTTGTGTTTTTGCAGTTAATTTCTTTCTTTCTTTCTTCTTTCTTTCTTTCTTTTTTGAAATGCTGTCTTGACCTGGTTTTAAGGCCAGTCCAGAGGCTGGTCATTTCCCCTTCTTGGGCAGCTGATTATATCCATTCCTCAACTATGTCCCTTATGGGGGTTCTCATGTTCCAAGGCTGCATAGGAACACACCCTAATCACTGCAGGGCCAGGTACAAGAAAACAAGGAGCCACCTTTATGGCGTGGAGCCTGTAAAATTATTCAACTCAACTAATCCATGAAGGCGTTCATGAAACCTAGCTAACCCCACACAGGTTGCCATACAAAAGCTGCCTCCTAGAGCTCCAGCTTGCTGTTTCCCTGTCCCCTGCTGCTTCCCCCTGTGTGGTCCTACCTGGAAGCCTTTCCTTGTTCAGAACTCTAAGTAACAAAGAGTTCTGACTTTCATCTATCAGAATGTCATTGTGCTATGTCTTTGCCATCAAAAAAAAAAAAAATTAAATCTTATGAAACAGATGATAAGAAATAAGAAAGTGTGCTTATTTTAAATCCAAGATTGATGTTCCTTTTTTTAAAATTGTATTTATTTATTGGAGAGAGAGGGAGAGAGCACAAGTGGGGGGAGAAGCAGAGGGAGAGGGGAAGCAGACTCCCCGCTGAGCAGGGAGCCCAACACGGGGCTCGATCCCAGGACCCTGAGATCATGACCTGAGCCAAAATCAGACGCTTAACCAACCGAGCCACCCAGGCGCCCCTCCAAGATTAATGTTCTAAACCAATTTTTACAAAAGCTCTGCACAAGGTGTTCGAGGGCTGCTCAGGTTTGCCAAAACACTTACGCTTTGTTTCCCTTATGACTTCCCTTGCATACGGTTCTTGTAGTAATCTCACAAAGTCACTACGCATGGTTAAAAACAAAGTCACTATGCATGGCAGGGAAGGATACCAGTTCTTCTGTGCCCTCAATCACACTGTCATCAAATTACCAACAAAGGTTCACCCTATGTCCTGACATATTAGTGTAGGGCTTGTAAGCTGGGCAAGTGTATGCACAAGCACAAACACTTGGGGACAAAGTGAGATTTGGGGAGATTCAGGTTCTTATATAGCACTAGTGGTTACCTTCAGCTGACATGGTGCTGTTAGGCATTTTGTTTTTTAATTTTTGTATCTCTTTGTTCAGTTGAAACTAAAGGATTGTCTAGTGGAAGAAGGTTCTGTTTTAACAGCATAGTAGGCGGTGAAATATAGGTAGGCTACCACTTAAGTATATAAGGTTAGGCAAAGCTCAGGGAACTTAAGACTATTTTGTAGATAACTACATAGAAGAAATTCATATTGCTTTTTTTGAGACAGTAAGAAATTCCAGAAACATTTATTTGGGTTAAGAAAGCACTGAGATTCTGCAACATTTGAGCATCAACTTCAATCATCAATGGATTGAAAATGTCTCCCAATACAGTATAATTGTCTAAATTATGGGTAATGAGCAACAAATCTAATAGATTTTTATAATGTCCTGTATTCTAGATGGCAGTATAGTGTACATAAATAGACGACTGAGAGGAACATTCTTCATCTGTATGTATCATCAGAAAATGCTCCAGAGAAGCACTAAGGTAATAACTGAGGCTGTAAGAGCTTTACTTTTAATTACAGCTTAAAAATGTCATTCAGGATGGGTCTGGAAAAAGAATTCAACTGTGCAGTTCATATGGTCTACAGATCAGAAGCTAAGTGGAAAAATTCTAGGGGGTCCTGAGAAACAAAGTTTTATCCTGAAAGGTGAATTTCTCTAGTATAGTATTAACATACGGTCTTCCATATGGAAAACAAAACAAAACAAAACAAAATGGAGAGAAGGAATTAAGGGACAGTCTTTTCAGTGTATGCCATTGTTTGTTCCTCTTAGAGCAAATATTTATTAAGCTTTATTTTTAGACTGTATCTCATTTGAAAGTTATGACAATCCTATAGAGAAAGTATTTTCTTCGCTATTTTCAAGAGAATTGTATTTAGGAGGTTAAGTGGCTTTGCCAAAGTTACATTGTTAACATGTGACAGAATCAGAACCGAATTTTTTAAATCCCATGCACTTCCATGACATCATGCTACCATTAAAGACAGAAGGGGATCTCACACCAATGACACTTGGAGGAGAAACTGTAAGTTACCAGAGGAACAAGGAAGTCTGGAGAATGTATTCTATAATGAGATCTTACTCTATAGTGGGCTGTTTAGCATCTGAACTATAAATTGTTGGATTTTGTTTTAAAAAAACCTTTATCGTTACAAAAAGACCCCATGTAAACATCAGCCTCTATGATAAGAGAAATCGAGGGGAAGAGTTTTTGCCTACACTGGAGCCAGCATTTTAAGAAGCATATATGGTGCTATGGGTTGGAAGTAGTGGAGAATTACAAAGGGGGGTGACATTCAGAAACAAAGTCAGAGAAAAATGATCCAACCTCTTTTTTTTTTTCCCCCATCTGGCTATTCCCTTCTGGAATCCTCCTCCTCCTCCAAAGCCACAGAGGAGGATCCTATTTGAATGATAACACTTTCTCCACCCAGCCTTATTATGGGCTTCTCCACTGTTCACTTTCTATTTTATCTACACTTCTCTACTACCACTCATAATTTTCTTACTGAAAATGGGAGGCTTTCTAAAATTGTGAGCTCTTCTAGCCTCATGGAATAAGAGTGGGCAAAGGGATATATGGGACATGAGGAAGGAAAGCAGGAGTAAAATTTAGGAACTAAAATTCAGTGATTTAGAAATGCAAACAAACTTAGTTCTATAGCATTCAAATTAAATTATACTTTTAATGCGACTTCTTATGGCTATAAAAGTTAATGATCTTATTTAAGCATTTTGAATGGAAGTAAGAGTGATATTAATGCATTAAATATGAACTTTTACTTAAAATAAATTCATTCTTCAAAATGATACTTAATTTTTTTATAAAGTGATACTATATTCAAATAACTAAAATGAGCATGAGCTAGGTCTCAAATATGCATATAAGTTAATAACTGAAGCCCATAAATGACTGATAAATGGTGAGGAGAGACTACAGAAAACTCATCTATGTAATGATAACACCAGATGATATCTGAGAATCATCAGTTTAATGTTTTTCTTACGATTTCACTACCTATTAACCATCACTTTAATATCACTACAAGTAATACCAACGGGAATTATTCTTTAAATGTGTGAACCAAACACAGACACAATAAACAAGCCCCACAGATGTCTCAATGGCTTTTATGCAACGGGCCATAACGTGTTGGAACAGGTGTGGCTCTTGGTGCTTTATGGGGTTTAGCTGCAGATTTACTAAACACACCACCACAGAACTAATAATGATAATATTTTGGCTAGAGGAATAATGAAAGATTTCACAAAATGACAGACAGAAATAAAAATTTTGTATGTAGAAAGCATGTAATTAGCTAGATATAATTTTAACATACACCCTTGAATCACTGCAGTATTAAACCAAGAGAAGTATGTGTCCGTGAGTTCTAAATACCATTTGAGTGTCATTCCGTATTCATTTTTACTAAAAAGTCATCTTATAGGGGCACCTGGGTGGCTCAGCTGGTTCAGTATCCGACTCTTGATTGCAGCTCAGGTCATGATCTCAGGGTCCTGGGATCAAGAGCCTTGTACTGGGCTCCCTGCTCAGTGGGGAGTCTGCTTGAGGATTCTCCCCATCTCCTTCTGCCCCTCCCCCTGCTTGCACGCTGTCTCTCTCTCTCTTTCTCTCAAATAAATAAATAAATCTTTTAAAAAAAAGAAAGTCATCTTATAAAAGTTAGCTAAAATTCATTTAAAATTCATTTGTTTGTTTTTAATAAGTTGCTCTTGGAAACGTCTTCATAGCGTAGAAAAGGATATGAGCTTTGAGATTACAAAGCTGCATGGGAAACGGCTTATCTCCAACAAACTGTGTGACTTTGGACAAGCATCTCCTCTTCTTTGGGTTTTAATGTTTTCAACCTTCAAATTAGGGATGATAAGCCCTATTTATAAGACTGAAAATTAAAATATAGTGTGCTTGGTTCTTTGCCTGATATATTATAAATAGCTCATACTAAGTATTCATGCGTTTCTTTCATGTTTTATAGCAAGAACCATATATATATTTATCCTTTTATAGAACTTAACACAGCAATACAATAGATGTGTCTGCAAGTGCTTATTATTCCCATTAATACTAATCCCCACATTACTGCATGATGGAAACAGCAAGAGAAAACAAAAATAGCTAGTTTAAAAACCTTCTTTGTCTATACATGATTGCTCTAAATGGCTTCCATCTACTTAGAAAAATGATGTCAATCTGTTGTTTTAATTCTCATGCTGTTTTATCATAATACGCAGTATCATTTTGCTTTTCTGAATGGGGATGTCTTCGATTAGGCAAGTAGGATGTAGGAAGAACTCCATATATTTAGACTCAAAAAAACCCATAGAATTTTAAAATTTTGTCCACATATCACTGATATTTTCCAATTCTGCATCTTTAAATGTCTATAATAATCTTGTGCTCCTTTCCTAGACTAAATTGATATCCCCAGGTGTATCCCTAGGAAACACATTTTTTTATAATCTCCTTTCCAAATATAAATGGGTTAGCAAATGTCTTCAACACATCCCCTCAGTTATTGGCCCTGCACTTTCACCTAGATAAACCTTACTCATTCTTAAGACTCTACTCAACCCTTATCTTCACCAAGAGGTCATTCTTTTGCCAATCTACATTCTATGTCCTTGTTCTCACTGCTTCCTTAGCATCTTGTGCATACCTCTACCCCCACTGAAATATTTCTTGGCTTGCATATTGCTCTCACCAGATTGTGCCTTTTATTCCTTACTTACACCCAGGTATCAAATGGTATGATGATCAATGAAAGAAGATGTGACACTCGTGCCCCTCAGTTCCTAAGTGGGAGACGATTTGTCTCTGCCCAGTTCAGTATAATGACAGTGTCTGACATCAACAAAGCACTTACGATGTTCTGACATTGTACCTGGAAACTTAGGAGCATCATTTTATTACTCCTATGGGGTGAGTAATAAGGAATATTGTCAGTGCCAGTTTAGAGACAAATAAAATAAAGTTTAGCAATGTTAACTAAGTTGTCCAAGATTGCACTACTTGCTTGGAACCCAAGTTGACTCAGCTCTGAAATGTGTGCTCCTTCTACCCTATATGATGCATTCCTTCTTTTATGAAAGCTCCACAAATTCTGTGTATATAATTTGAATATCCACATATTTATAAAACATGAAAGACACAACAGTTTTCTTCTGTTTTGGTCCATATAATGATTTTTTAAGATAGAATCCCACTGTAAGAAAAAGAAAGGTGAAACCTTCCATTACATATTCTATCTTCAGCTGTGCCTTTCATTTTTAGCTAAATAACAATCTAATTGGTAAAATGAGGTGTTTTGTTAATCAGATACTATGGATAGTGATTGCCCTAATTGTCATTTGGTATTTTCTACTTTACAAATAAAGAATAAAAGATGGAATCACTACACTCACAACTCACATTAAGCACTAGATAAAGCACAATTTTTATGTGGTGATTCCAAAGGTTGTTCAGAACCTTGTAATACTTCAGGATATTCATGATGACAGTATTCTTCATTGTAATGTCATGGAGGTGAGAGATAAAAGAATTTTTTTTTTTTAGTTGTTGAAATTCCATTCCAGTGAACCGCTCTTACTGACTTTGCCTTTTAAAAAATGCCCCAAGTCCTAGGTTCTTTTAATTATTTAAACACACACACACACATCTTTACCACGTTTCACAAATATATAGTTATTTAGAGATAAGATATCTTCTCCCACATTTTTCAGTCTTATTGAGAAGTACTCACAGACAGAAATCCATGGGCATTTGTCTTCAATGCAATCATTTGTAACCTGTTTGGATAATTGAACTGTCAACTTGGCCCCAGCCAGGATCCCCTGGCCATTAGAACATTTGTTTGCTTTGTAGTAGTTAGTGCTTTCATTTTAATATGCCTTGTTAGTGCAAATAGCACTGCTTCAAAACTACTATTAAGGAGAAAAAATGGTCAGTATTACACATGAGAATAAACTGCCAAAATAATGTATATG
Source organism: Neomonachus schauinslandi (assembly GCF_002201575.2). Taxonomy (NCBI): domain Eukaryota; kingdom Metazoa; phylum Chordata; class Mammalia; order Carnivora; family Phocidae; genus Neomonachus; species Neomonachus schauinslandi. The sequence continues at coordinate 31,993,909 of NC_058417.1, read as the reverse complement.
TAATTGGAATGATAAGTAATCTGTCACCAAATCTGACATATCAGTTTTTTCTTACCAGAAATCTCCAGCCTGACTTTCTCATGCTTCAGCTGTCTTTGTTAAGCATAAATATTTAAAATTTTAATTTTCCATGTGTAGTTTATTGATGTTTTGTAACCCGATTTGTTCCAGAATCCTACCAAAAAATATTCACAGCTGGATGGAAATATAACGCATTTATGCAATTCTAAGAATTATTTATGCTTCTTTTGTTGTTGGATGCGTCCTTAAAAAGAAACAGGATGGCTGAGTTCCGTTTGACCATGGCTGAGACTGGCAAGCCAAGATGTCAAGAACTTTTCAGAGCACAGGTAGCTAATGTTATCTCAGATTGACCAAGAATAATCTCAGATTCCTTGCAGAAAGGTAACAGTACAGTTGCTTGTTCAATCAGTCTGTAAGCAACAAAGACTAAACTGAAATTTATTACAAGAAAGGCTTCATTTCCACAGTTTGGGGAGGGAGTTGCTCTTTGTCTGACTTCCATCCCTCTTAGACACTTGCTAAACAAAATAATTTCAAGTTTTGTTGCTGGAAGTTGCCAAAGTTGCAAAGACAAGGCTTGATGTTGATGGAAGAATAATAAAGCAAAGAAAGTTAAATGCAGCCTGTTTCTGTTATTTAGAACAATCATCATTTTTCTTTATCACTATCTACAGAAAAATTAAAAGGAAACCTTTTGGTTTTTAATCACACATATTTAACTATTCAATGCATTCTTCAATGAATACTTAATAATACTTAATACTTAATAATACTTAATAAAATACAGTACTTGAAACAGCTTGCTTTTTGTGTCTATTTATTTAACATTAACATTAGAGAGCTGATATATATTTTGACACTCAAACAGCATTTCTAGGTCCCCTAGGAAACTATGTATGTGCTATAATTTTTAGATTATTGGAAAAATAATGTTCGCACCTTCACCATCAAATCTGCCATAGCTTATAGGGTATTATAGCCTTAGACCCTCAAATCATAAGCATGATATTTCATAACTCTTAAAAACTTAAACTGCTTTCATATTTACACTTGGCGATATAAACACAAAACCTGATTTTTATTGTTTTCCTTGAGCAGCAGTAAAGCTATGTCTTAGTCTGTGTGGGCTTCTTTAACAAATATAGCTTATACTGTGTGGCTTAGAAACAACAAACATTTATTTCTGAAATTTCTGGAGGCTGGAAAGTCATGGTGCTGACAGGTTTGGTGTCTAATGAGGGCCAGCTTTCCAACACGGCTGACTTTTTGCTTTAACCTCACATGGTGGAAGGGGCAAGAGAGCTCTCTGGGGCCTCTTGTATAAGGGCACGAATCCATTCATGAGGACTCTCCCCTCTTGACCTAACCACCTCTCAAAGACTCCACACCTCCTAATACCATCACATCAGAGGTCAGGATTTCAACATATGAATGTTGGTGGGACACAAATATTCATAGTGTAGTAAGCTGTCACACTAAAGACATAATCTGAGATGAGCTCAAGCCCTCCCTGAAAACCCAGTCTTGGGCTGCATCAGACAGCACACACTATTAGTAAACAAGAATTGAAGATCTGCAAGCATTTAATCAAGGGGGAAAAGTACTACCCTTAGAAGCCATATATAATTCTGGCAGCTTCTCTGAAGTACTAATTCATTCATTTATTTATGCATTAATTCTAACAAACATTTGGTGAGGACCTATCATGTACTAGTTAGTGAAGATCAATGCAGGGCTTGTGAAAGCAGGAACCTATCAAATTTAAATTGGGCACTGAGGGAAGAATCGAATGGTCCCCAAATAGGAAGTAATCCTGGAGTCTAGGGAGAAAATAGGCCAAGGATATATGCAAAAATATGTTTGGATGGCCATGGCTAGGGAGAGGGGAGGTTTAAAGTGGATATACAGAAGCATATCAAGGAAGAGTGGGGAGTTAAGCAAAAATAATTCCAGGTCCAAAGTCATGGTAAGCTTAATGCTGAAGAGTTGTTTTAAAATGTTCAGCAAATATTTACTATAAAAAGAGGAGCAAAACCAGAAACAAGAGCCCTATAGTTAAGTAGGATCTAAAGTCGAAATTAGTTGCAGAAGGGAAGGACAGATGTCAGGGGTGGGAGCTCATTAGTTTTAATCACAAGAAAGCCAAGATGGAAAGAGCAGGATGTGGATGTGAGCTTGCCCTGGGGTATGTCTATCTGCGTGCTTGCCTTAGACACACATTCACCCCTTTTTTGGCTAAAGGGAATGTATTATTTCAGATGATAAAAGCATACATGTTCATTTGCTATAATTTCTTATATTCCATTTTTTTTTTTTTAAGATTTTATTTATTTGACAGAGAGAGACACAGCGAGAGAGGGAACACAAGCAGGGGGAGTGGGAGAGGGAGAAGCAGGCTTCCCACAGAGCAGGGAGCCCGATGCGGGGCTCGATCCCAGGACCCTGGGATCATGACCCGAGCCGAAAGCAGATGCTTAACGACTGAGCCACCCAGGCGCCCCAATAATTTCTTATATTCTAAAGAGTACAGACTCAACACTCAGAGGTAGCCATTGTTTATAATTAGATGGCTTCCTTCCCCCGAGGCTCATGCCGCTTTATTCAGGTAAAGCATGTCCCACATAACAATTTGCTCTCTTTCTTCACTTAACATCACCAGTGGTTTCCTCAATAATATCATTTCGGTCATTGCATAAGAAAAGTTCATTTTTTTTAGACTGTGAAGCATTTTTCTCTTTCAAATAATATTTCTGAAAGATCCATAGACTATAATTTAATCAATCAATCTTCACTTGATCGATTCACATAAAAGAAAAATATCAGGATCAAAAACATTTCACTTTACAAATACAGTTCCTGGACAAAAGCAAGGGGAAAATGTTACCAAAAAAAAAAAAAAGTAACCATACTCTCTATGTTCACCCTGGTTTGCTTTTCACCTCCTTGTTTTTCACTGAAAGTCTATTTGCTTCAACCACAGGTTTGCCTAGAATAACTCATCGAGGGTATGAATCTTGTGGTTTCCTATGATTTTTCAGATCCTTGTCCCCAAAATGACAAATCCATCTAGATATAAGCATAAAGTAAAAAAAAATTTCCAGAATAAAAAATATTTTTAAAAATATGCATTTTGTGTATAGATAATATTAACAAGCTGCATATTGAGCCCTGTATGTAATCCATGTCTTCTATAAAAAAAGCTATATTTCTCTATTATGAATGTTAGGTAAAACACAATATTCTCACCAATAAATCTTGCTGCTAATGAACTATTACCACCTTCTACCCATACTTACTAAAATCTCATGCCAAGCTCCTAGATGCAATTTAAAGAATAATTACCCTAAATAGAACAGTTTCTTTCTTCAGCCTACATGGTTTATACATAAAACACATCCACTATTGGATATTTTGCAATGTATTATTATTAACAATAATCTTAGCACTTACATTAATATACATTCAATGGGCCTCTTGAAATGTTATTTTTACTCTTTTAAAAAAACGCAAGTATTAAACAGATGATAGTTAAGATTACAAGATAGAAATTCAGTCCAATTTCCTCCAAGTCTGTAAGAACCTTAATGAACTTATCTCCTTGACAACTTGTGATTTAGCTGCCCAGATCCACCTTTGAGAAAAGTGATATTCCCCTGTGTTACTCAAGAGCATAAGATGAGTTCTGGGTTGCCAAAACTTTCATTAAAATTTTATGTAACCATTCTCTAGAGCATGGAACTTGCATAATACCTTACCATCCATGAATTATGCATGTCAGTTTCTATATTCACCCTATTTTTATGTTTAGTCTTTAAGTGTATTTATAGCAGGGTTCCCATAAGCTCATTATGCTGTAAATATATTAAAAACAAAGTATACTGTGTCACTGGTTGAAAATAACAAAAAAAAATATCTTAAGGAGGGTCAAATTTATATGCATTAATATGTAACCCAAAACCCCTATCTGTGGTTCACCATCAAAAGTTGAAGTCATTCAAAGACATAAACTACAGATTTACTGAAATCTCTAGTACATACAGTCCCCAGACACTGTAAATTAAAATTTAGGGAGTAAATTTATAGGATTTAAACATTGAAAGTATCAAATAGGAAAGCAGTCCTTAATCTTCAAAGCCAGCATCAAGAAATCCAAGGTAAGAATTGACTTCAGACAAGGTCCTTTTTATGCTTTATATATTCTTTTAACTCACTGAGCTTATATAATGCTGTGTTGGGAGGCCCCAAACCACCCCAGGTTCAGTGATTTGCTAGATAAACTCAAAAGAATCAGTACAAGATTTATTACAGCAAGAGAATAAAGACCTAATGCAGCAAAGAATGAGGTATATGGGACAAAATCCAGAGAAACTAGGCCCAAGCTTCCAAGCGTGTTCTCCCCATGGAGTCACACATACAGCATGCTTAATTCCTTCAGCATCCAATAGTGATAACACATGTAAGGTGTTATCACCTAGGGAAGCTCATCTGAACTTCAGTGCGCAGTGTTTGTAATGGGAGAAGTTCACATAGACACCCTCTGGTTCGCATGCACCAAAAATCCAAATTCCCAGAAGGAAAGCAGGTGTTCAGCATAAACCACATTGCTTGTACAGTTTAGTCAGAGGGAACTACTCTTCTTCGTTCTGGGAATAGTGGGAATTCTTCCACATCCAAGTTCCAGATGCTAGCCAAGAGCGAACCTCCCAAGCAGGCCTTCTTATGCTAATTCTTCTCTGCCCAAATACCATTTTAGGAAATTAGTTGTCTTAATTCATATGTATTTTTGTCATATCACTTATGACTAATGTTATCTGAAGGCAAAATGTGTGTTCAAGGGGCACCTGGGTGGCTCAGTCGTTGGGCGTCTGCCTTCGGCTCAGGTCATGATCCCAGGGTCCTGGGATGGAGCCCCGCATCAGGCTCCCTGCTCAGCGGGAAGCCTGCTTCTCTCTCTCCCTCTCCCACTCCCCCTGCTTGTGTTCCCTCTCTCACTGTGTCTCTCTCTGTCAAAAAAATAAATAAAATCTTAAAAAAAAAAAAAGTGTTCAAATGCAGATGGGAAGAGATGTGCGGTAGCACATCCTACAAAGAATTCCAATCATACACATTCAATAGATGGAAGTAACCTCAAGAGCATAGATAATAGTCAAATAGGAAGTGATGAGTTTTTACTATGTATTACTTTCGTTTTTAATTTTACTGATTTTGAATCATGACTGTGTTTGACAGCTGGCTTGAACATTGCTGCAAATTATCCTTCAGGGAGCTGTCTTTGTCCTACACTCCATTAATACAAGCACATGTCAGTACACTGCTCTCCTCATGTCTACTAAGATCCTACTGACCACTTGTCCAAGTCAGGGATGGGAAAGTATACTCCTTCCATGAAGGTAGGGGAGAAGCCTGGAAGATTTGCTAAAAAAAAGTTCTAACCTAACACACCAACTCCTATTTTGAATAGCATTTTACAGTTTTCATAGTGTTTTCACCTGCCTTAATTCTAATTTAATTTTATGGATAAAGAAAGTAAAGTCCTGGTTTGGTTCTTTAACTGGTATCATCCATTCAGTGGTAGAATATAGGCAAAAGGCAAGGGAGGGAGAGATTTCTTAGTTTTTGTTTTATTTAGGTGCCCTAAATTTAAACTCAGAGCAGTATGTCTCAACAAAGAATAAGGCGAACTTTGCCAAGAGGCTTGTAAACTCTCACTGGACTTGGAGTTTATAGTTTCCTGGCATCTTTCCATGATTCTGTTTAAGGTCTCTTCCAATGCATTATGCTGCTTGAAATGGAAGATTTCCAAGTCTCTTGTCCATGGAGCTTGTTTCCAACTTTAAGTGCTTTGCAACCTCTAACGTCTCAGCTGCGTAAAAGTATTTTTAAGCTGGACCATTTAAACTGATCCTCTTTGAAGAACACTACTTCCATTTTATCGTGGAGAAGCATAGGCTGCTCGTCAGGCCAATGAATATATGTCCTACTGTACTTGGGAAGTTCTATCTGATAGGGCACTGTGGCCACACTGGTAATGAAATTAAAACAGGAGGTGATATGTCAATGGTGAGAACCCTTGTGTGACCTACCTTCAGCTCCTATCATCACCAGATCTTTTTAACTTCTCTTTGAAATAAACTAATTGCCTCAGGGTTGTATCTCTTGACGATTATAGAAGCTCACAGAAGTGACTGTCAGTTCTCCTTTAGTGCTGAAGAGTCTCCAGGAGACATTGCATTAGTAAACACCTTGAGGACTTACAGCTCATCAATACCATAACCACCACTTCTATCTCCGGTCTGTTCTCCTCCTTGTCTCTGGATCATTTTCTTTTGTGTCTTATCTCCCCAACTAGCTTTTAAAGCCCTCAGGATAAGACCTTTATCTTACCAACGCATCGTTTCAGACTCTTTTAAAGCTTATACTAGGGTAGCAAAGGAGGACAGGACAACAATAGCCACTGTCTACAATGTATTTGTTAAGGCAATTAAATTTACTCCCTAGCCAGGGATGCATGTGCTTATGGCACACTCATTAAATCCACAATTATTTCATGCCAACCAATATTCCAGGGATGCTAGCATAGAATGCCTTCTGGAATCTTGCCCTAGGTTTATAACTCTCCTCTCTTTCCCATCTCTTTGACCTTGCCACAACACACTATCTGCATTCCTGTCCCCTGTTCCACAGTTTATGTTTCCCAAACTGCCACTCTGTCTAGAGTCGCCATCTTTAGCGTGCCGATTTTTTTTTTAAGAATTTTTTTTTTTAAGATTTTTATTTATTTATTTGAGAGAGAGAATGAGAGAGAGAGAGCATGAGAGGGGGGAGGGTCAGAGGGAGAAGCAAACCCCCCGCCGAGCAGGGAGCCCAGTGCAGGACTCAATCCCGGGACTCCAGGATCATGACCTGAGCCGAAGGCAGTCGCTTAACCGACTGAGCCACCCAGGCGTCCCTAGCCTGCCGATATTTAAAATCTGTTTCAACATGACCTCCCCTAGAAAATTGTCCTTGATCCCAAAGTCTGGTTTAGAGACCTACCTGTGTTTCCATCATGCGATATAACTAAGTCTATCTTGATATTTACCATACTGTAATTATTGACTTATCTGGTGGCTCTGCTAAATTTGTAAGTCCCTTAAGGACAGGGGCTCTACTGTACCTGGCTTTTTAGTTCCAGGGGTCTAGCACAATGTAGGCCCTCAATATATGCTTACTGAGTAAATGAATGGACATTTAAAAAGTTGTAGAGAGGCTTCTGCTAAACAGGTTAATAGAGCTCAAGGTTTTTCACTTTGCGTGTATTTTTTTCTCATACAGTTCCACCTCTGAGGAATGCTCTATTCTTCCCTCTCTTCTTAAATTCTGTTGATTCTCTCAGACACTAGAGCACCATTATAGTTCAGGAGGGACTCCGTCATCCACTGAACCTATTTCTTGAATTATATATCCTATTGCCTCAATAATCTATGCTGTATTTTTTTTTCATTTTATATTTTAGTAACTTTTTTTCTGACTATAAAATACATGCTTATTTTGGAAGTTAGAAGATATAAAGCAAAAATAAAGATAATATGTATTTCCTTAGCTGGCAATGATCACCATAAACATTTTAGAATTTCTTTCTGTATATATTTATGTATAATTAAAAGTAACCTTTTCTGGCTTCGTGTTTGTTTTTTTTTTTTTTTTCATTAATATGATATCATGTGTACTTTCAAGCTTACCACATTGTCTATGAAGTACAGGAGGGAAAAGAGGTAGATAGACATTTTCCCGCTTGAGACTGTCACTGTCAGTAACATATTTGCAGACTGGACATGCAGGCAACCATCTTGGCTCTGAATCGAAACCTAAAGAGATAAAGAGTACGTAAAATAGAGTTTTATACTATTTTAAATGTAATCCTTTGGACAGCTAAGTCTGACTAAAATTTCAAGGGGTAATTCTACAAATTCCATAAAGTCTCAAAGAGAAGCTGCCAAAGGGGAAAAAAGAAAGAAAGAAAGAAAGAAAAAGATGTGTCTGCAATAAATAGCCATTGATATTAAAATTTCTGAGATTGAGATAGATTGTTCTATTCACAGCCCTTTTGGTTGGTGAATTCCACCAACTCACTCGCTCTCTCTTCCCCTCCCCCTGCCTCTCTCAATAAATGCTAGTGATTTATTATTGTCATCATCACTATATTCTTCTCAGTTGTCCCACACCAAATAAGGGCATCTTCCTGGGTTTCTATTACAGATCCCTGATTGTCTTTGGCAAAATTAATTATTACGATCTAAGTCAAGTTAGATATATTTCGTTATGAACTCAGGTTTTTCAATTCTGTCTCTTGCACTAACCTTTGAATACTCTGGTGTGAGGTCTAGTTTGCTCATCTATGGTCTGCAGTTTGAATAATAAGTGCAAGGCACTAGTGTCAGTGATAGAGACAGAGATTGGAGAAACAATAAGGGACACTTAGAAGACAAAATTGGCGAGAATTACAGTCATCAAATATTCGAGGTGCTCAGACACAGAAAGCACTTAAGTATTGATTCTTAATACTGTTCTTGATACTACTTCAATTCATGATTTGAACAAAAGGAGACTATTATATGAACATAAACTATGTTAATAAAGATTCTTCCCATTACAAAACTAATACATGGTTGCTATTGAAAGTCTGCATAACATAGAAATGTAGAGAAGGGCAAAAACAAGTAAGCATTTTTTCACACCCTAAAAAGAGCCACTATTAAGGGTTTGGTCATTATAGTCATTTTTTTTTCCATATTGCCGAATCTTATGAACTACAAGAAAGTATTTGAATTTACTTAGGTAATTATGTAGGTAATAAAATACAGCTTAGAGTTAGGGAGCTATAAGAATAAAGCAAATATTTATACTGTATTTTACATGCCAGATGTCAAAAGCATTTTGTTTTGCTTTCCTAAAATGTCTCCCTTATTCCTGAAGGAGTTCCTTTTTTTCTGCCCTGCAGTCACATAAATAATGTGGTGCTGCAGATGTCCATCAGGGGTCGATGGGGAAGCAAGAATCTTGTACCGTTCTCACTGGGCTCACCCTGAAAACATCACAGTGCAGTCACTTCAAAGTTAACAAGAGCACTGTCAGTCTGATCAGTGTAGGGACAGAGGCTCAAAAGGGCCGTCTGATGATATTTCTAAGATAGATGTGCTGTGGATTGAGCACAGCTTGAGAGTTAACAGGTAAGGATCTAACTTCCCAATCACAATGTTGTTTAAAAAAAAAAAAGTACATGGTAACATGCTTGCCTAGTCCTCTTTACTGCTTGAAAGTAAACTATTTTCTTATTTCTGAGAAGTATCCTTTTTTTTTCTTTCTTTTTTTCATGAGAGTGGTGAGAGAGAACAAGGAAGGAACTGGATACACCCTTGACAACATCCATGTCCTTATATGGTGGAAATTGAGTTTCATTCTTTTTTACTCTCAATTGTGATTCAGCATCTCCATACTTCCCAGTGAATAAAAAACAAATATGAAACACAATGGAGAAATTCCTCATACGTATTATTTCAGCATCTCCCAATTCTCTCCCTGCTCAGAAGTTATTACAGTGAAGGAGGACAGTACAGAGGATGTAACCACACTTCCCCAGCTAGGTGCGGAGCTCTTCCCTCAACACCGTCACGTGTTCTCAGGGAAGGTATCTCTGATCGCCCTACTAAATTACAAATGTCCCCACTCCTCATCATATAGTCTCTTTTCCCACTGTATTTTTTCCCATAGTACTTACCGTCTTCTATTACCCTTTTTTTTTTTTTAAAGATTTTATTTATTTGACAGAGCACAAGCAGAGGGAGAGAGAGGAAGAAGCAGACTCCCCGCTGAGCAAGGAGCCCAATGTGGGACTCGATCCCAGGACCCCGGGATCACGACCCGGGCCGAAGGCAGCCGCTTAACCGACTGAGCCACCCAGGCGTCCCTCTATTACACTTTCTATATGTATTTATTTTGCCTTTTATCTGTCCCCCCCACTAGAATATAAGCTGCAACAGGGCAAAGATTTTTATTTATTTACTATTTTTCAAGAGGCACAATGCTTAGAATAGAACTTAACATACTATTCTTGATGCTTCATAAATATTTGTTAAATGAATAAACCTCAGTTTTCATCAGTTTAAATGTGATCAAATTATTGAACTGGTCACGATATAATGACACAAACGGCATTGATCTGTATGCATGTTTGTTTAGATTTTTTTATATAGACTCCTATGCAGTCTGCAACTAAAAACAATTTTACTTCTTCCTTTCCTAATCTGTATGCTTTTATGTCTGTCCTTGCCTTATTGCATGACTGGATCTTTTAGCATAAGTGCATGTGAGTGGTAAGAAGAGACACCCTTGACTTGTTTCTAGTCATATGGGCAAAGGATCCAGTCTTTTACCATGAAGGAGGATAACCAATCTTTTCTGTAGATGCCTTTTAATCCAGTTGATGATTGACAAAGTATCCTCTATACCTAGTTTCCTGAAAGATTTAATCAGAAATGGATAGTGGGTTTGGTAATGCTCTTTGGTGTGTCTATTAAGATAATCTGTATTTGTTTGTTTGTTAATATGGTGGATCCAATTATTGATTTTTCCTTTTTTTTTTGAGAGAGAGAGAACAGTGTGCAAGAGGGGTGGGGAGGGGCGGAGGGAGAGAGAGAATCTTAAGCAGGCTCCACACCTAGGGCAGAGGCCCAAATGGGGCTCAATCCCACAACCCTGAGACTATGACCTGAGCTGAAACCATGAGTCAGGTGCCTATAACTGACTGAGCCACCCAGGCACCCCTTTCCTATTTTTCTGTTGTAGGTAAAATACATACAAACATAAAATCTACCATCTTACTCATGTCTAAGTGTACAGCTCAGCAGTATTAAGTACTTTCATAATGTTGTCCATCCATCTCATAACTCTTTTCATCTTGCAGAACAAACTCTATGCCCATTAAAAAGTAACTCCCCATTCCTCTCTCCCCATAGCCCCTGGCAACCACCACTCTGCTTCTTGTCTCCACGACTATGACTATTTTAAGGACTTCATGCAAGTAAAACCATACAGTATTTGTCTTTTTGTGACTAGCGTATTTAACTTAGCACAATGTCCTCACAATTCATCCATGTTGTAGCATATGCCAGAATCCCTGTCCCTTTTAAGACTGAATAACATTCCATTGTGTGGATAGACCACATTTCATTTGTTAGTCAATGGACACTTAGGTGGCTTCTACCTTTTAGCTATTGTGAATAATGCTGCTATGAATCATATGGCAACTCTGGAAATCAGATTCTCCCCTTTCACCAGGTTTTATTGTTTTCTGTGTTTTATTTATTTATTTATTTATTTATTTATTTATATTGTTGCAGGCTATCTCTGTGCTTAAGATTAGCTTGTGTGTGGGGGGGTGTGCCTGGGTGGCCCAGTTGGTTAAGCATCTGCCTTCGGCCCAGGTCATGATCCCAGGGTCCTGGGATGGAGCCCTGTGTCAGGCTGTCTGCTCAGCAGGGAGTCTGCTTCTCCCTCTCCCTCTCCCTGCTGCTCCCCCCTGCTTGTGCTCTCTCTCTCTCTGTCAAATAAATAAATAAAATCTTAAAAAAAAAAAAAGATTAGCTTGTGGTATAAATTTAAGGTCTTCTCAAGTCTTTTCTGAGAGTTGCCCTAGGCATAGATAATCACTTTCTAATTTTCCCCTTATATGCAGTTGCTTTTGAATAACCTGGCCTTTAGTATCTGGCTCCCAGAAAGGGGGTAAAGAGAAAAATGAAGGGGGGGGCGCTGGGCACTGGCTCTTTAAATCCATATCCCCTGGAAGTCACCCCAGTCACATAGGGAGGGACTTGCAACAATAAAACGGGTGGGGATCTGCAAAAATAGTACCCGCTCACCTGTTTGGCTACAGCCCTGTGGTCAGAAGCAGCAATCAGAGGTCAGAGAACAAGTTTCCAGTATTGGGAGGACAGGTTCCTTTCTGTTCATGCTGGATCCTGCAAGCTCTGTGTAAGCTGCTCTAGTAACAAGTGCGTGGCTAGGGTCAGGGAGGTTGAAAGCTACTAAGGTGCTAAAAGCTGAAATTGACTGAAATGAACCACAATTTACTCTCCAAGTCTTCCCCAGGAAGTTGTAAGGCTTCAATAGACTCCAAAATAGTTGTATAAGATAGATTCTTCCACTGCAATCGTTGTCTAGCCGAGGACACGGGTTTCTCGCACTTGCTACTTGATCATCTTCCCAGAATCCTCTTTCACATTATTGATTTTTTAATGTTAAATTAACTTTGCACTCCTTAGCTAAATGCCATTTTCCCATGATGTAATATCCATCCTGCATATTGTTGGATTAAATTTACTTAAGTTGTAGACATTTTGAAAATTTGGATATTTTGAACCTATGTCTATAAGAGGTATTGGTCTGCAGTGTGTGTGTGTGTGTGTGTGTGTGTGTGTGTGTGTGTGTGATATGTTTTTTTCTGATGAGATGGCCTCTAGAATAAGTTGAGAAGTATTTCCTGATTTTCAATTTCCTGGCAAATTCTTACTGCTATATAAGTTCTATTTACCCTTTCCCTGTGTTTCTTTCTGTATTTTTCTAATGGTACTTTGTGTAAAGCCTAAAATTTTAGGTTTGTTTATTTTACTACTACTTATTTTTATATATGGTGAATTCTTCCCAAACAAGTGGTATTTTGTGAACACTTGGTATTAAGGAGGAGCCAGGACACTACCTTGGCTAGTAAAAAGTATCTCACAAACGTCTATTTGAAAGGGAGATTTCAGTGTATCTAATAGATAATTACATTGTTTCAGTTGACAAAGATGAGTAGCTATAAGTAGGTTGCCAAGTTTAGCAAAAAAAAAAAAAATACAGAATACCCAATTAAAGTCGAATTTCAGATAAACAATAGCCTTTTTGAGTGTGGCTAAGAATGTCTCATGCAATATTTGCACCATTTATACAAAATAGCATCCTTTTTATCAAATCTGAAATTCAGCTTTAACTGGGTGTTCTATATTTCTGTTTTCTGAAAACCCTACCCACAGGGTCACCATTCACACATTTTCCTATGTAATGTGACACATTTGGCCAGATGGCATGTCTAGGAGTCTCTCTATTGATGCCATGCCCACTTCAGCATGGCCTCCATTGCCATACTGGGGGTTCCAACCAGGGCCGAGGAGGCTCCATAGCTAGACGCTTAGTGCTGGATCTATGCAAGAGCTTCTGGGCTCTGCCCTTCTTATTTGTTGCCTACTTTGGACATTCCCGTGCTCTTGAAGAAGTCCCAACTTGGTGTCCTTCTTCACCCTGATAAATGTTTCACTAGACTGCCTGCTTCCTTTTTCTGTTTTTTTTTTTTTTTCCATTTCTTTTTTACTACATTTCACACTTAGTTTAGATTTTATCTTTAAATACTATTATCACTGAAGATGAAATACCAATTTCTATTTTTCTCTTTCTTCTTTCTTACTGCTTTCAGAACTGGGTAAAGAAATGTTTACTATGCCGGGCGCCTGGGTGGCTCAGTTGGTTAAGCGACTGCCTTCGGCTCAGGTCATGATCCTGGAGTCCCAGGATCGAGTCCCGCATGGGGCTTCCTGCTCAGTGGGGAGTCTGCCTCTCCCTCTGACCCTCCCCCTTCTCATGTGCTCTCTCTCTCTCAAATAAATAAATAAAATCTTAAAAAAAAAAATGTTTACTATGCCAATTCATACCTGGAGGTCTGTTTGTTCTATTTAATAGTTTCTTCAATATCTATTTAGTTTAATCTTCTTTCTACTTTGTTATCTCGTATTTTCCCATTTTTCCAAGTTATATTTGTTAAAAACATGTCCACTATTTTGTAATGTGCCATGCCTTATTTATTTATTAGTTATTTATACATTTTCCTTTGCCCTGTTGACCTCTGATTTCTCACTTTGTATTTTATTAATTTCTGGGATTTTTTTTTATCTTCATTATTTTCCCCCAACATTACATTGGTTTGGGTTGGGTTTTATTTTGTTATTTCTCTCTTTCTTTCATTTAATACTTACTTTACTTTTTTTATCCAATTTTTTGAAAAATACTAATATTTAAAACTATTAACTATATGTGAGAAAAAATGGACTTTGTTCATATAGATGTACAGTGTTGCTATTAGGATTTCCCTTCCAAAGTCTCTTATTATGGTTTAAATTTGAATTTAACAAAATGATGATATAGCAGCACTTCCCCATCCCCACCGAATTCTAGGAAACTAAATATTTTTAACTTAAATATAATTGCATGGTAGCTTATTTATTTCTTAGTTTTTACATTGTGACCTGAGCATATAAACTGTGGAATATATACATTTTTCAATTTACTGACTTTTCTTTTTGGTTTGCAAGTCAGACAAAAGTAGTTCTAATATGATATATTAGAAAAAAAGGGCCATGCTTTTTCTCCTTGATTACCTACCCTTCCTTGGAATATACCCCTCCTGTGGTTTTAGAGGCAGCAATGTACCACTCACTACCTAATCTCCTTCTCACAGCATACCTTATATTTCAGAAGATGGATATCTAATTTGAGATGAACTAATTCAGGGACAGTAGAAAATTGATTAGAATTTAAAATTAGGATGTGAAGTAACTATGCCTGTGAGCTATGGCTTCTGAGAATGAGTATAACACAATAAGGAAGAATTGGGGGATATTACTATTGGGAATTGCTGAATAACTATTCAAAAACTTAATGTCCTCAAATAATATTTAAGTTTTAGCTCATGATTCTTTAGGGTTGGCAAATCAGGTTCTTCTTGGCTTGGGTCCATCATGAGTCTTCGATCAGCTGTGAACCAGGTAGGCAGCTCTGTTTCTGGGGCATCGCTGGTTCTTTTCCCTTTGTCTTATTTCTTTTCTTCTTTTTTTTTTTTTTTTTTAAAGATTTTATTTATTTACTTGAGAGAGAGAATGAGAGAGGGAGAGCACATGAGAGGGGGGAGGGTCAGAGGGAGAAGCAGACTCCCTGCTGAGCAGGGAGCCCAATGTGGGACTCGATCCCGGGACTCCAGGATCATGACCTGAGCTGAAGGCAGTCGCTTAACCAACTGAGCCACCCAGGCGCCCCCCCTTTGTCTTATTTCTATAAGGCTCTCATATCCTCCCAACCAACAACCTAGGTTGCCATAAAGCAGAAGTGCAAGCAAGCTCAAAAGCACAAGAAATCAGGCTAAACATGCAAAGCCTTCTGAGGCTGAGACACAGAACCTGCACATAGTCGCTCCTGCCATGTCCCCATTAGTCCAAACAAGTTAAGAGGCCATCTCAGAGTCAGAGTATGGATGCAGAACACAAGATTACAGGGCAAGGGGCGTGGATTAATTTGTGCCAGAATAACAGTCAGTGACCACAGTCTTCCCTCTAGACCAATCACTGGTGTCCTCAAATGCAAAATACACTTACTGTTTTTCTAGACCCCCAGAAGTCTCAGTTTATCTAACCATGTCTGCACTCTCAAAGCCCAGGAATCCATGGTCTATCTTAGCTTTGTATGTGGATCTTCTTGATAAGGAGAAGTATGAAGTAAAGAAACAAATCATCCCCCCCCGACCCCTCCTCTTCCAACCCACAATAAAGCAGTGAAATAGGGAAAAACAAGAAACCAACATTAAACATCCCCATTTGTGAAGAGGATGGATAGGAGACACATACCAATTATGGTCTTTAGCCATTCTGAAATTTCCTTGGCAGATGTTTCAAAGTCCTGCAATTCTGGATATGAAAAATACTCTTAAATAGGATGTGGGTCTACACCTTGTCTTACACTGTGTCTTGCAGCTTCATTAAATTAGATTTTTATGCTGAGCCCATTTCTTTCGTTGGCACTTAATATTTTACTGGCTTAATATGCTGGATAGGTCAGAAACAGAGTGGACAGAAACAAAAAAGCTACAGGGCAAAATTCATGGCTTTGAGGCTATTGTATAGGGCCATCAAATAAATAAATCCATGACAATATTTAGGATGAGTCAACCCTGAAAAGAAGCCAGTCATCACACCAAATAAATCATTAAGAAAATGGACTTCTGAGAGAATTAAGATGGATCTCAGTGAGGCAATATGACCCAAGTTCAATAAAGTGTAGGGTATTTGGTTAGATATTCTAGTTTATGGGTTAAGCCCCTCATAAGTCTTCATTATGCTCCTTTTCCTCGGGCTTCTAAAGAAAACCCTTACCCTGTTTTCTTACCTTTTTCTTTTCTGTAAGCTAATTTTGGCAACTTCTTAACCAAAATGGCATGTGCCTAAATCCTTTGTTGAAATAGATAGAAATGTGGTCTTCTCCTATTTTAATCCTAGATACATTGCAAATTTTTATTGATTTCCTTGGGCATATAAATGGAAATGTGCTTGTATAAAACCATGTTAACTAGATATATAAAACATTATTTTCATTATTACTATCATAATATATATCCTCATTAAAAAAATGAAGTGCAAAATAAAGGGATTAGCCATGGTATTTCCTGGGTGATCATTCTATAAAGTTCTTTATTTTCCCTGCTTACAATGTTTTTAACTGAAAATCACACACATATCCTTAGTGTTCAGTTCAGTTCAACAATTTGATATACCCTTGAAAATCCACAGAAAACAAGACAATTTTTTTTATCACCAAAGAAAATTCATTTTGCCTCTTTTGTCTCTTCCCGGCATCACTGTGATGCAACCATTTCCTAGCTTTGATCATCATAAATTAGCTTCATTTGTTCTTGGAGGTTATAAAAATGAAATGATAGAGTTGATTGTGTGTGTGTGTGTGTCTGTGTGTGACTTACTCTGATCAATATAGTGATTTGGGGATATATCCTTGGTGTTGTTTCATTACCTCTTGAAATATGTTGTCTTCTCCATTTTCAATTTCCTTTCCTTCTGAGGATCCCATTTCACACATTAAATCATTTGATCTTTGACAGATCTGTTCTTTATTCTATTTTTTTCACACTTTTTTCTTCCTTTTTAGGTTTCTGTTTGGTGCTTTCTATTGCTCTGTATTCAAATTCTCTAATTATTTTCTGTACTGAATTTGATGTGCTATTAAATGCATATAATGAATATTCATTTCAGATATTGTAATTTCTACAACTCTGCTAAAATTCTCTATAACTTAATGTTTCTCACGTTTTCAACTATATCCCTTAGTACTTTTATCAGTTATTTTTTGCCTGTTTTTATTTATTTCTTTTAAGACTTCTACTTCCTGGGGGGCGGAGCAAGATGGCGGAGGAGTAGGAGACCTGGATTTCGTCTGGTCTCAGGAATTCAGCTGGATAGGGATCAAACCATTCTGAACACCTACAAACTCAACAGGAGATCGAAGAAGAGAAGAGCAACAACTCTCTCATCAGAAAAGCAACCACTTTCTGGAAGGTAGGACGTGCGGAGAAGTGAATCCGAGGCGATATTTGGGAGGATAGACGGCGGGGGAGGGGCCTCCGTCGGCGGCTTCTGGCAAGTGATAGAGCCGCGGACCACAAAATCGGAACTTTTAAAAGTCGGCTCCGCTGAGGGACGTCACTTTGGTGGCTAAGCGGGGGGTGGAACCCTCCGGGACAGTGTGGTCTCAGGACCCTCGGGGTCACAGAAAGACCGAGGGTGCCTGAGTGTGGCAGAGCTCCCAGTAACGGAGCAGGGAAGCCGGCTGCAGAGGCGGAGCCCAGGCGCGGGCTCTCAGCTCGGGGTTGCCATAAACCGAGATCCGCGGCACAGTCGGGCCCCTGCTCCTCCAGCAGGGACCCAACAAGCGGCAGATCCGGGGAGACTCACCTTCCTCCCCCGGGAGGAGCCGCACGGGAGTGCACCGCAGGGATCTACTGGGTTTGGAGACTCCACCCGGGGTCGGGTGCCAGAGATAGCAACGCGCAGTCACAGGCCGGGTGAGCACGGAGTGCGGCTGGAGACCGGGGAGACGGGAGTGACTGACGGCTTTGCTCTGGGGACTCACTGAGAAGCGGGGCCCCAAGTTCTCGGCTCCTCCGTGGCGGAGATTGGGAGGCCGCCATTTTCACTCTCTGCCTCCAAAGCTGTACGGAAAGCTCGCAGGGAACAAAAGCCCCGGAAAACAAACCTGAGCAGATTACTTAGCCAGGAGGGGGCAAGGGCAGGGCAATTCTGCCTCCGGCAAAGACATTTGGAAACCACGGCAACAGGCCCCTCCCCAGAAGATCAGCAAGAACAGCCAGCCAAGACCAAGTTTACCCATCAATGAGAACAGCAGAACTCCAGCGCTAGGGGAATACTGCACATAGAATTCATGGCTTTTTTACCATGATTCTTTAGTCTTTCAAAGTTAATTTTTTTTAACTGTTTTTTTGTTTTGTTTTTTGAATTTTTCTTTTTCCCTTTTCAACCAACATCTTATCAATCCCTTTTTTTAAAAAAACATTTTTATTTTTCATTTTTAGAGTCATCTTCTATCCCTTCATAGTAGTTACCCATATTTTTGGCTTATATATATAAGTTGTTCTCTCTTTAAAATTTTGAGATAGTTTCTTCTAACAGATTAAAATATACCCTAAATCTCTAGTATATGGTGTTTTCTATTCCCCTGCCTGATCACATCCTCTCCCTTTTTTTTTCTTTTTTTAAATCCTCTTCTTTCTTTTTTCAAACAGCTTCTTATCAATTCCTTTTATAAAATTTTTTATAATTTCCATCTTTACAGTCATATTCCATCCCTTCATCATATCAACCCTTATTTTTGTACATATATAAGTTTTTCTTTCTTTAAAATTTTGGGAGGCACTTTCTTCTAAAAGACCAAAATACACCCCAAATCTCGTGTGTGGCACTGATCTATATACCAGCCTGATCATATTTGATCACATTCTGGTTTTTTTGTTGTTGTTGTTTTGTTTTGTTTGTTTTTGTTTTTATCTTTATCTTTTTCTTTTTTTTCTTTTTCTTTTTTCTCTCTTTCCCTTTCTTTTCCCACTGCTTCAGGTTTTTTCTGATTTGTTTAGAGTATATTTTCTGGGGACGTTGTTACTCTGCTAGCATTTTGTTCTCTCATTAATCTATTCTCCTCTGCACAAAATGACAAGACGGAAAAAATCACCTCAACAAAAGAACAAGAGGTAGTACCGACTGCCAGGGACCTACTCAACATGGACATTAGTACGATGTCAGATCTAGAGTTCAGAATCATCACTTTAAAGATACTAGCTGGGCTTGAAAAAAATATGGAAGTTATTAGAGAAACCCTTTCTGGAGAAGTCAAAGAACTAAAATCCAACCAAGTAGAAATCAAAAAGGCTATTAATGAGGTGCAATCAAAAATGGGGGTGCTAACTGCTAGAATAAATGAGGCAGAAGAGAGAATCAGTAATATAGAAGATGAAATGATGGAAAATAAAGAAGCTGAGAAAAAGAGAGATAAACAACTACTGGATCACGAGGGCAGAATTCGAGAGATAAGCGATACCATAAGACGAAACAACATTAGAATAATTGGGATCCCAGAAGAAGAAGAAAGAGAGAGAGGGGCAGAAGGTATAATGGAGCAAATTATAGCAGAGAACTTCCCTAATTTGGGGAAGGAAACAGGCATGAAAATCCAGGAAGCACAGAGAACCCCTCTCAAAATCAATAAAAATAGGTCAACGCCCCGACATCTAATAGTAAAACTTACGAGTCTCATAGACAAAGAGAAAATCCTCAAAGCAGCTCGGGAGAAGAGATATGTAACCTACAAGGGTAGAAACATTAGATTGGCAACAGACCTATCCACAGAGACCTGGCAGGCCAGAAAGGACTGGCAGGATATATTCAGAGCACTAAATGAGAAAAATATGCAGCCAAGAATACTATATCCAGCTAGGCTCTCATTGAAAATAGAAGGAGAGATAAAAAGCTTCCAGGACAAACAAAAACTAAAGGAATTTGCAAACACAAAACCAGCCCTACAGGAAATCTTGAAAGGGGTCCTTTAAGCAAAGAGAGAGCCTAAAAGCAACATAGACCAGAAAGGAACACAGACAATATACGGTAACAGTCACCTTACAGGAAATACAATGGCACTAAATTCCTATCTTTCAATAGTTACCCTGAATGTAAATGGGCTCAATGCCCCAATCAAAAGACACAGGCTATCAGACTGGATTAAAAAACAAGACCCATCGATATGCTGTCTGCAAGAGACTCATTTTCGACCCAAAGACAGCCCCAGATTGAAAGTGAGGGGGTGGAAAACCATTTACCATGCTAATGGACACCAAAAGAAAGCTGGGGTGGCAATCCTTATATCAAACAAATTAGATTTTAAACCAAAGACTGTAATAAGAGATGAGGAAGGACACTATATCATACTTAAAGGATCTATCCAACAAGAAGATCTAACAATTGTAAATATCTATGCCCCTAACATGGGAGCAGCCAATTATATAAGCCAATTAATAACAAAAGCAAAGAAACACATCGACAACAATACAATAATAATGGGGG
>NC_058417.1:31969830-31973311 GCF_002201575.2 Neomonachus schauinslandi | reverse complement strand
GGGGTGGAAAACCATTTACCATGCTAATGGACACCAAAAGAAAGCTGGGGTGGCAATCCTTATATCAAACAAATTAGATTTTAAACCAAAGACTGTAATAAGAGATGAGGAAGGACACTATATCATACTTAAAGGATCTATCCAACAAGAAGATCTAACAATTGTAAATATCTATGCCCCTAACATGGGAGCAGCCAATTATATAAGGCAATTAATAACAAAAGCAAAGAAACACATCGACAACAATACAATAATAGTGGGGGACTTTAACACCCCCCTCACGGAAATGGACAGATCGTCTAAGCAAAAGATCAACAAGGAAATAAAGACTTTAAATGACACACTGGACCAAATGGACTTTACAGACATATTCAGAACATTCCACCCCAAAGCAATGGAATACACATTCTTCTCTAGTGCCCATGGAACATTCTCCAGAATAGATCACATCCTAGGTCATAAATCAGGTCTCAACCGGTACCAAAAGATTGGAATCATTCCCTGCCTATTTTCAGACCACAATGCTTTGAAACTAGAGCTCAATCACAAGACAAAAGTCAGAAAGAACTCAAATACATGGAGGCTAAAGAGCATCCTACTGAAGAACGAATGGGTCAACCAGGAAATTAAAGAAGAATTAAAAAAATACATGGAAACCAATGAAAATGAAAACACAACTATTCAAAATCTTTGGGATGCAGGAAAGGCAGTCCTAAGAGGAAAGTATAGAGCAATACAAGCCTTTCTCAAGAAGCAAGAAAGGTCTCAAGTACACAACCTAACCCTACACCTAAAGGAGCTGGAGAAAGAACAGCAAATAAAGCCTAAACCCAGCAGGAGAAGAGAAATCATAAAGATCAGAGCAGAAATCAATGAAATAGAAACTAAAAGAACAGTAGAACAGATCAACGAAACTAGGAGCTGGTTCTTTGAAAGAATTAACAAGATTGATAAACCCCTGGCCAGACTTATCAAAAAGAGAAGAGAAATGACCCAAATCAACAAAATCATGACTGAAAGAGGAGAGATCACAACCAACACCAAAGAAATACAAACAATTATAAGAACATATTATGAG
The DNA here is from genome assembly GCF_002201575.2 of Neomonachus schauinslandi. Classification (NCBI taxonomy): domain Eukaryota; kingdom Metazoa; phylum Chordata; class Mammalia; order Carnivora; family Phocidae; genus Neomonachus; species Neomonachus schauinslandi. Next base: position 31,972,233 of record NC_058417.1, on the reverse strand, counting down.
CAACTGTATGCCAGCAAATTAAATAACCTGGAAGAAATGGATGCATTCCTAGAGATGTACCAACTACCAAAACTGAACCAGGATGAAATAGAAAACCTGAACAGACCTATAACCACTAAGGAAATTGAAGCAGTCATCAAAAATCTCCCAAAAAATAAAAGCCCAGGGCCCGATGGCTTCCCAGGGGAATTCTACCAAACATTTCAAGAAGAATTAATACCTATTCTTCTGAAACTGTTCCAAAAAATAGAAATGGAAGGAAAACTTCCAAACTCCTTTTATGAGGCCAGCATTACCTTGATCCCAAAACCAGACAAAGACCCCATCCAAAAGGAGAATTACAGACCAATATCCCTGATGAACATGGATGCAAAAATTCTCACCAAAATACTAGCCAATAGGATCCAACAGTACATTCAAAGGATTATTCACCATGACCAAGTGGGATTTACCCGTGGGCTGCAAGGTTGGTTCAACATCCGCAAATCAATCAATGTGATACAATACATTAACAAAAGAAAGAACAAGAATCATAGGATCCTCTCAATAGATACAGAAAAAGCTTTTGACAAAGTACAGCATCCTTTCTTGATCAAAACTCTTCAGAGTATAGGGATCGAGGCTACATACCTCAATATCATAAAAGTTTTCTATGAAAAACCTACAGCGAATATCATTCTCAATGGGGAAAAACTGAGAGCTTTCCCCCCAAGGTCAGGAACGCGGCAGGGATGTCCACTATCACCACTGCTATTCAACATAGTATTGGAAGTCCTAGCCACAGCAGTCAGACAACAAAAAGAAATCAAAGGCATCCAATTTGGCAAAGAAGAAGTCAAACTCTCACTCTTTGCAGATGATATGATACTTTATGTGGAAAACCCCAAAGACTCCACCCCAAAACTGCTAGAACTCATACAGGAATTCAGTAAAGTGGCAGGATATAAAATCAATGCACAGAAGTCAGTGGCATTCCTATACACCAACAACAAGACAGAAGAAAGAGAAATTAAGGAGTCGATCCCATTTACAATTGCACCCAAAACCATGAGATACCTAGGAATAAATCTAACCAAAGAGACAAAGGATCTGTACTCAGAAAACTATAAAATACTCATGAAAGAAATTGAGGAAGACACAAAGAAATGGAAAAACGTTCCATGCTCATGGATTGGAAGAACAAATATTGTGAAGATGTCAATGCTACCCAGAGCAATCTACACATTCAATGCAATCCCCATCAATATACCATCCACTTTTTTCAAAGAAATGGAACAAATAATCCTAAAATTTGTATGGAACCAGAAAAGACCCCGCATAGCCAGAGGAATGTTGAAAAAGAAAAGCAAAGCCGGCGGCATCACAATTCCGGACTTCCAGCTCTATTACAAAGCTGTCATCATCAAGACAGCATGGTACTGGCACAAAAACAGACACGTAGATCAATGGAACAGAATAGAGAGCCCAGAAATGGACCCTCAACTCTATGGTCAACTCATCTTTGACAAAGCAGGAAAGAATGTCCAATGGAACAAAGACAGTCTCTTCAACAAATGGTGTTGGGAAAATTGGATAGCCACATGCAGAAGAATGAATCTGGACCCTTTCCTTACACCACACACAAAAATAGACTCCAAATGGTTGAAAGACCTCAATGTGAGACAGGAGTCAGTCAAAATCCTAAAGGAGAATGCAGGCAGCAACCTCTTTGACCTCAGCCGAAGCAACTTCTTCCTAGAAACATCGCCAAAGGCAAGGGAGGCAAGGGCAAAAATGAACTATTGGGACTTCATCAAGATAAAAAGCTTTTGCAAAGCAAAGGAAACAGTCAACAAAACCAAAAGACAACCGACAGAATGGGAGAAGATATTTGCAAATGACATATCAGATAAAGGGCTAGTATCCAAAATCTATAAAGAACTTATCAAACTCAACACCCAAAGAACAAAGAATCCAATCAAGAAATGGGCAGTAGACATGAACAGACATTTTTCCAAAGAAGACATCCAAATGGCCAACAGACACATGAAAAAGTGCTCAATATCGCTCGGCATCAGGGAAATCCAAATCAAAACCTCAATGAGATATCACCTCACACCAGTCAGAATGGCTAAAATTAATAAGTCAGGAAATGACAGATGTTGGCGGGGATGCGGAGAAAGGGGAACCCTCGTACACTGTTGGTGGGAATGCAAGCTGGTGCAGCCACTCTGGAAAACTGTATGGAGGTTCCTCAAAAAGTTGAAAATAGAGCTACCATATGATCCAGCAATTGCACTACTGGGTATTTACCCCAAAGATACAAAATAGGGCTCCGAAGGGGTACGTGCACCCTGATGTTTATAGCAGCAATGTCCACAATAGCCAAACTGTGGAAAGAGCCAAGATGTCCATCGACAGATG
>NC_058417.1:31929277-31969730 GCF_002201575.2 Neomonachus schauinslandi | reverse complement strand
AAAGACATGTATCATATGATCTCACTGATATGAGGAATTCTTAATTGTAGGAAACAAACTGAGGGTTGCTGGAGTGGGGGGTGGGGTGGGAAGGATGGGGTGACTGGGTGATAGACACTGGGGAGGGTATGTGCTCTGGTAAGCGCTTTGAATTGTGCAAGACTGTTGAATCTCAGATCTGTACCTCTGAAACAAATAATGCAATATATGTTAAGAAAAAAAAAAAAGAAGAAGAAGAAGAAGAAGGTAGCAGGAGGGGAAGAATGAAGCGGGGGAAATCGGAGGGGTAGACGAACCATGAGAGACGATGGACTCTGAAAAACAAACTGAGGGTTCTAGAGGGGAGGGGGGTGGGAGGATGGGTTAGCCTGGTGTTGGGTATTGAGGAGGGCACATTCTGCATGGAGCACTGGGTGTTATGCACAAACAATGAATCATGGAACACTTCATCTAAAACTAATGATGTAATATATGGGGATTAACATAAGAATAAAAAATAAATAAATAAAATAAAATAAAATCTTAAAGAAAAAAAAGACTTCTACTTCCTCACAAATTTCGGAGTTCTTAAAAAAAAAACAGTTTTCTTGAAGTCATTGAATGATAATTTTAATATTGTACCATCTCTGCATCTACTTTTATTGACTATTACCTTTCTTGACTATGGACCTGTCTTTCTCTCACTCTGTTTCTGCTTATTTGTGGATTTTGTAAATTTGTTAGTATTTGATTGTCTTTTGTGAAAAAGAACTGTATAGACAGAAATAAAGTATATTTACATTTAGTAAAAAAGAATATACCTTCTTGTGATAAACTACTATAATTGGGGCCTCATTCAATTTCATTTGTATTGAGCTAGGCCTGGGATTTTTGACATACCCACTCTGAATGGCTTTAGTATGTGTTGCTTCATTTCTGTTTCCTCATGTTTAGAAATTGAGCACAGGTCTTTTTCCTTCTGTGAGGCATGGGGTCAGAGAACTTGTGAAATTCTTGAGCTAACTCTGTGCTTTATAGCTAAGCTATCAGCTTTCCAAATTGTGGAATACTTCTCTGTGATTTCTACTAAACTAGGCAGATTCTTTTGTTTCTGGGGAGTTTCCTTTGGTCTCAAAACCTGCTTCAGGCTTTGCACACTCAGAAAAAGTTTCTGACTGATATGACATAATGCTTTGTTTCTACCCCTTCCCAGGTAAAATCTGTGTTTATTTCCTCAGGTATTTGCTCTGTTTCCATCTTCAGAAGGTGACTTCATAGTTGTGGGAAGCCACACAATCCTTAGTGACAGTCTTTTTCTCAATTCTCCTGTTCTGCACCCCAGCCCTTGTCATGTAGTCTCAAAGCAAATAGTATAGACCCTTGGAAGACTTGGTAAATGAGTACAGACTTGCTCTACACCTGGGGTTCCTTGAAATTCTTTTTTTTTTTTTTTTTGGTTCCTTGAAATTCTAATTTTTCATTTAAGCCAAGCTCTTTTTTTTGTTTATTTGTTTGTTTGTTTTTTTAAGATTTTATTTATTTGACAGAGAGAGACACAGCGAGAGAGGGAACACAAGCAGGGGGAGTGGGAGAGGGAGAAGCAGGCTTCCCGCCGAGCAGGGAGCCTGATGCGGGGCTCGATCCCAGGACCCTGGGATCATGACCTGAGCCGAAGGCAGACACTTAACGACTGAGCCACCCAGGCGCCCCTTAAGCCAAGCTCTTAAAAGTGTATTCAGCTTATTTTTTCCTATTTCCATTAATGGCAAGTTACTCATTCTCTCATGGGGAGATATGTCCAGATCCTCTGTCTTATAAAAAACTCGTAACTTTTTAGAGCTCATATCATGGTTTGTTTGCATCCAGACCTCTGTGGTGAGTTCAGAAAAACTGTGGATTTTTGTAGTTTGTCTTATTTTGACTGTTAGGGAAAAAGAGACAATCTTTTATAATTGTCTATGTCTTAATTAGAAGCTAAGTATTCTATTCCTTACATTATATTTATTTTTAAATATTCCTCCAAATTAGCATGCATTGCTTTAGTTATCATAGTAATAAGATTAAATAAATAGAGTAAAATTAATCAAGTGTTCTGCCTTACCTAAAGGAAGCAATTTACAATCTATAATATTAAATGTTAGAGAATAAGAGGGAATTTAGTTGTTGAAGCAAACATTTTCTATTGTCTTGCTTTTTGTTACTTTTATAAATGTTGCATTTATAATAAAATTCTGTACTTATTCTCCTCTATGATGCTAGAGACTGGGAAGAAACACTAGTATGTTAAGATCCCAATAGCTGAAAGAGAACCTTACCATTACCATTTACATAATTAACTTAGAGAATCAATTGAGTACTCACTAATATTTACCAGTATTCAGTAGTGAATTATAATTCTAATTTAAACAATAAAAATTTTAACATATTAAAGATTGGGAATTAATCAGGTAAAAGAAAGCAAACCAATCAACTGCCAACAACAAAAAGTTACACACTTATTTTACAACTTACAAAAAACTTAGATTTACCAGTGTTACATTCTTACATTCATATCTATATAGGCGCACATTTCTGCCTCATCCTTCTGGAAAAAAATAACAGGCTCATACTCTAGAAAAGTTGCACAGGGAACTGAGTGATTAATGCAGAATCAATACTACTACCAAAGAGTCTACCTGATTTATCTTACAATCAACATGGGAAAACCATTTTGATGTTATGACTCAGCAGATGTCAAGATGTAAACCTTTCACAAAATGATTTCAGGGCAGGAATTAACTTGCTTACTCGGCAAAACCAGGCGAGAGAGAAAATGCCAGGAAGATGTGCCTCAAATGTACCCAGTGTTCTTTCTTATTTTCTCTCCCTTTCTTCCTGTCCATCCTCTTCCCCCACCTCCAACTCTTGTTAGAAAGAACACAAATGATGCAGTCAGCAATAAATTGGACAGAATATTAGTGTCTAGAGAAATTATGTTAGTGTGAAATGGCTAAGCAAGACCCTTTTACTAAAACTTGCCTGCAATGGATCTGACCCACCAGGCGAGGTACGAACATAAAGAATTACAGCCATTTGAATTTACAACTACATGGTTTCTGTTTTAGAGAGTCCTTCAACTCTTTGAATATTGAAGATCCACCCCCACTCCCCAGAAACAGCCCTGATCCATCACAAAATTGTCATCTTGTAAACAACAAGACTTATTGAAGTATGTTAATAGCTCAGTTTATTATGAATAATAATAGTAACATATAAAAGCCAAGAAAATTCTAATGCAGTGAATCTAAAAATCACCTGGATGAGGTGAATGGCCCAGGGTTTTGGAAAAGTAAATATGGCCTCCATTCAAAAAATTTTCAGAAGCCTGAACGCATAGAAGTTGACCTTATTGTAATAAATATCCTTTGTATTTTGTTTGATATAATTATTTGCACACCACCCCCATCTCTATACACTTTCATCCTCTTCACCTTCCCTGTATGGACAGTCCTTTCTCATTCTTTAGGTTGAGTGTAAATGTCACCTCCTCCTCTGAGAAGCCTTTCTTGACTACCTAATCTCAACCTAGGCATCTTGTTTATTTTCTTAGAAATGTTAGATTGTGCTACTTAAAACAAACAAACAAACAAGAACTTCTCTATTATTTTCCCTGCCACCACCATCAGTTGATGAAGGCAAGACCATGTCTGATATTCTGGGATGTGAGACATTTAGCATCTGGCACACTGCAGGGCACAGAGGAGGTGAATAAATAAATACATTAAATACTATACCCTTCATGGAGTATCCTGTGACTCTTTCTTATAGAAGCACTTTTCTCTAAGTAGTAGTGAAATTATTGGGCTCTGGTTGCAAGTAAAAGAAACCCAACATAAATTAACTTAAGCCCAGAAGGGATATTATTAACACATACAATAAAAAAAAACAGAGATTGATCTTCACAGAAATGGCAGGATCCAAGCTTTAGAAATGGTATCAGCATCCCAGAATTACTGTTTTTCTCTTTTTGTCTTTCACTTCTGCTTCCCATTGAGTCAGCTTTATTTTCAAGCAAATTCTCTATATGCAGGAAGTGTGGTCTGCAGTAGACCCAGGCCTGCGTTCAGTCAGCTTAGCAACAACAGAAAAGAAAGCATCTTTCTTGTTACCACAGTGAATGACCCTGGGAGAACTCTAATTAATCTGGCTGGATTAATCTGTGAGGCCAAGGGAATGAGGACATCGACTGGTCAGACTTGATTCATTGTCCAACCCTATCATCCAAAACACACCTCCCCAAACCTTCTGGAGTGAAATTTTTCGCACCAGAGTAAGAAAGCAAGAATGGCATGTACTGAGAAGACCAAAAGCATATTAATATGATCCACCACACACTTCACCTGTAACTCTTCTTGAGTAGTTGCTACTTTATACCCTTTATGAAGGTGTGGAATATACAAACCATCAAAGCTTGTGGTATATTAGCTTCTTGCTTGCTATGTCTGAGTTTCCATTGTATTAAACAGAGTTCCTAGTTTAATACTATCTCCTAATAAATGTCTTATGAATGAATTCATGAATGAATGAATATTTTTCTGAACTTTTCAGCAGAACTTGAGTTGATTTTTCTAATTAGATTTACAATATAACTTTGTCTCATGAAAATAACTTTTTCTAGGTGGAGGGGAGGGATGCGTGATAGTATAAGGGGACATTTCTATGGCCAGTGACTATAATTTCAGACAAAGACATTCCCAAACAGAATTCTGTCAGAGGATTACATCCACAAAATAGAATCAACACAGGGAGGTTTCCCTCCCAGTGAAATAGTTCTGAAAATATAAAAATAAGCTACCTCCATCTGGAATATTAGTTACAAGTTTTTATCCCTCTATTTCTTCTCCTTAAGGAAGAAAACCAAAACAAAAGAAAAAGCTATGTTCTGAGCTCAAAGGAGATTCAAATAGGCTTCAATGTATAAGGCGAACTGAAGTTATCACTAATGTCTATAGATTCCTTTAGTTCTCTATGGTACACAGTAAAGCAATAAATAATCCATTTGTGACATATATGTGATTGAAAGCCTCACAAACCATATACAATTTTGACTGTAACTGAAATTCGAAATAATTCTTATTACTTATTGTAGTTTTCATAATTTCATAATAAGACCTCAGCATGAAACAATCATCAAAATTTTCATACACTGTTAACAAAAACCAATCAAATCAGCAATTATCAATTACATATAATTTTTGCTTTCTCCATTAAATACTGCAAAGGGAGAAATATTAATAATCAGTTAAGTTATATATTTCATAATGGCATGGAAGACTTTTTCACTCCCCAAATGATGCTTTTTTTTTTAAATATTTTTTATTTACTTATTTATTTGACACAGAGAGAGAGAGAGACAGCGAGAGCAGGAACACAAGCAGAGGGAGTGGGAGAGGGAGAAACAGGCTTCCTGCTGAGCAGGGAGCCAATGAGGGGTTCCATCCCAGGACCCTGGGATCATGACCTGAGCTGAAGGCAGATGCTTAACAACTGAGCCACCCAGGCACCCCAACCCCAAATGATTCTTCTAAGAGATGGTTAAATGTAGGAATCTAGAATTATGAGAAATTTCTGCTACAAACTAATTCTAGAACCTAGCTGTGTTAATTATTACTACTACTATCTCAATTTAACCAAGATTTTAAGAAGGATTTTTTATAACAAGTTGATTTTAAAATTCAAAGAAAAGTATATCCAAACAGGTTTAGACAAGGCATTTAAAATCAAATTATTTAAAGAAAATAACAACAAAAAAAGTACTCATGCCCTAACAGCCATCAATGTATAGTTTAAAGAAATACTCTTATGTAAATGTTTTGGTCACTTCTTCAGGTCATTTTATTTATTTACTATTTTGTCATTTTATCACTTCCCCCACTCCAAAGGAAGGCATCCACGTGGTTCGCTTATATTGAATTGGCCCAAGCTGGTCAGTATTATGTTGTGGTGTTGTGATTGGTGTGTTGTGGTGTTTGGCTTTGTGACAGTAGGTCTAGGAATAATATACAGCTATTTGGCTCCTGGAAAGGAAGTGAATCTGTAGTGAAGTCAACACAGAGAGGGGCAGGTAGAGTTAAATAATTGCTGGGAAATATGGCCTGCTCCCAATCAAACCATCTTCATGCAATGTCCTTATTATTTAGAATAGGATTTTCTCTAATTTAAAACAAAATACATTGCTATGTCTTATAAATGAAGTTAACACGTATAAAAACTGAAGCAATACTGATGTGGTTTGAAGTGGTGGGGTTCAGAGCCGATGGCCAACAAAGAATTCTTGAGATGTCTTCAGTACAAAAAGGTGGTTTTATTAAAGCAAGGGGACAGGACCTGTGGGCCCAGTGAGCTGCACTGGGGTCATGAGGAGTAGCTGATTATATACTTCCATGTTGGGAGGGGGTTAGGGATAGTGTAAGTCTCTAAGAAATTGTGGAAGTAAGGTTTCAGGACCTCGATGGGGCTAGATATTGTTGGGAAAATGTCATTTATTACTGTCTAATAAAACCTCCCTCAGTCATGAGACCCTTCAGAGGTATGCCGGTGGGCCATACACTTGGGGGATGATTGCCAACCTGTATCTTGGGGGGTAGAGATAAAGGAAGTTTCCAAAGGAATTTATATATATATATATATATTTTATATATATATATATATTTTATATATATATATATATTTTAGATTTTTTATTTCTTTTCTTTTTTTTTTTTTAAAGATTTTATTTATTTGACAGAGACACAGCAAGAGAGGAAACACAAGTAGGGGGAGTGGGAGAGGGAGAAGCAGGCTTCCCGCGGAGCAGGGAGCCCAATGCGGGGCTCGATCCCAGGACCCTGAGATCATGACTTGAGCCGAAGGCAGACGCCCAACGACTGAGCCACCCAGGCGCCCCAAAAGAATTTTTATATATTAAAGTAGACTTACACAGGGTGTTGGGGGGTTGGGCTAAGATTGACCTTTGCCCTTAGCAAAGTATTAACATGGAAGCAGCTGAGTTCCTAGAGGAATGTCACTCTGCCTGTTTCAAGGACTTGTGAATGGGCTGTAAGTAGTGAGGAAATTTAATTTTTCTTTTGCCTTTCCTTCCACATCAATATGACCTTAGTGAAAGAACTGAAAAAAAATTAAAAAAAAAAAAAAAGATGAATAGAACAAAAGAGAGTCCAGAAACCAGCCAAGGGAGACATACAAGAAAGAAACCATTTAAGAACTTTGGGGAAAAAATTTCCAGGACTGATGTTTTCTATTGTACTAAAATATTTCATAGTATCAGTAAAGGCAGAACATTTCCAAATTTATTCTAGGATATCAGTATAATGCTGATTTAAAGAGAAGAAAATATGACACAGAAAAATTAACTATGGACATAACAGTTGGATTGTATGCTAAAAGATTTAAAATAAAACATAAGCAAGAAAAATACAGAAATATGTAAAAGAAAATATGTCATAAATAACTAGTATTTATTTTAGGAAATGAGGATGTTTTAAAACTTGATCTATCACTGCAATCCACTGCATTAATAAATTTAAAATTAAAAAATAAGATATAATTAATAAATTGCTACTGATGAATTCTCCTGGAATTTGAAAAAAAAACAAAAACCTTATCAAACAAGAAACAGAAGAAACGTTCTTCTGTTAATAAACATAATAATGTTCAGTGTTGAGTAAACATTTATCACTGAAGAGTCTATCCAACACAATAAAAATAAAACAGACAAAAAGGAGTCACTATTTGGGGTGCCTAGGTGGCTCAGTCCATTAAGCGTCTGCCTTCGGCTCAGGTCATGGTCCCAGGGTCCTAGGATGGAGCCCGGGATCAAGCCCCAGATAGGGCTCCTTGCTCAAGGGGGAGCCTCCTTCTCCCTCTCCCCGCACCCCCACTCGTGCTCTCTCTTGCTATCTCTCTCTCTCAAATAAATAAATAAAATCTTTTTAAAAAAAAAGTCACTGGGGCGCCTGGGTGGCTCAGTTGGTTAAGCGACTGCCTTCGGCTCAGGTCATGATCCTGGAGTCCCGGGATCGAGTCCCGCATTGGGCTCCCTGCTTGGCAGGGAGTCTGCTTCTCCCTCTCCCACTCCCCCTGTTTGTGTTCCCTCTCTCGCTGTGTCTTTCTCTGTCAAATAAATAAATAAAGTCTTAAAAAAAAAAAAAAGTCACTATTCTCCCTAATTCATTTATAAATTCTTTTCTAGTAAAAAAAAAAAAAATCCACAGTGTTTTTATGTTTGGTAAGCTGATGCCATAATTTATTTAGAAAAGTTGTGGTCAAGTTTGTGAAGAATGTTTTGGGAAAAGAAAAGAAAATGCTGTAGTGTAGTGGTGATCTTACCAGATATAAAGGTATAAAGCATGAAGGCACCTGTCTTGCTCAGTCAGTAGAGTATGTGACCCTTGGTCTCAGGGTTGTCAGTGCTAGCCCCACGTTAGGTGTAGAGATTACTTAAAAATAAAATCTTTAGGGGCACCTGGGTGGCTCAGTAGGTTAAGCATCTGTCTTCGGTTCAGGCCATGATCCCAGGGTGCTGAGTCAAGCCCCACATGGGGCTCCTTGCTCAGTGGGGAGTCTGCTTCTCCCTCTCCCTCTGCTGCTCCCCCTGCTTGTGCTCTCTCCCTCTCTCTCTGTGAAATAAATAAATAAAATCTTAAAAAAAAAGTATAAAGCATGGAAAAATGTTCAAGAAAAGATATATATATATTAGTGGAGTAAGCTAATAATATGTGTGTGTATAAATTGCATTATAAAATAATTATTTTAACATATTAGGAAAAATGTTATGTAATAAATGAAGCAGAGTTTGGGGGTCATTTAAAGAAATTTGCAACACATAAAATCAAATGTATTCAACATAAAAATATAAAAAATAAATATCTAAAATTACAAAAGTACTGAAGGAAAATGGCAAAATTGATTTTTATTATCTAGAAATATGGGAGGCTTTGTTTCTTAGGACAAGAATGGAAGCCATAAAGAATAACATCTATCATCAATTACTCAGATTACATTAATTATCTTATTTTTGTTCATAAATCATTTTTAAAGTAGACTAGGGACAGGAGGTAGTTAAAACACACCAATAATAAATTAGCTCACCCTTTTTCTCTAAAGGCAATATTGCATATACATGTATATATTTTTTAATATGGGACTATCCTGTAGCTAGCTTGTGCCTTGCTTAATTCAATCATCAAGTACACAAACTATCAATAAATAAGTGCTCTGCAGATGCCCTGAACAGGATCATCAATGTGCATACACTACAATGATCAAAGACTTTGTTTCTAGAATCACATATACTAAGATTTGGTTCATGCATCAACCATACATTAACTGTGTAACTTTGAGTGAATTACATAACCTCTTTAAGCCTCAATTTGCTCACTGGGAAAATTGAACTGATAATGACTAGTATCTAGTACATAGGTTGCTTTGAAAAATTAAATGAGATTATGGGGCGCCTGGGTGACTCAGTCAGTTGAGTATCTGACTCTTGGTTTGGCTCATGTCATGATCTCAGGGTCATGAGATGGAGTCCCACACTCAGTGAGGAGTCTGCTTCTCCCTCTCTCTGTCTGTCCCTCCCTCTGTTCGTACTGTCTCTCCCTCAAATAAATAAATAAAATCTTAAAAAAAAGATGCTTTCTTAATCTCAGGAAACAAACTGAGGGTTGCTGGAGTGGTGGGGGGTAGAAAGGATTGGGTGGCTAGGTGATAGACATTGGGGAGGGTATGTGCTATGGTGAGTGCTGTGAACTGTGCAAGACTGTTGAATCATAGGTCTGTACCTCTGAAACAAATAATACAATATATGTTAAAAAAAAGAAGATGAAGAAGATAGCAGGAGGGGAAGAATGAAGGGGGGAAATTGGAGGGGGAGACGAACCATGAGAGACGATGGACTCTGAAAAACAAACTGAGGGTTCTAGAGGGGAGGGGGGTGGGGGGATGGGTTAGCCTGGTGATGGGTATTAAAGAGGGCACGTTCTGCATGGAGCACTGGGTGTTATGCACAAACAATGAATCATGGAACACTACGTCAAAAACTAATGATGTTATGTATGGTGATTAACATAACAATAAAAAATTTTTTAAAAAGATGCTTTCTCTTTCTCCTTCTGCCCCTCCTCCCCTCTCAAATAAAATAAATTAATAACATCTTTAAAAAAAAAGAAAATTAAATGAGATTATTCATGCAGTTTATGTCCTGGCATGTCACTCCATTCTGTTCTCACTTTCCCCCAAATCTGATGAATCAAAACCCTAGCAAAATGATCTTCCAAACAAAAAAAAAAAAAAAAAGAGAGAGAGAGGAAAGAGCGAGGGAGGGGAGGAAGAGGGAGAGGGAGGGAACTCTGAGTGCAATCGTCAGATTTTTCTGAGATTAACATTCACCAGAACTATTATAATTTCAGTATTTCAATTAGTGGTAATTTTTTTTCATCCCACGGAATTTGTGAAGGTATTTTATCCTGACCTACAATTGTAACAGGGTAGTCTTTGAAGACCAGCAATAATAAATCCATTTTAAAACATCTTTTTATTAATCCTCTCAACAAACCTGAGATGAACTGAACAGCCATTGCAGCTCCTTTTATAGACGGGAAATAAAATGAGGTTCTTAGTTATCATAATTTACCTGACATGCTTTACACATTAAATCCCTAATGGTGGTGACTTAAACTTAATTCTCTTGACTACATGCCTGATCCTTTAATGGTGCTTCCTTCCATTTTTTTGTTATTCAGTGTCAGTATATTCAGTGACTGTTCCTTTTTCAGTTTGACAGCACAAAATTTAGCTATTGGTACAAACCTAAAACAGCTTTTTCCTAGTACTGTTGTATGCCCCCCCTCTTAGGTTATTCCAACATATATTTAAACAAGTCTAATTTTCCCAGCTCAGACTGAGGGAGAATCAAAGTGATGTTTTCTCATAAAAACATTTTCCTCTCTTCGGGTGCCATGAAATCTGTTCTCACCATGGAACCTGAATTTGTCACGGCAATAGAAAGGGTGAAGAGTGAAATAAGATGAAGATTTAAAGAGTAGGCATCCTGGAACCGGAAAGTCCTTATTCTCTCAAACCTGTGACCCTCTGACATGATGAACATTTCAGGGTCAAAACATCAGAGAAAGCACACTTGTAGAAATGAAGCTTACACCCAACCCCACCTCTTGTTTTGTAGCAATTAGAGTAAACGTGGTTTGCAGAGCTCAGAGATTGGTAATACAAGAACACAGCAGGCATGTTTTGTCTTCATCTAAGCCCTTCACATAGATTTGTAGACCACTATAACAATAGAAAATCCTTTGAGATGTGGTTATGTTTTTATTGACATAGTGAACTACCCAGCATCCATGATGTTCTGGCAGAGAATTGATCCCCCCTTAATGCGTTTTATAGAGCCTTGTTTCTTTCATCACTGTGACTTACTATAGTCTATCTTGAAAGGTATATATGTACTAGGACACATTCGTTCTCATTTAAAAAAATGGCTTAACAATTCTGAAAGCGTCTTTCTTCCATATACATTTCACTAAATACGTGTATAATGGCTGAATTCAGCATGCACTTTTGTGTAACCGCTTGACGGATAAAAATTTGAAGTGGCAATATTAGACATTTAAAATAAAAACTGATTAGGTCTACCTAAGTTTGTAAACCATTCTCACCGGTATATATGTAAACAGGAAAAGAGGTGATAGTCCTAATATTCCTCTCTACTATTAATTCTTGAATTTCCCATATACTGATGAATTGAAAAATCTAGCAGGCACAATTCAGCATAGCTCCTTTACTTTCTTTTCTTGTATATCATTATGTACTTAATTCTCTTTAAGTAATGAAAATACATTTTCTTTATTTTAATAGAGCATATCTGGATGACCAACTCAATCAACTCTTTAAAAACCTAAAATTAGAAGTTGAAGTATCTACTGTATCCAAATATATTTGCCTATAGACCACTTGCTAAGCTTGGTCTATCCATACATTAAGATTTGGCAAGTTGCCCAGCTTTAAATGAGAAAAAAAGAAAGGTAAGATCATTTTAAAAATGCGTTCTGCTGCCTCTGACTTTGTGTAAGAACAACAGGAAACCACAGCCAGCTCTTTGGAAATCTGTTCTGCTATAATTTCCGTTTTTATCCTATCAGTTACATTTCCAAATCCGAATGCTTAACAAATGCCTTCTAAAAGGGTGTAACATTTCCACTTATTTTGCTTTGCCCAACTGTACACAACTTTTCAACTTCTCTATTAATAGGCCTCATTCAAAATGTATTTTTAAAAAATTCATTTACTTTTCACTAATTTTCTTCACCAAAGGTTATGAGTCCTGTCTAAAGGGTCAATTTCCACACTGAAGTCTGAAGAACCTAATGTATAGTCAGAGAAGCAAGTTAATACTGAGATTACCTCAATAAATATGCTCAAGATCAAACACTGCCCGTTCCCAGGCTCACAAAGCTGGCTCCTCTTTAGCCAAAAAAAAATTTTTTTTAATTTAAAAACTTCTAAAAAAAAAAGGCTGGTCTGCGATTGGAGCCTTCTACTCAGGTCACTTTTAGGGTATCAAGGAATGTCAGCGATAGCTTCACAAACCCACTTTGAAAGGTCTCTGCATAATCTTGTGTTCCCTTCTGAATGTTAGCACTTAGCACTATAAACAATGTATATTTGAAATTTAAATGTAGTTTTCTGTGCTTCTAATTCTATTTTGAGTGTGTTTTCTGTTTTTCTGGTAGATGATGAGCGCATGAGGATGATGATAATGATGGTGATGAAGTGACAATAAAAGTTACTTTTTCCTTAGCTTATCGTAGTTTATCAACTTGTTATTTATATGTATTTTTGCTAACTACCCCCAAACTCACAAGGCAGGCATTAATATACTCATTTTATAGATGAGTAACCTAATTTCAGAGTTAGAGAGACTTTACTCAAAATCCCAAGCTAACAAGCTCCAAGTTCAAGCTTTTCATACTATATCACAATTCCTTTAATATCTTTGGGAAGCCTCAGATTGCAAAGCCAAGTCTCCAGAAGACAGTATGCTCAAAACATTGAGTAGAGATTTACCAAGTGTCCATGTGTCCTAATACTGTCTAAGTAGATGGGTCGTATGGATGACATATTAGATATAATCATATCTTTTTGTGAATTAAATGAAGATGATCTTGCTTTGGGAACAAATTAGAGGACTCCTGACAACAACATGTTATGAAAACACAGATCATATTTAGAGAGTTCAGTTATTAAGCCTTAAACCCTTGAGGACAGGGATGAAGCCTAAATCATCTTCTTGTGGCACAGAATGTAGCAGTTTCTCTACAAAAGTAGTTGTTTATTGAATGAATATATGAGTGAATGAAGGCTGGACTTCAATGTCACTGTGTACTACTGTTCGATCCTTACTCCAGTTGGTGCCCCAATTCTGACAACATTGTCTTCTCAATCTCTTTTGAATGTGTTCCTTTCCTATTTCTTCCGTCTGTCATAGACTCACGCAGAGCAAAAAAAAAAAACAGCAAATAAACAGCAAAAACCAACTCAAGTAGCTCCCACTACTAAACAAAATTAACTCCAAATTATCATTTAAGAATTCACATCAACCAAAATAGGACTCATGTCACCTTCTCTCTTTCTCTGAACATCAGGCCAACCTGTGTTTGTATTTTATAAATCCCTGTAATTTTAATCTTCACACTGTTTTTGAATCTTTGAATCGGTTGCCTATATTTTTAAATTTGTAGATTTCACAGAACATCTGAACTTCTGGCTTACTTTTTAAAAATTAGATGTTGCTACTCTGAATCCTGCTTTTTAGGGTAAAATGGAGTTCCTACAGTCTTGCTTAGATGGAGTATGCACTCTCCAATTCAGCCTTATTTCCACTACTCACTTTATCTCTGCATCACTGAAGGCCACAAGTCACATCCACGCTGCAGCTGAAATAAAATATTTCCTGCACCAGAGACACTCACCTGAGTCTATGACTGCTTCTTCCTATAGATGATCCTCTTCAACATCCAACTGGTCCTGGTATTATTTCCTACTTTTTTGCTAGCACACATTTATCCTAGCGTCTCAGGTCTTTGGCTTTAGGCAAATTAACATTGCTGAGCCTCAGCCTCTGACTATAATATGAGCCAATAGGCCTGCCTACTTTTAATTTTCCTATAAACTTTAAATGAGGTGTTTCTCATCAAGTGCTGAGAACTAATGATGATGATGCTAATGATCTCTACTTTTTCCACAGCCATGTGTAAAAATCAATTGACATGGGAGTTTCCCACCATTCTCATTGTAAGGTGAAGTGAAAGTAATCTGGGGTAAGAATGGAGGCATAAAGAGGGAAGCAAGCGCCATTGAAATCACCTCTGAATTTCCAAATATAAGATAACAGATATAGAAGACAATTTAGAGATAAGAGATGAGGGGAAATGTTGTCTTGACCTATATACAGACAGAAAATGAAAAGGAGTGGACGAGAAACAGGTTCAGGGAAGGGAGCCAGGCTTATATACTGGGGCAGCATGGGCTCTGTGTTACAGAACTATATTGATAAGAAGTCAGAGATGACAGAACACTGTCTGCACTTCTTAGAAAGGCTTCCAATGACTGTAGTCAGGATAACAGGGAAATACAGCTTAAGATTCAGCTTTCTAGTAGAGTGTCGCTCACAGGCAACGAGGACAAACTTTTCTAACCTCTTCATGCATCCTTCAGCTGCTTATATTTATAGGAATTCATTTAGCAGATAATAATAATAGTTAACATTTATTAAGGGCTTCCTATGGACCCATTCTAAGCCTAGTGTGTATATATATATTTTTTAATTTTTTATTGTTATGTCAATCACCATACATTACATCATTAGTTTTTGATGTAGTGTTCCATGATTCATTGTTTGTGCACAACACCCAGTGCTCCATGCAGAACATGCCCTCTTCAATACCCATCACCAGGCTAATCCATCCTCCCACCCCCCTCCCCTCTAGAACCCTCAGTCTATTTTTCAGAGTCCATCGTCTCTCATGGTTCGTCTCCCCCTCCGATTTCCCCTCCTTCATTCTCTTCCTCCTGCTATCTTCTTCTTCATCTTTTTTTTTTTTTCTTAACATATATTACATTATTTGTTTCAGAGGTACAGATCTGTGATTCAACAGTCTTGCACAATTCACAGAGCTCACCATAGCACATACCCTCCCCAATGTCTATCACCTAGCCACCCCATCACTCTCACCCCACCACCCACTCCAACAACCCTCAGTTTGTTTCCTGAGATTAAGAATTCCTCATATCAATGAGGTCATATGATACATGTCTTTCTCTGATTGACTTATTTCGCTCAGCATAACACCCTCCAGTTCCATCCATGTTGTTGCAAATGGCAAGATCTCATTCCTTTTGATAAGCCTAGTATGTATATTGACCCTTTAGTTTCCGCAATCCTATGAGTCATGCCAAAGAAATACAATAAATTGTGATGTGGGGAGTGAGGGAGGCTTGGGTCTTGAAGCTTGATGGCTGGGATGGAGGTAGACATTGATCTACCTATAATCAAGATATATTTGTTAGTTACAATGGACAGGTTCTGAAATTTTGTCTGATGTTAGGAGAGGTGGTAAGGGAGGTAAGAGAGCCAAATAGGATTCTAAGGTTCTTAGGATGTGTTGATGGGTGTAAATGTCATTACAGAATAGAGTGAATTCAGGAGGAAAAGCAGGGTTGTGGAAATAGGACATGAATTCAGGCATGAGCACACGGAGTTATGGACAATGAAATTCAGATCTCCATTATTGCTTTGACTGGTTGATTTCTGGTTAAAATATAGATGGTTTCTTAGTACAAATGTTGGTTTTTAGTTGTTCCACCATGTTCTACAGACCACCAGACTTCTGATGGTTACCTTGGGCAAGTTACATGATTATAAAATGGTGATTATAATGCCTGGCAAAAGGCTCTTTTAAGAACAAACTGGTGGGCGCCTGGGTGGCTTAGTTGGTTAGGCGACTGCCTTTGGCTCAGGTCATGATCCCAGGGTCCTGGGATCGAGTCCCACATCGGGCTCCCTGCTCTGCGGGAAGCCTGCTACTCTCCCTGCTTGTGTTCCCTATCTTGCTGTGTCTCTCCCTGTCAAATAAATAAATAAAATCTTTAAAAAAAAAAAAAGAACAAACTGGCATTGTGATGGCTCAGAATAGATGTGACTTCATCAGTGTGATTATTTTTAAAAATCATGAAATAGTTACATTATAAAATAAATCAACTCCTAATAGGTACTAGAAAACACTGCTGGATGTATACAAGACACACCCTGGATATATATATATTTTTAATTTTTTATTTATTCATTTGAGACACAGAGATACAGAGAGAGAGAGAGAACATGAGCAGGGAGAGAGGCAGAGGGAGAGGGAGAAGCAGGCTCCCCGCTGAGCCAGGAGCCCGATGTGGGGCTTGATCCCAGGACTCTGGGATCATGACCTGAGCCGAAGGCAGATGCTTAACCATCTGAGCCACCCAGGCGCCCCCACCCTGGATATTTTATAGTGTGAGTTCAAGGCACAAATATTTAATATTATTCCTAACATTTTTATTAATAAAGCCCTATTTTCTCAACCTTCATTGATTATTAAAATCATCTGGAGACTTGTCTTTGAGTCCAACCCCTGCCCCAGATTTTTTAAACTAAAATCTCTGGGAATGATTAAATGTGCTGTTAGTGTTATGACCACTGGTACAGCCCATACTGTAAGCCTGGTTGGGATCACTTAAAAAAAAAAAAAGGCCATTAACAAAGTTGATTATACTGTTTCTCTTTATTAGTGATAAGGCTTTGATTAATTTGTATCCCAAGATTTATAGCAAGTGATTTTCAGTTTTTTAGGCTTCCTTTTAGAGAACAGAATTATTCTTTAGAAAAAAAGTAATGCTTAGCCTTATGACATTTGAATCTGACTTCTATTGCCAGGCCTGCTTTTCCAATTTTAAAGAAACCTAGAACTTCATTTCTGTTTGATGTGCAATATTCTTAAAATGCACCCCCCTTTCCACCTTTGCCCCGGCACTTTGAATAAAATGCAGATGCAGGAAAAGTACTTCCCAGAAAGACAGTGAGGGGAATGTATCCAGCGCACAGCTTCTTTGACAAAGCAGATTAAAGACTCTCTTTAGGCTTAGAAGACTATGGAGAAAAGAAGTATACTGGCCTTTCATTGATTCCCAACCACTTTGTCACCTCTAGTCCAGATTCTCATTCTACTCTAGTTTGTAAACATACAAAATATTTTAAATAATTTTTGTATGACCTTACAGGAGCATTTAAAGATTTTTTTTTGATATGCAGTTTTTACAAATTCCATGATCATGTGGCTTTGCATAATATCCACTGTGGACCCTGTCCTACTTATGTAACATAGAACAGGATTGAATTTACATATTTGACATATATCCCATATTACTGTATTGTCATTTGATGCAAATCCTTAATGCTATCATGGATCACAATTCTCTTTTTCCCCCAGCTTTATGGAGATATAATTGGCATACAACAATGTGTATGTTTAAGGTATGCAATGTGATGATTTGGTACACATAGATATAATGAAATTTTTACCAAAATAAGATTAATATATCCTTTACTTTGCATAATTAAAATTTTAAAAAAATTTTGTTGTGGTGAGAACAGTAAAGATATACTCTCATAGAAATTCTCGAGTGTACAATACGGTATTGTTCACTAGAGTCACCATATGCTACATTAGATCTCTGGAACTTATTCATCTTACAAGTGAGAGTCTATATTCTTTGACTAACATCTCTACATTTACTCTACCCCAGCCCCCCATAACCGTCAATCTGTTCTCTGTTTCTGTGACTTTGATGTTTTTAGATTCCACATATAAGTGATATCAGACAGTGTTTCTCTTTGTCTTTCTAATTTATTTCACTAAGCATAATGCCCTCAAGGTTTAACCATGTTGTCACAAATGGTAGGGTTTCCAACTGAGGGTTGCTGGAGTGGTGGGGGGTGGGAGGGATGGGTGGCTGGGTGATAGACATTGGGGAGGGTATGTGCTATGGTGAGCGCTCTGAATTATGTAAGACTGATGAATCACAGACATGTACCTCTGAAACAAATAATACATTATATGTTAAAAAAAAAAAAGAAGAAGAAGATAGTAGGAAGGGAGAAATGAAGAGGGGGGAAATCGGGGGCGGGGGGACGAACCATGACAGACTATGGACTCTGAAAAACAAACTGAGGGTTCTAGAAGGGGAGGGAGGTAGGGGGATGGGTTAGCCCGGTGATGGGTATTAAAGAGGGCACGTACTGAATGGAGCACTGGGTGTTATATGCAAACAATGAATCATGGAACACTACATCAAAAACTAATGATGTAATGTATGGTGATTAACATAACAATAAAAAAACCAAACAAAGAAAGCTAATGATGCAATGTATGGTGATTAACATAACATAATAAAAAAACCCCTAAAACAAACAAACAAAAAACAAATGGTAGGGTTCCTTTCTTTTTTATGTCTGAATAATATTCCATTATAGAAATACACCATATCTTTTATCTATTCATCTGTTGACTGAAACTTAGTTGTTTCTAAGTCTTGGCTATTGTGAATTATGCTGCAATGAACCTGGGGGTGTAGATACCCCAATGAGATCTTAATTTCATTTCCTTCCAGAACTAGGATTGCTGAAGCATTTGATACTTCTATTTTTAATTTTTTGAGAAACCTCCATGCTATTTTCCATAGTGGCTTCATCAATATATATTCCTTCTGATAGTGCACTAGGACTCTCTTTTCTCCACATCTTCGCCAGCATTGGTTATCTCTTGTTCTTTTTTTTTTTTTTACTAAGTTTTAAATTTTAATTCCAGTATTGTTAACATACAGTGTTATATTAGTTTCAGGTGTACAATACAGTGATTCAACGGTTCCATACATCACTCAGTGCTTATCATGATAAGTGTACTCTTAATCCCCATCGCTTAGCTCACCCATCCCCCCACCCACCTCCCCTCTGGTAACCACCAGTTTGTTCTCTATAGGGAAGAGTCTGTTTCTCAGTTTGTCCCTCTCTCCCCTTTTTTCCTTCCCTTGCTCATTTCTTTTGTTTCTTAAATTCCATATATGAGTGAAATCATATGGTATTTGTCTTTCTCTGACTAACTTACTTCGCTTAGCATTCTACTCTCTAGCTCCATCCATGTCATTGCAAATGGCAGGATTTCATTGTTTTTATGGCTGAATAATACTGAGTAATATTCCATTGTATATATATACCACATCTTCTTTACCCATTCATCTATCAATGGACACTTGGGCTGCTTCCATAATTTGGCTACTATAAATAATGCTATAAACGTAGGGGTGCACGTAACCCTTTGAATTAGTGTTTTTGTATTTTTTGGGTAAATATTCAGTAGTACAATGACTGGATTGTAGGGTAGTTCTATTTTTAACTTTTTGAGGAAACTCCATACTGTTTTCTATAGTGGCTTTACCAATGTATCTCCCCTCCAATAGTGTACTGAGCTTCCTTTTTCTCCACATCTTTACCAGCATTTGTTGTCTTTTGTCTTTTTGATAATAAGAATTCTAAAAGGTTTTAGATGATATCTCATTGTGGTTTTGATTTGGATTTCACTGGTGATTAGTGATGTTGAGTACCTTTTCAGGTACCTGTCAGCCATTGTATATCTTTGGAAAAATGTTTAATCACATTCTTTGCCCATTTTTAATTGGATTATTTGGTGGGGTTTTTTTTTGTTTTTGTTTTGTTTTTTTGCTATTAAGTTATATGAATTCCTTATATATTTTGGACATTAACTCATTATCAGCTAAATGATTTGCAAATACACTCCTGAGGCTATCGGGTCTCACCATGGGTACACGGCAGCATAGGCCAAGGGGTCTACTGTAGGTATATAGCCGGAGGAGCTAAGCTCCTCGTGATTCCAGAGATGTAGGCCAATGACAGGAGACAGGGTCAGATCTGGGCCCATAAGCAACTTCCTGGGTGCTTGCCATCAAAATGCACTTCTGTGGCTACAGATTCTTGCCACAGATTTGGGCATGGCATGGAAACCAGTGATGGGAGTCAAGCAGGCAGGGTGCAGGTGCACAGCTGAAGGTGCTAGTCCTGAGCACACAAATGCCAATGGGGGTCACTGTGGGGGTCTAGGTGGGTATCTTGCACTCAAGCAGCTTCAGAGGTTGGGGCTGGCTGTCCAGTGAGGATCCTGGGCTCCAGTGGGGCATGGACAAGAGGGACAAGAGAGGAAGAAGGGAGGGACTCAGGTGACTGGCATCTGTGAATGTGAAAACCTGAAGGATGAAAACTGGTGAAATCTGCAGAGGGTCCTCAGTAGCTGTGCTGGCTTTTGCTTTTTTCAGCGGTGAGAGCTGTTGGGATTTTCTGCAGAGCAGATCACTGGGAAGTGGCGTCACTTTCACTGAATGGCTGGTACTAGTAGCCTCTACTCTACTTCCTTGTTTTCAGCCATGTCTGTAAGTCTAGCTTTTGCAGGTCCCTGGGTGGAGTGAACCAAAATGACCCTTTGTGTAGTGTCCCAAAAGGCTGAACTAGCTGCCCATTCACCCCAGTGAAGGGAACTCTTTCTAGCTAGGAGTCCCTCTTGGTGCCAAGCAGTGCCAGTCTGGAGGATGGGATAATGTAGGCAAAATGGAACTGTTCTTCCTTCCCTTTTTGTGAAGTTATTCTCTGATTTCTTCTGCCACTCTATTGACAAAGCTTCTCAAGCAGACTCCTGAGCTCTCCCAGAACTGTTTTCATTTGTGGATAGCTAATTACTGATCTCTGTGGGGACCAACCTGGCTGGAGTGTCCTTCACCACGGTCTTGGTGAAATTACCCCTTGAGAATTTCAGGAATCACAATTCTGATATTTTATGATGTTACAGATTTTGCTAAGATCAGACATTTTAATTTTTTTTTCTAAGATTTTCTGTGGACCTTGAATGATGACTATAAGGATAAGCCAGGTGAGACTGGCATCAGTCTCCACATAGTGATTCTCCACCTTGGCTGTGCATTAGAATCACTTCTCACCACCCCCTGCCAACATAGGAGAGCTTTTAAATTTACCATAACTTAAGCCCCACCCTAGATTAAACATGTCTGGGATAAGTCTCAGGCAACAATTTGTTTTATAAACTCTCAACAGTTGATTCTGTATGTATTAGGTTTGAGAACCCTTGAGTTTGATCAAGATGTGTGCTGGTAATAGAGAAAGAAGTGGGGATAAATAGAAAAATAGCTGGAATGGGGGCAGATGCATAAGCACTGAAATATCAGGTGAGAAAATGAAGACCAGAATCCAAGAAGCATAATTATAGCATAAAAGAGTCAATGAGGTATCAATAGACAGGTAAGGTCTATAAAGACCAGCAGAGATGGACAGCAAATCAAGAGGATTAGAGGATTTGGTTCTGAAGTTGAAGCATGGAGAACCCCAGGAAGTAGCCATTGACAAAATTATGGAGGATAGTCCTATTTCACAGGTGAAATGGAAAAGCTTCCAAACAATGGAAATCTCTAGGGTTCAGAAGCTTGGCAGATGGCTAACTACAGTGAAATAATTTATGAGAGATAGTTTTAAAAGACTATCAAGTCAGATGTTAGAAATCAGTCTTTTAGGCATGGATTGAAATCTTATTTGGAGTAAAAGTGCCATTGATTTGGTAGAACTTTGAATAATTTGCTACATAAAACACTACAGCACTGAAATCAAACTGTTAAAAGCATCTATATGAAGCCCATAGTACCTTAAAATAGTTTTAATAGAGGCAACTTATAAGGGAAATACAGTGGTTCTTCCATACATTTCTTTACGATTTCAGAGGTGTAGCACTCCCAAAATCTTTCTTCTCTTTCAATATATTTTGTTCTTCATTTGAAACTGGGAGTCATTGGGAATTAAAAAAATAATAATAAAGATAAAATGACAGAAATACTCTTTTTTTTCTTCAATAACTATATTTATTTATTTTTACTTTTTATTCTTATGTTAATCCCCATACATTACATCATTAGTTTTAGATGTAGTGTTCCATGATTCATTGTTTGTGCATAACACCCAGTGCTCCATGCAGAATGTGCCCTCCTCAATACCCAACACCAGGCTAACCCATCCTCCCACCCCCCTCCCCTCTAGAACCCTCAGTTTGTTTTTCAGAGTCCATCGTCTCTCATGGTTCGTCTACCCCTCCGATTTCCCCCGCTTCATTCTTCCCCTCCTGCTACCTTCTTCTTCTTCTTCTTTTTTTTTTCTTAACATGTATTGCATTATTTGTTTCAGAGGTACAGATCTGAGATTCAACAGTCTTGCACAATTCACAGCACTTACCAGAGCACATACCCTCCCCAGTGTCTATCACCCAGTCACCCCATCCCTCCCACCCCCCACCACTCCAGCAACCCTGTTTGTTTCCTGAGATTAAGAATTCCTCATATCAGTGAGGTCATATGATACATGTCTTTCTCTGATTGACTTATTTCGCTCAGCATAATACCCTCCAGTTCCATCCATGTCGTTGCAAATGGCAAGATCTCATTCCTTTTGATGGCTGCATAATATTCCATTGTATATATATACCACTTCTTCTTTACCCATTCATCTGTCGATGGACATCTTGGCTCTTTCCACAGTTTGGCTATTGTGGACATTGCTGCTATAAACATCGGACTGCACGTACCCCTTCGGATCCCTACTTTTGTATCTTTGGGGTAAATACCCAGTAGTGCAATTGCTGGATCATATGGTAGCTCTATTTTTAACCTTTTGAGGAACCTCCAAACTGTTTTCCAGAGTGGCTGCACCAGCTTGCACTCCCACCAACAGTGTAGGAGGGTTCCCCTTTCTCCGCATCCCCGCCAACATCTGTCATTTCCTGACTTGTTAATTTTAGCCATTCTGACTGGTGTGAGGTGGTATCTCACTGAGGTTTTGATTTGGATTTCCCTGATGCCAAGCGATATTGAGCACTTTTTCATGTGTCTGTTGGCCATTTGGATGTCTTCTTTGGAAAAATGTCTGTTCATGTCTTCTGCCCATTTCTTGATTGGATTCTTTGTTCTTTGGGTGTTGAGTTTGATGAATTCTTTATAGATTTTGGATACCAGTCCTTTATCTGTCATTTGCAAATATCTTCTCCCATTCTGTCGGTTGTCTTTTGGTTTTGTTGACTGTTTCCTTTGCTTTGCAAAAGCTTTTTATCTTTATGAAGTCCCAATAATTCATTTTTGCCCTTGCTTCCCTTGCCTTTGGCGATGTTTCTAGGAAGAAGTTGCTGCGGCTGAGGTCAAAGAGGTTGCTGCCTGTGTTCTCCTTTAGGATTTTGATGGACTCCAAAATGACAGAAATACTCTGAAAGTATGAGAACAAGTTCCCTACAAATGCACATGTGGGCTTGTGACCTGTGAGGTTAAAGCTCCTGTACTAGAGACACCACATCTCGTTATGAACCTTTTAAACTTAAATCACATTGCACACTGATAGTGCATAACCATAATGGTTGATGAATGTGAACTCACCAAATGTTCAATTTCTTCAGTTTAATGACTTTGCTCTTCAGCCAACTATTTGTTCAAAGAGTAAATACATAAAACCTGACAATTTGAAATATAGAGAAGAAAAATAAATCAAACATTAGTCTACTACCCCAAGATATTTTGGTATGTTTCTATGGAGTCCATTTTCTGAGATTTTGCACATAATTGAAATCGTGCTCTACAATTTTACTTCTTACTTCTTTCAAATAATGTTACTTCTTATCCTAATGTTTTCATAACCAGCATTTGAATCACTATACACTAATCCATTGAGTGAATTTTTCACTCATCTATTCCTGGGCATTTAAGTTCATTTTCTTTTAGAGCATAATTCCTCAAATATTTTTTATATTAATCAAGAGTGTTTATAATCAAATATACCACCACAAATCAACAACAATTTTTAAAAGCACTGTGGTGAACATCTTCAGATCATCTTTAGAATACTACTTGCTAAAAATGTCTCAAGAGAGGCAGAGGGGGTGGGTACAGGGAGGGAGACAGAATGTGCACTATGATTTAAGAATCTAAAGCTCAGTTCTCGTGAAAAATTCTAGGCATTTGTACAGCTCCCTCTGTTTAGTATTTCCGGGAATCCCCAAGGAATGACATAGGTGAGGTGGCAAATCCACCAGGCTGTTGTATACTGTTGCAGAGCCCATAGACACTGAAACTGACGTGGTCATAGCCACTGTCAATCACCTTCGGGCTAGCATTCTAGACTGTTGTTTTCTGGCTAACTTGGGTCATACAGGAATTTACAGTCAGTAAAACATGCTCTTGAAAGTTATAATGTCATGTCTGCTAGACAATATATTTTGAAATAAGAGGGAGAATCTCTCTTCCTGTGTGTTAAGCTCCATTATTGAAAAGATCCCAAGGCCAGGTGGCTTGGGTTCTAGGATGCTACAGGTTCATTGAGTTCCCATTGTAGCTGTCACAATGTGAACAAATTATTTTAATTACTGTTTAAGAGCCTCAGCTAAATCTGGCTCATAAAGCTAGATTGATTATTTCAAGATAGATATATTTCCCAGAAACCTTGTTAACTCTTCTAGAATTCTGGCCTCTAACTATTGTTTACATTCACAGTGAATGTCTAGACTTGTGTATGTATTTGAAGATTCACCCTACAGATTATTTAACCATTTTCTTCAAGATCCATGCCCTAATTTAACCATGAGGAAGAATAAAAGCAAAGAAAATTAAGACTAAAGAAAGTATATTAAGAGAATTAAGAGGGTTTCTTCCTAAGTCTTAGAACATAACTAATTTTATTCATTCAACTTAGACTTTTTCAATAAACAAATGGAGCATGATATTCCAAACAGGAAGCCAATATGAAAGAATTCATAAAGAAAGCACAATGTAGAAATCAGAGCTTTAATGATTTTCTCTCACTACTTTAGCATTAGTACCCTATAATATCACGGTCCCAACGTGCCCTTGGAGTTGATTCTGACTTATAACAATACTTACATTGCTCTTATTGGAGTAGGGGTTGAGGTCAGGATGTCTTCAGTGATAGGAATGTTGCTTTAAAATATTTTTTCCTTATTTTGGATTATTCCTATAAGATAGATTGCCAAACGTGAACCTAGGCCATTGACCATTACTGATCAAATGCCAGTGTTCTAATGTTATTTAGCTTACCTTTATTTTATGCTCCAATATTTTGTTGTATGTCTTTATTTGCCTATGTATTTCTAAACCACCTATATGATTTTTCTATGCCCATCTTCTCTATGCATCTAGACTTTGTGCCTATTAAATAGCTATGCTATTCTTTCTCATGTTCTAATGCGATTGCCACTCATAGAATTCTAACATTAAATCTTACAGAAATTCTTTCATCAGTATTTCTTAAATATCTCTAATAAATTTCTGTTAATATCAGAGTACACTGGCAGGAGAACTAAGAGTTTGAAGAGACTGTTGGAAGTTGCTATCACATTCTTCTTTGTACTTTATTTTTTTTTTAAAGATTTTATTTTTTTTATTTATTTGAGAGAGAGAGAGAGAGAACATGAGGGGGGGGAGGGTCAGAGGGAGAAGCAGACTCCCCGCCAAGCAGGGAGCCCGACGCGGGACTCGATCCTGGGACTCCAGAATCATGACCTGAGCCGAAGGCAGTTGCTTAACCAACTGAGCCACCCAGGCGCCCTGTACTTTAAATTATTTTATATTATTTATCATTTAAGTTTTTCCTTTAGTATAAAAATAATTGTTTTTTAAGGCATTTGTGTGTGTCTTCCTTTACTAGAAATGAGTTAAATTTGATACTCCAATTGGATTTATCATGGTATACTACAACTATTCCTTCTTCAGTATTCAACTGCATTTTTACATTTGTGTTAAAGTGGTGAGTTGTTGGCCACCATGTCTTTCTTATATAGTCTTTTGCCTCAGATAATCTAGCTTATTGTGGGTGGTCAGTAAAATCAGTTGAGAAGGAGAAGAAGGAAGAAAACAGAAAGAGGAGGAAGAAAAGCAGGAGAAGAACAAAGAAACATCCCTATAATCTATGATTTTCTCCATTCTGAGTTCAGAACACCTGTGTTATCATTTAGTTTGTGCAAAGAAACAAATTTAGTTTGTGCAAACAATAGTTTGCGCAATCTGATGATTTGCATCAAAACTGAAATCCTCTAAAGAAGATGTGGTATATATATATACAATGGAATATTATGCCGCCATTAAAACATGAAATCTGCCATTTGCAATGATGTGGATGGAACTGGAGGGTATTATGGTACGTGAAATAAGTCAATCAGAGAAAGATAAGTATCATGTGATCTCACTGATACGAGGAATTTAAGAAACAAGACAGAGGAGCATAGGGGAAGGGAGGAAAAATGAAACAAGATGAAACCAGAGAGGGAGACAAACCATAAGAGACTCTTAATCTCAGGAAACAAACGGAGGGTTGCTGGAGTGGAGGGGGGGTGGGAGGGATGAGGTGGCTGGGTGATGGACATTGAGGAGGGTGTGTGCTATGGTGAGCGCTGTGAATTGTGTAAGACTGATGAATCACAGACCTGTACCTCTGAAACAAATAATATATTATATGTTAAAAAAAAAAAAAAAGAAGACAGTAGGAAGAGAGAAATGAATTGGGGGAAGTCAGAGGGGAGATGAACCATGAGAGACTATGGACTCTGAGAAACAACTGAGGGTTTTAGAGGGGAGGGGGTTAGCCCGGTGAAAGGTATTAAGGAGGGCACGTATTGCATGGAGCACTGGGTGTTATGCACAAACAATGAATCATGGAACACTACATCAAAAACTAATGATGTAATGTATGGTGACTAACATAATAAAATAAAATTTAAAAAAAATAGAAAAAAAAACCCCTGAAATCCTCTCTAATAGTTTAACAAGAAAACATTTCATTTACATTTAATAAGATAGTTTATATGTCAATTCATAGAAATGGGATACCAACAATATTAGAAGACCAATCTAACTGATTTGTGCTTATGTCAATAAGGAATATACTGCATTAAAACTGAAGAAAACAAAAAGAAATAGAAGTTATCTTGTCTGCATACTGCCTGTTTCATTTTTCCTGGTATACATCCTGTGGATCTCATAAAATTATAAGACAAAATAATTATCTGGTGTCTTAATTTCTGTCTTGTTTTCTCTATGGAAGGAAGATCTTTTCTACTGCCACACAGACTTACAAATAAGACCATTAAGATTTAGTGGTTTGGAACCCTGGCTCTCTTTGCTGAATAAAGGTGCTTTCTAATGACTTTTAATTTCAGGGCTGAAAACAGAAGTTGTCAGGTACCCAAACACACGCCCCATCCAGGATCTGCATGGGACCTGAGGTTCATTAGCAGCCTTAAACATGGTCTGGAGGCTCTTCAAGAATTCAAAGGCTGGAGGATCTACAAATACCGGGAGATGAAAGAAATAGAAAACACGATAACCTAGTAATGGTAGCTTCTGAGTTTTTGGAACTGATGGAAAACTACAAGGGGATTGCTTACAAGATTACAAATGGATGAAGCACTGGCTGCAAGCTGCCTGACCAGGGAAGACACCAATGCTGTGCCTTGAGGATGTCACTGGGAGTGGTTGTAATCAAGCAGAAAGTCTAAATCTGAAGTGGAGAGTTGCTCTTGTGAGAGGCATCTCTGAACCCATTTGGAAATGTGGCTTACTACAAACTGAAAGCCATCTGTTGTTATTAGCAATGGTAGAAGGACTACGCCCATGCATAAGGAACAGCCTTTCCCCACCCCCTAGGTTTCTGAAACCAGATAATTGGAGATTTCTTATGTGTACTCGGGGAGACAGAAAGTTTCTACAGAGAGACTGACACTCTTGTTTACACTGATGAGTTGGGGCTCTGAGAAAATTTAATTTATTCTATAAAAGTAAAAGCAGGTGACATTTTCTTTTCCTGGAGTATTCTGGAGAAGATTCATAATCACTATACTTGTCTTAAATCTTACATGGCACATGAAATCTAGAAGAGGATTGAAAGAATAAAACAAATCATTTCTCAAAGAAATTATGAGAAACATTGGCAGTTTCTTCTATATCAATCTAGGTATCCAAACATCACAGTAGATTCCCAATCTCTCCACAGTGAAAAATAGTTATCAATCATTAAGGTAACCATCTAGAACTGCAATAAGCACACAAAGATTGCTTCTTTTCAATTCACTTAAAAATGATTCATCTATGAAAAGTGTACACTAACATCTTGGAATCTTTTTGCAATATTGAAGTTGTCAATCTTTTTATTGTATTGGTTTCCAAATCATCATTATATCTCCTCTCCTATATTTTTGTCTATTTTATTTCTGTCATCCAAATAGAACCCTAAAATATGTAGAAAAATAAAGTCTTTCTTTCCAAATTACTCTTTTCACGTTAGCAAATCGTATTATACTCATGTATTTTAGACGTCCCACCCTGGCCTACCAGAGTTGCTCCGGGGGCCTATGCTCAGGCTACTCTCTGGGATGACATCTCCACTGGGAAATGACAGAGAGAGACAGAAAATAATGTATGGTTTTGTTATAGTGTTTCTGATTTTAGTTTTATATTTTAAAAGGTTTGTTATGATAGGCAAGTAATAAACTGTCAGTTTGCCTTTTTATTTAATAAAAATAAATAGAATAGATAGAGGATTGGAGTTGTGGTACAACACCATTACATGATCTTCATGAATTTCCATAGTACTGAAGGAAATCTTATATGCTATGGTATTTAATAATAAAGATCAATATTTGAGCCTATTTGATATACTGCATAAGCTTCTTATAGGAAATGTATTTGCCCAGGCCGTCTTACAGGATTCTATCACATGCTTACAGAATTTTCTTCATGTTCCTGATGTTTTAAAGGACATTACTAATACCGCTATCAAAAAAAAAAAAAAATACTGAAGAAAAAAACATTCTAGTAGTTGTGCTTACTGAAATAGAGATGTTTAATATTCTGAACACATAGGTCTTTATCTATTGAATTTTTTAAAAATATATTCTTTTGAAGTTTCAAGCCTGAATACATTTTGAAAAATAGATACATAGTTTTATCCACATCTTTGGCTTTGCTTACCTATCAAATTTCCCCCACACTAATTTGATTAAAATTGTATGTAGCTTTTGGATTGCTACTGCATACTCTTTCTGAGGTGTACTTAAAATGCCCAAAATAATTTTATAATACAGGATAAAAGTATTATTTTAAATAATGAAGGAAAGACAATTTTGAATTTGTGAAGTTGGTTTTTTCATTATTTCATGATACCAGAAGACAAACAATGACTGATTATGCTGACAGTGCCATCATTAGTTAGAATTTCTTGAATTAGCTTTAATAAGTGAATAAGAATAATACTTTGTACTAGGCATTATTAATACAGAAATGACTGCTTGTGATTTTGTTTGTTTCTTAATAGGGTAAATTTCCATCTTCTCCCTAGCAACCTTATTGGTCTCATTATCTCGTAATTGTCTTTTCCCTAAAATGTAATTGTTAAGGTAAAATTCAATATATTCTTATCTTAAAAATCACAATTTTCAAATTAATAGAGGAAATTAATTCCATCCAATTGAAAATAAAATAATACATGTTTACTCTAGACACCCACTGGGTTAGGAAATAGACACCGCATTAATAAAAAGGAACTTAAAACAGTTCAAAAGCTTGCAGAGGAGAATTTATGAATTTATGATCAATATGATAAATGCTACATTATACTATGAATATTGTGTTACAGAAGTGTAAATGTGGACTCATTTTTTAATCTGGTAGCAAAAGATGGAATGCTACAAGAAAAAATGTTGTGAGAGGTCAAAAATATGAGCAATGCTTCTGCAGGAGGAAATCTGCAATAAGGGTAATTCTAAAAGGGAATGAAAACAATAAAAGAAATGAAAACTTGAGAACATATACCGTTTTCAAAATGTGAATTAATCAGACTGATAAGGTTTTAACGGGTAAGGAGGTGGTTGACTAAAATAGCAGGAAGAATTACTGAAAAGACAAAAAAGTGGGGCATTTTATAGTCCTTAGCTATATACTAACGAGTTTGGACATTATTGCATCATTAAATTATTCCGTGGTGAATCACCAAATATTTTTGGAAATGGGGTGTGCTTTAGAAATACAGCTGTCGGGGCGCCTGGGTGGCTCAATCGTTAAGCGTCTGCCTTCCGCTCGGGTCATGATCCCGGGGTCCTGATTTCGAGCCCCACGTCGGGCTCCCTGCTCCACGGGAAGCCTGCTTCTCCCTCTCCCACTCCCCCTGCTTGTGTTCCCTCTCTCTCTGTGCCTCTCTCTGTCAAATAAATACATAAAAAAAAAAAAAATCAAAAAAAAAGAAATACAGCTGTCATGGCGCTGTAGAAGGATTGGAGGATGTAAACGCTTACTACTTAAGAACATTGAGCTGCTAAAGACTTGTGTAGGCTGGAGTGAGTAAAGCTATCTGCTAAAATAAACACGCCCTCCAATCTTAGTGGCTTAACAAAAAGTATATTTCCTCTTCACTCAAATTCCAATGCCCATAGGTCAAGAAGTGGCCTTCCGTATCATTATTCAGGGATTTTGTTGTTGTTGTTTCTGTGTTCATCAAGAATATTGGCTTGTAATTTTCTTTCTTGTTCTGTTCTTGTTTTGGTTTTGATAGCAGGATAATGCTGGCCTCATAAAATGAGTTTGGAAGTATTCCCTATTCTATTTTTTGGAAGAGTTTGAGAAGGATTTTCATTAAGTCTTCTTTAAGTGATCAGTAAAATTCACCTGTGAAACCATCTGGTCCCTGGATTTTCTTTCTTGTGAGATTTTGATTACTGATTCAATCTCTTTACTCATTATTGGTCTGTTAAGATTTTCTATTTCTTCAAAATTAAAAAAAAAAAGATTTTCTATTTCTTCATGATTCAGTCTTGGTAGGTTGTATGTTTCTAGGATGTCCGCCTTGGACTCTTTCCCACTGGAGAAACTGTAGTCTCACAGGGTCCTCTGGGTGTGATGCAGTTCAGTGGGGAGGGGCAATGTGTTCAAAGTAAAACTGTGCTTCTTACACTTACAATGTGGCCCCTCTCAGTCTCTGGTGCAGGAGATACTTTGGCCTCACCTCTGGCTTCTGGGATTTTTACAACATTGTCTTATCTATAGATAGTTGTTAGTTGTGCTTCTTGTGAGGTGGACAGAAGTTGGGAATAACCTAATTCACTATCTTGATTATGTCACCTCCCACTCTGCTTATTTTAAAATCATTACACTACAACAAACTTGCATGAATTTTTTTTTAAAGATTTTATTTATTCATTTGAGACACAGAGATACAGAGAGAGAGAGAGAAAAAGCATGAGCAGGGAGAGAGGCAGAGGGAGAGGGAGAAGCAGGCTCCCTGCTGAGCCAGGAGTCCGATGTGGGGCTCAATCCCAGGACCTTGGGATCATGACCTGAGCCAAAGGCAGATGCTTAACCACCTGAGCCACCCAGGCACCCCAAACTTGCATGAATTTTTAAAAATAATTTAAGACATTTTGATTCCATTAATTTCTTTGAGAATCTGCTGATAAAGGCAAAATAAGTCTCATTAAAAATTGGAGAAATCAGAAAATGCTCTCCCACCAGAACTTTTCCCACCTATGTTGGGAATGATAAGAAAATAGGTGACCTTAGAACTTAGATAAAGGATGATATTTTTCAGAGAAAAAAGGGTTTGTTTGAAGAAAATCTAGGCAACATCCTTATTTATAGAAAAGAAAGAGAAGTAAAATTGTTAAGAAGGGATAAACCAGGACTTACACACACAAACACACACACACACACAAGAATGGTCAATGCTGCCAAATGAAGATGAGCGGTCAAGTAGATTTAGTACTAAAGATATGATATAGGGATTTGGTAATTAGTAAATAATTGGTGACCACTGAAACAAAATATTTATTAGAATAGACTAACATAACATAATAAAATTAAATTAAAAAAAGAAAAAGAAGAATAGTGTTCTTAGAAATCAGATTATGGTGGGTTGATGAGGGAAAGGGAAATGAGAAAATAAAGATGGTGATGTAAATTATCAATATTATTGGTTTTTTTTTCTGACTGCACAAAGCTTCTCTTACTGCTACTATGTACATGAGTTCATAACCATGTCTGCAACTCTACTTCATTACCAGATGGATCTTTAGAACCTCCTCTTGTATCTAATCTGTAATCTCTCACTCCCACAGTGGGAAACACAGCTCTCACCACCCATCATTCATTTATTTAATGATTCATTCTCAATATAAATGTATAGTAGTAGTGAAAACTTTTAGCATGTGGTCCACCCTTTCCCTGAGGTTGTTTCATACATTTGTTTTCTCAGCCCACATTTCATCTTGGAATTACCCTAAATTCGTGTGTGTCTGTATGTGTGTGTGTTAATTTCATACACTAAGTTTCACTCATGCTGGAAAGTTCTTCGAGTTTTTAAAAATTCCATTATTGATGACCATTATTGTGTCAGTAAAATAGATTGTGTGCTACGAGTGAGAATTAAGTAGACTGGAGATGTGAAGTTAGTTTTCACAGTTTGGAATAGCCCCTATGTGGATAAGGCAGGCGATTAACAAAAGAAGCTCAAAAAACAAAAACCTGCTGAGTTGCTTCAGGGCTTTCACAAATCTATACTCGTAATGGTTATAATTATAGAGGGGGTGTGGCTTTCGCTCTCAGCTTGTCCGTGCCTGGGAAAAAGAAAGACAGTTGGATTGGTCAACAGCTGGGCACTGCCGAGGAGGCGTCAGCAGCAGAAGGTAAAGGAGAGTAAATATATGTAGAGAAGTGGAGAGAAAGTCACTAAGATATTGAACCATGAGATCAGTCCAGGATGGTCTGGAAGGGAAATCGGCCAGAAAGGTTTTTTATTCTAAAAGACACAGGTAAGTTCAAGTGGTTGGAGGTCAGAGATGAGAGTAAGAGCAGGTCTGGCTGAGTGGTAGAGTTTAAAGTATAAGAAACTTGTTGGATAATGGATAATTTCAGGAGTCAGGAATATGATTTATTAAGATGTATATTCAACCTACTAAATTTATCAAGAGGGGAAAAAGCATATGCTTACATAATAATGAGGAAAATAGAACTTCTTACCCTTTATAACAATTGCATTTGGGGAACACAAACTTGATTTATCATTCATTGCAACTAAACTGTTAAGCTGAAAAGCTGTAAATCAGCATTGAGTAGATTTGTTAGTGGCTGTGCAGTTAATTAAAGCTAACTCAAATGTACTTTATAAAAATTATCAGAGGTTAAAAAACCCAGACATTTAATTGATGCATAGCTTATGGTCATATATAAATCCTTCTGGGCTTTAAATTTAGACAGAGCCATCAGCATACCGGTCATTGCAAGCTGAGGTGTTTCAAATCTCAAGTCGTACAGGGTATTACCCTTTGATTCTTTGAATTCTACTGAGGAGTGTAAAGAATGTTACAAAGAAAACATACTGAATCTGGGCAAAAGGAAATAAATTAGCTAGATATTTTCTAACCTTAAGATAATTGGATTATTACTTATTAAAGGTAAAAAATATAAGTAAATTCTTCCTAGAATCTCAAAATGGAAAACAAAAGAAGCCACTGAAAACAAGCCTCTCCCAAAACTCTAATTTATCAAATGTCCCACTAAGTTCCTTAAAAAATGTGTAAAATCTCTATCTGTGGTTATGGTTGCAGTTATGTCTTAGTATACATGAAATAACTACTTATTTATTCATATTAATTTAAGCACTTTGAATCTGTTACTCTTCTTTCAAAAAAATACCTTCTTTGGCTTAAAATTATACTTAGCAGACATTTATTTTTGGATGATGATAATAAAGACGAATTGGTAATAATTAAAAATAAAACCTTTCCAATCATGTTATTTGTTTATATGCAAAACCGAGACATTGTAGACACTAATACATTGCAATATACATTATGTTCTAAAAAGCCTTTTGGGGGGCACCTGGGGGGCTCAGGCAGTTAAGTGTCTGACTCTTGACTCTTGATCTCAGCTCAAGATCTCAGGGTCAGCCCACATTGGGCTCCACACCGGACATGGACCCTACTTAAAAAAAAGGAAAACAAACAAAAAACAGCATTTTATAGGGTTTACTTGCCCTATACAGGTTTTTGTTCATTGTGATTATCTTTGAAATCATCAAGGAGCTCTGAAATCTTGACAATGCTATCATGGTGCAAACTGAAGTTATTGGCAGAATTATCTTCATATATAGTTCCGTAGAGTCAAAACTTTTCCACACAGATGACGGTTTCATAAACCATCTCCAGTCTAAATATGGACCTTACTTAATTGTCTTGTATTTTCAGATTCTAGATTAATTTGCAAATATAGTGATCATGCTGACTGACAGGATTACAACTTATCATGAAGTGTTTACCAACTGAAACCCATTAGTTCTTTTTTATGCAAGCATGTTGCAATGTTAATGATGTTAGAGCTTAAATAATTAATTGATGTTGCTGGCTTTAAGAGGGGAAGTTTCTATTTATACTATTCTGACTGTTTAAACAAGAATGGATGCTTCTCTGTTACAGTGTATGCCACTGAACTCAAGACATTTGGTTCTAGACCAATATTTTCACAGAAGGGAAAAATTGTTGAAATCGAACAGCAAAGGGCTACAATGAGTAGCACTAAGAAACAAGTCAAGGATTGTGCAGTAATGTCACCTGTCAGGGGAGGCTATTTCCTGGTATCTTATTTAAACTCTTTAAGTTGCATCATTAGTTAGGAATTCCGCAGAACTTTTCCCTAATTTTAAAATGACGGATTGCCTTGTAAAAAACACTTGGTTTAAAAGACTTTTAATTTAAGCAAATACGAACAGCAAGTTCCATGAAAGATTTGTGAGATTTTTGCTTCCATTATTCAGGAACCAGTCTTAGAGAATGAGATTCAGGTTGGCAGCCATCAACAAAGCATGTGTTTTGCATATAGCAAAAGTTGTTTACAGATCTGTTATTAGACTTGGGGACTTAGAAAGTCATTTGAATGACTGAAGAAAGCTGTAAACAGATTATTTACACCTTGAAAACTATAGATATGGTGTGGGAGAAACCAGTGGACTCAGACTATAACTTTAGGGGACCATTGATGTTTTTTGAGTTTGTGGATTCAATTTGATGGCTTAATGTGAGGCTAAGAAACGTTGGTCCAGAAAAGCATATCAATGATAAAATGATCGGTCACGTAATGGTTGCCTTTTAATATGTATATAGAAAACTCTAAAATGGAAAAAGCATATTGTTTCCATCAGGAATTAAAATTCATTTCTTGGTGGCATTCACAACAGTAAACTCTCAACTCTGGAATGAAAATTTCTAGAAACTAAATTTCATGAGATTTCTTAGCGCTCGGCCCTAGGATAGTCATCCTGATCAAAAGAAAACAGGAGTAGTTCGAAACCTGTTTGGTGTTTAACTGCTTTCAAACCCACTTAGCCCTATGATTAAATCTATGTGAACACCTGCCATATAATGAAAGGGACTGCTGAGAACACTCTCCTTTTTTCTTCTCTTTTAAAATAAGAAAGCTGAAATTCTGAGATGTTCAAAACTGGACAAAACATAGGTGTTTTCCCCCCCCCAAAAACCTTAGAGATTAGATGGACAGGAAAAATAGATATGTGAAAAATTATAACTTCAAGTAGAAAATGAGATGTGCCATAAAAGGTAAAGATAAATTAGTATCATATTTCTTTTTTTCTTTTTTTCTTTTTTTATAGAGATTTTATTTATTTGTCAGAGAGAGAGAGTACAAGCAGGGGGAGAAGCAGGCTCCCCGCTGAGCAAGGAGCCCGATGTGGGACTCAATCCCAGGACCCTGGGATCATGACCTGAGCCGAAGGCAGACGCTTAACTGACTGAGCCACTCAGTATCATATTTCTCAGATAAAAAACGTTACCTTTTTATAGAGTGTGAATGGAGTTTTCATATGCCAGGTTTTCAAATGCCAAGTTTACCATGATCTTCATTTTTTTTTTACCATGACCTTCAAATAACCATTTCTGGATATAAGGTGATCCAGAAGAAAATATACTGGAGAGAGTGAATAATGAGAGCAAAGACATAAATAATAATAATAATAATAATTAAAAAGAAGTGGAGCACTATATGGGAAATACATTACAAATGGTTAAATTAATGCCTGGTTGAACTGAACGGATCAGGATGGCAAGTATCTCTTCTCACATTTACTAGTTGTGCAAACTTCCATTAATTATTTGCCCTTCTCATTGGCAAAATGGAATTAATCATAACATTTTTATTAAAATTTCTTTTGAAGTTCCTGCTAGTTAATATTATTATTTTCATTTTCATTTTTTTTTAATTATGGGGTTTGGAAAAAGTTACGGTTTCCTCAGTGTTTAAGTCCTTACCTTGATGAGATGTGGAATAACTAGGGTTGTTTTTCCTTTTATCTCAATTGGTGTACTCATATCTAATGTGGAGGTTAGAAGAAGTTTGATATTGTTACAAAGTATGTGAGTATTTCAACTCCCAATAAGTATCATGCATATGGGCAGCATTGTAAATGACAATGCATTTTACATGTTTGGGTTGAATTAATCTTTATAACAACTATCAGGTAAGTACCAATATATCCCGATTTTACAGACGAGGATAAGAAAGTGAGTTCATGCTTCCGGATCCACTGAATGAATAATAATCATGAGAACAAGGAGTATAAAATTTACCTAGTGTTATGACACAGAAGGAAATCTCAAGGAAGATACAGAACTCGTAGGTGTCATGTAGATTTATTACTCCCATCATTTAAAAGAGTATTACATAAGTAAGTTCATTTCTTGAATTCTTCAGATATTTGCTGTTATTTCTATGCACAAAACACTGTTCTGAGCACAGCAGAAAATGCAACATTTAAGTTTGCCTCAATCCAGTTAGGAAGTCATATATTTTTAATGATTTACTATACATAATACATAATAGAGATAGAGGTAAAGTACTAAGTGAAAGAAAATAAGGGAAATCTGAATTCTGCTCAGTGTTCAGCATGGAAAACTGAATGATAAAAGATCATATTTGAGCTGGGCCTTAGATAACTGGGACTTTGTGAAGAATATCCAAAATAGAAGGAATAGAGGAGCAGAAGTATGGAATATCAATGAAATGTTTACTCTAGAAGAATGTAAGGATAGATACGGCTGTACTTGTAAAAAGGGAGATTGCAGAGACTTTTGGAGACCTTGCTAATCTGAGATTGTCTTATAGGCAATCATGATTGAAGAAAAAGAATTTTCTGCCTCTTGATGACTATGACACCTTAAATATAAATTTTCTTTATATTACATCGTAGTAACTCTGGTGGAGTTATGAACGACAGGAGAAGAAAAGATGGTGAGAAACATTTCAGACAGTACTTCACAAATTAAGATGAGAGATGATGAG
The DNA here is from genome assembly GCF_002201575.2 of Neomonachus schauinslandi. NCBI lineage: Eukaryota > Metazoa > Chordata > Mammalia > Carnivora > Phocidae > Neomonachus > Neomonachus schauinslandi. The sequence continues at coordinate 31,932,167 of NC_058417.1, read as the reverse complement.
GAACTGGTCTTGGAAAATGGTTTGGGAATGAAAAAGATATGGTGATGTCAGCAGAATTTGCTGTAACAACTAAATTTAGGGAGGGATGGAGCATTTGAATCTACAGTGACACTGAAAAATTTTAAATCATGTAACTTGGAGGGAAATGGTGAAACAAGGAATATATGAGATGTGCATTGGATGAAGCTGGGTGAGGAAAATAATGACAGGGTAATGTTTATTCTATTAAATATATGTCTATAAGGTGTTATATAAAGTATACTTATGCATTTTTATCTGTAGAAGTCAAGAAAGATAAATGCAAGCAATTATAAATAAGGTAGATTGGTCTTGAAAAAGATAGGAATTCTTTTTTTTAAAGATTTTATTTATTTATTTGAGAGAGCATGTGTGCAAAAGAGAGCATGAGCGGGGGGGTGGCGGGTAGGGTCAGAGGGAGAAGCAGGCTCCCCACTGAGCAGGGAGCCCGATGCAGGACTCAATCCCAGGACTCTGGGATCATGACCTGAGCCGAAGGCAGACGCTTACCTGACTGAGCCATCCAGGCACCCAAGGAATTATTCTAAGATCAAGAAAGACTGATCAGCATTAGTGGACATATAAAAGCCAGGTTGAAAGAGTGTCTAACACCATATTAATAAGCAAAAGTTATCCAGAAGTCACAACTGGACCCTGCTTCCTGACAAATGAAACAATTATGAGATGCGGAGGCCTAGTAAAATAAATAGTAAACTGGTGTGAGACATTTAATAACAAGGACCTGTTGAAAATGGAAGGCAAAGGAGGGTACTGGGCGATGAGTTACAGGCCAGAGACTCTGTTTTATCTAAATTAGGCTCCCTAGAGTATTTCTGAGTCCAGACTAGACTGTACCTGGTAATGGACTGCCTTGGAATATAAGGACTCAAGGTGAAGTAAAATAAAAGCAGCTCCTGACTTTTGCTAGGAAGATGGCTGGCTGCATACGAGGTAACTACTAGAAAATGACCAGTCCCTAATTAATTAATCATGAATAATGTTAATGATATACTAATGGAAGATGCCTGGCACGGTTTTTTTGTGTGTGTGTGCGTTAAAGTCATCATCCTAGGTATTCACTATGAAAACTTTAGGAGGGAAGTACAGATCCGTATACTAATGGAACAGCCATGTAATTATACTCACCATATCCTCAGCCAGTACTGGAGAACCTGAAATTCAGAAAATAAAAACGTGAAAGTGAAAGTGTGAAACTTCACAATTCTTGACACAGAGCTTATAGATGGAGTCGTAATGTGAACCAAGGAGATAACAGTGGGAAGAAAATAGGCCTGGAGACAGAACTTTGAGACATCTCTAATGTTTCTGAAGCTTTTAGGAACCATTGTAGGCAACAATTAGCTTTTTTTTTTTTTAAAGACTTTTTATTTATTTATTTGACACAGAGAGAGAGATAGTGAGAGAGAGAGCACAAACAGGGGGAGCGGCAGGCAGGCAGAGGGAGAGGGAGAAGCAGGCTCCCCGCTGAGCAGGGAGCCTGATGCGGGGCTCGATCCCAGGACGCTGGGATCATGACCTGAGCCGAAGGCAGCCGCTTAACTGACTGAGCCACCCAGGCGCCCCAACAATTAGCTTTTTACCCTGAAATGTAAAGGGCCTGTTAGGATGACAAGTTCAGAGTTGTTAATCCACTATTGAGAAAAACTTGAATTATATAAATATTAACTTATCATCCTGAAGTTCTTGAGGAGATGTTATGACGATACCAACTTCAGCAACTTTCTTGAACACTTTATGTGTGACATCGAGTTTGGGTAGATGATGTGGTCACAGGAAGGGGAAGGAAGAGCGTAAGAAACTTCCAGAAAGATTCGAGGAGGATTGGAAGTGACCAGCATCCCAAAGTCAGGGGAAGAGTGTTTAAAGAAGAATCTAGGGATAGTATGTTTCAAATGTTACAAAGCAGTCAAGAAGACTGAGGATTGAGACGAGATTTTTTGACCTTCAAAGAGAACAGCTTCTGTAGAACAGTGGAGGATGAAGCCAGGTAACAACAGATTGAAAATGGAATAACCTAGAGAATCATCAGGAATTACAGACAATGTGTGCTTACCTGTGGCTTTTTATTTTTTATAACTTCTTAAGAGGACTGGTTCTTATCTATCCTTAAATAAGAAGAACAGAGACGGTGCTCACGCATCTAGAGTTTCTTAGGTCAAGACTGAAAAATAAAAAATAAAAAAGACCAGAGAACACTAACACTCTCATCCACATCTAATGCCAAATGTATGACATCTGGCTCAATATAAGAGTTGGCAACATTCTCTTTAACTAGGAGGAAAAGGCAAAGGAATGATTACTAGGGAATCCTCCATCCCTTTGCATACCTCAAAATATCTTCTCTACCATCATTACTACCCTAAAAGGGAATGCCTATCTATATACTTTACATTTATATCATGTTCATGGGTGGAGGAGGTTAAAAACAACAAAAAGCCAAATGTTAACACTCCACAATTAAAAGAATACTTAGAAGGGGTAGGAAGAATTTTCTAAGTTCAGGAAAGTTACAACATTCTGAAGTCGTACCACAGCTAGGTAAGCATGAACATCCCCACTGTTACCATATAATTAAATACAAGATGACTAGAGGATGGTGTGAGGTGAGCAGGCATAACTCCCCTTGGCTGACTTTCCAGCTGAGCAAATGTTTCTCTTGGATTAAACACAGACCTTCATTTATTTTCATTGCGAATCATTTTCCTGGAAGTCACTGTTGCATAAATGGTGCCTCCCTGACTCCTGATAAACTCAGACAACCAGAATCAGTAAGTGTGCAAATGAGCTCAACAATCAAGTTTCTTTATATATATATATATATATATATATATATATATATATATATATATAT